>NW_008339573.1:719452-739990 GCF_000622305.1 Nannospalax galili
TATGACCCCTTCTTGGGGAAACCAGGGACAAATGTCCTTTACAAAATCAAAGAAATGAAATAAATCCACAGTCCTAACCTTTACTCCTCATGTCTTTAGAGCCTCTCTCAATTACTTGACATAAATCTGATGCTGGCTCAATTCTTGCCCCATGCAGTGTGTAAAAGTCCTGTAATGCATCTCCCACTCTTCTTCATCTTTTTATATGTATGACCCCTTCTTGGGGAAACCAGGGACAAATGTCCTTTACAAAATCAAAGAAATGAAATAAATCCACAGTCCTAACCTTTACTCCTCATGTCTTTAGAGCCTCTCTCAATTACTTGACATAAATCTGATGCTGGCTCAATTCTTGCCCCATGATCGGACGGCACAACTTACCTTCAGTTCGGTCGCAGCAGGCTCCCACTGCGTCTCCAAACTACTCAAAATTGAATGAGTGCACTCCTTCCTTTTTCCGTCATCTCCCTCACGAAATGCCCCCAGTATCCAGCCCCACGTTGGGCGCCACTCTGTCCCCAACCTGTGGGATCTGCAACAGGGTACCTGGATTGGGGAGTGGGGATTTGGATGGGGCAAGAGACAAGCGAAATGGAGACAAGACAGCGTTCCGATCAAGTCTCGTTTATTGCAGCACAAGCATGAGGTTAAATAGAGAATGAGAACAAAGGAGTAAAGATTGAGAGTAATCATATCAGCTAGACCGCAGGGGCCCAGATGTACTCTAAGGGAGGAATCTACTGATTAATGGAAAACAGGGAAGTTTACTGGAAAAGAGTACAAGGCCATGGGCCAAGGTTGCGGGCCAAGGCCGCGGGCCAAGGTCGCGGGCTCCGTCCCGTGCCTGCGGGAGGAGAGTGGGTAGAATGGAAAGTTACCAGCTTAGGTCTGTTCAGCAGTTTTGAGAAATGGCTGAGCCTCAGGCTCCCAACAGCACATGTCTATAAACCCAACACAGGGAAGAAAGAAACAGGCAAATTCCTAGAGCTTGCTGGCCAGCCAGCCTAGCCTAAAAAAATTATGAGTTTCCAGTTCAGTGAGAAACCCTGTCTCAAGACAATAAGGTGACAGAGCAATATATTTGAGGTCCTCCCCTGGCCTCTGCACAATCATATTCATGCAACTCTCTCTCTCTCTCTCTCTCTCTCTCTCTCTCTCTCTCTCTCTCTATCTTGCCAATGGCTTCCACACATACAACCCCCCTAAAAGTATTATTTAAAGTGTGATGCTTTGTGATACATATACATTATGAATGATAACCACAATGAAACTAAAATATCCATCACCTGACACAGTTGCCTTTTTCAGGTAATATTCTTTAAAAAGTGGGAGGGAATGCCCTCCACTTCTTCCTTGTTTCCTTTTCTCAAACTGGAATCTCACAGCATGATGGCTGTGGCTGGAAAAGTTAGCCATCTAAGGCCACGTTATGAAAGTTGTATATTGAAGATAACACAGCAGCAAGTCATCAAAAACCCATGGTCCAGAGGCTGGAGAGATGGCTCAGCAGTTAAAGGCACTGACTACTCTTGCAGAAGACCTGGGTTCAATTCCCAGACCCCACATGGCAGCTAAGATCTATCCACAACTGCAATTCCAGGGGATCCAATGCCCTCTTCCAACCTCCAAGGGCACTGCACGACACGGGTGCACTTACACACATGCAGGCAATACACTCATACACATAAAATAATAACAATTTTAAAAAAAGAACCAGGGCTAGAGAGATGGCTCAGCAGTTAAGAACACTGACTCTTCTTGAAGAAGACCCAGGTTGGAATCCAAGCACCCACATGGCAGCTAACAACTGTCTGTAACTCCAGTTCCAGGGGATCCAACAGCCTCTTCTGTTCTCCGTGAGCACTGCACAACATGGGTGCACTTACCTACATGCAGGCAATACATGCATACACATAAAAGTAATAAGTAAAATAAAATTTAAAAAAAAGAACCATGGTCTGACATTGCAGAGTCATATTAACCCTGGATTTCTTCTGCACTGTCCATATACAAGAAAGAAGCATTCTTCTCGTTTGTGTATAACACTGTAATGGGGCAAGGACTCTAATATCACAACCTAATGTATTTTAGCTCATTCAGAGGCCATTATAGATGCCGAGGTCTGCAATGATGGTGGGTGGCTCTGGTGAGAGCAGTAGTGATGGAACCAGAGACAAAGGGAACAGATTCTGAGATGATGTAAAGGGTAGAACCACCAGCATTTCTCAAGGAATGAGATGAGGGAGTATGAAACAGATGGGTGGGCCAGGAATGACCCTAGTAGAAACAGAACTGCACTTTTGCAATCAAAAGACTAGGGACAACTGGGTGTATGGTTCCTAAGAAGGGAAGTAGCAGCTGGTATGACCATGATTTAATCATACAACTGGCTTTATGTTTTTAATAAGTTGTGCTTATTTTGTTGCAGGGGATTGAACCCAGGGCCTTGTGCATGCTAAGCATGTGTTCTGCCACTGAGCTATGCTCCCAACTCCTGTAAGTAGCTTTAAATTCTTGAGATAGACAGGATTACTCAGGAAGACTAGATAAAGAGGGGCTGGAGAGATGGCTCAGTGGTTAAGAGCACTGACTGCTCTAGCAGAGGACCTGGGTTTGATTCCCAGCACCCACATGGAGGCTACAAACCATCTTTAACGCCAGTTCCAAGGGAATCTGACACCCTCTTCTGACCTCCGCAGCATTGCATGACACAGGTGCACTCACATACATGCAGGCGACACAGGTGTACTCACATACATGCAAGCAATACACTCATACACATAAAATAAAAGTAATAAATAAAAATTTTTTAAAAAGAATAGATAAAGAAGAATGAAGTGTGTAGACAATCTTGGGTGATCTCAGAGAAAGGAGAAGAGGAGGAGCCAATAAAGAGAACCATAGAGGTAGGAGAAGAACAGAAAGGGGAGCATCATAGAGGTCAAATGAAGGGAAAGTTTTCAGAAGAAACAAGTGACAATCTAAATGCTCCTGTTAGAACAAATGAAGGCAAAATAAAAAAAAAATAAATAGGGGCTAGAAAGATGCAGTGGTTAAAAGCACTAGCTGTTCTTGCAGAGGGCCCAGGTTCAACCCAGCACCTATATAGCAGCTAACAACCATCCATAACTCCAGTTCCAGGGGATCCGATGCCTTCTTCTGACCTCCGCTGGCATTGTACAACGTGGGTGCACTTACACACATGCAGGCAATACACTCACACATAAAATAAAAATACATACATGCGTACATATATACATACATACATACATAAAAACATCTGCAGGGCATCAAGATGGCTCAGTGGATAGGGGCACTTGCCACTAAGCCCGACAATCTAAGTTCAATTCCCAGGACCTACATGATGGAAGGGGAGAACCAATTCCTACATTCCTCTGACCTCTACATGCACATTCTAGCACATGTGTACCCCTACACATATACGTATATGCACACAAAATAAATAAAATGTAATAAAAAAATTAAAACTGTATCTCAGAATGACTATTATTGGTAACACTGACAAGACAAGTCCCTGTGGAGCAGTGAGCACAAGAGAAAACAGAAGAGAAGAAATCAGGACAGACATAGACAACTCTGAATTCTTAGCAGGTAGAAATCATTATAAAGCAATCTAACTTCCTTCCTATTACAGTCCAAGCCCTCCAAAAGACACAAGGACAGCCAGTGAGTAAACCTCTCCATCTCCCCTTTGCCATGTGTCTGAATGACCCTGCAGTCTCCTCTCTCCCAGATTCTCCCTACTGAGGAGCCTCGGCCTTCTTGAAGCTTTGCCTTTGCCCTACAGACTCCCAAAGCTGCTCTCAAGAACTGCCTTCCCAGGCTAGGCAGCCAGGCCTGACTCTCCTGGATCATAATTAGTGTTGCTGCTAACGATGCTTGGCCCCTATGGAATAGCAACCTGGGAAATTCTGAAACTTCCAATTTTCCCCCTCAATGCTTTCCCAGATGTAATTCCCTGACCAATACCTTGTGCTTCAGCCCTGGGTCCCGGCTGCCTCCTTGCCAGGGAGAATTAAGCCTGGGCTTGGATGTCACTCCAGAGGGCCTAATCAGTTAGCAGAAGACATCTCCTGGCCATTATCACAGCATTATCATATTAACACAGACATGGACTTTGGAGCAGGCAGAGAGATTGCTGGGAGGAAGAGATGGGGGAACCAGGCCAATTCCACACAGCACACAGCATGTGTGCCTAGTAGTAACATCAGAAAACTGATGACTGGAGAGAAAGGAGACTTCCCAGACGAGCTCTGGAGTTTCCATCAGAGATGCAGCTCTGTGAGCCACTCTCTCCAGATGAGGAATGTGCATGGCACTCCAGACTCCAAAGGAGAGTTTCAGCAGCCCTGCCTATTGCTCTCAGCTTGGCATTCTAACACTAGGTCTGGTCAAGGCTTAGGCCCAACTTTTCTGTCTCATCAATCTTAAATCCTGGCCTCTTGCTGGGAAAGTGCTCAATTCAGAGAAGTGTCTTGATGTCCCAGATCTTAGGAACCTTATTTCATTACTCTGATCGGTCTCCAGTTCTCTGGAGCAGAGGACTATGTCTAAGGGTCTTGGAGGAGAAGCTAAAAATGCCTTTAGTTAAGAAAACCAAGGTTGACTCAACACTGGCTTCTACTACAGAGCATAAAGATGGAAAACCAACATTTATAAAGCACTTAATATGTGGGTGGTCCATGGTAAAGTCTTTTGGTTGTTGATGTTTCTCACATATATATCATAAACTTTATCATTTGGGGGGCTGGGGGCTGGGTAAATGGCTCAGTAGCCAAAGTGCATGATGCACAGCTATGAAGACCTGAGTTTCAATCCCCAAAACCCACATAAAGCTAGATACTATAGTGCATAATGAAGAGTCACAATGCCCTGACTCCATTTTGGCTAGCTTCTTTAGACAAGCCCAGACAAGCTCAGGCATATTGTACATGTAAAAACCTTATAAGGTATAACAAAAACTTCTGACTCTAAAAGATATTAGTCAGCACATTCCAATGCCCTGAAGACAGCCCCTACCAATCAAGACTTTCCCCGTACACAGGATATGGGGACATCCAATTAAGACTTTCCACGTACACAGGATATGGGGACATCCAATTATTTTTTTAAAAATGCTTGGCGCACACGGGTTTCTGTGAAGTGCCCCAATAAAAGCTCCTGCCTGCTACTGTTCAGGGCCAGACTCCATCTTTGGCTCGTGAAGTCTGTGCCCGGCTAACCGCCATTTGGTTGTTGTCTTTTTTTCTCTTTAAATTCTTAAATAAACTTTTGTATAATCTTTTTGGGTATCTGTGGGAATTATTCCCAATTCTCAAATCCTAACACATATCTATAACCCCAGCACTCCTACAGCAAATGGGAGGCAGAAACAGGAGAATCCCCAGAAGCTCCTGGGCCAGCTAACCTGGAGTATGCAGTGGTGAACAGCAAGAGACCCTGCCTCAAACAAGGTAGAAGGTGAGGACTGACACCCTAGATTATCACCTGACCTCCATACATGCACTGTAGTGCACATATGCACATATACATGCACACGAAAAAAAGAAATCATTTTAGCCATTTTTAAGTGTACAGCTCTGGGGCATTAAGTACACTTACACTGTTGCATAACCATTACCAACACCCTTCTCCAGAACTTTTTCATCTTCCCCAACTAAAATTTTATACCCATTAGACTAACCTCCCCTAATTTAGGATCTTGCATGTTTACAACTTGCAACCCATTTTCTGATACGGGACTTATATCCATTTTAGTATATGAGAACGCTGAGTAACATAGAGGAAAAGTAGTGCTGTTTCTCTCAAAGACAGGAAGAGGGTTTGAACTCTTTTGTCTGATTCCAAAGCCTGGGCCCTTCATAGTTTTCTACCCTAAGATACCCAGGTATATGGATGGCAACACTGAGGGGTGTCACTGATGACTAGTGACTTTGCACAAGAAGTCACACATTGATGTGTGACCTGCAGTGAGAGCACAACAGCGTGATCTGTTAGTCTGTGGACCCAGCAACCTGGACAGGTTTCCTCACATACCCTGCTTTGCATTGGTGCCTCTCTCTAAAGCTGCCCATGTTCATTCCCAGGGAACTGGGCCTTCGACATAGCTCAGGGACTCACCACCCGCAGGGTAGAATGATGAGAGGAGCATGGTCAGACAGGTCTGGGTTTGACTCATGACTGCTGTTCCAAAGCCATTTAAGTCTGACTCTTACAGGGGTATAAAAGACCTCTCAATTTAGCTTAAGCACAGAAGGTCAATATCAAGTGCCTGAGGAGACCCATGGGGCCTCTCAGTAAACTCCTTGGACAGGTGCTAAAACTGGAGAGGAATCTGGATTCAAGACTCAGTGCTGGCAGAAAGTCATGGCTCTTCTTCCCCAGACTCAGTCTTACTTTAACAGGTAAAGTCACATTGGGCATGTCTGACTCTAGTCCAGGCTCTGTTCCCTTAGGATGCGCTTCCTAAGAGAGGGAATCCTATTGGCCCAGCTCATCTTTTTGCACCAGGCCATGAGTGAGAGGTAACTGGATAGCCCAAGGACTGATAGGGTTTAGGTCAGTGCTTCACTATGGCTTAATCAGAGGCAAAAGTCAAAAGGGAATAAGGATAGGTGAGTGTCAATTTAAGAACTGGAACAGGGGTTGTGTCCCGTGGTGAGTAATATGGCCCATTGCAAGGTTTTGACCAGTAGTAGGTTCTTTAGATGGCACTGTGGGGTGGGTAGGTGAGTAGGTCTAATACACCGTAATGCTCTGCTTTGGGAAAGTTACTAAATATCTCTGGGCTTTGATTGTCCTCTCTACTACTCAGGGGACAATAATGCCTGCCTTACAGGGTTGCTATAAAGACTAAATGAGAAATCTGGGTATGGTGACACATACCCATAATTCCAGCATATAGGAAGCTGAGGCAAGAGGATGGCAAGTTTGAACCTACATAGCAAGGCCTTGTCTCAAAACAAATAAACCAATAGGTGGGTCATGCTTATAATCCCAGCACTAGAGAAGTAGAAGCAGGAGAACTGACACCAATTCCAGGCCAGCCAGGACTACATAGTGAGACCCTATCTAAAAGAGCAAAACTCAAAAAGTCTAAATGGAAGAACAAAAGCCAAAGTGCCTGCATCCAGTAGCTACTTAATAAACAATGGTTCCCCTTCCCTCCCTTCTGTAGGAAGTCCACATTTTATTCTCTCTTGTTTTCTGATCTCTTGATGTATTTTGTTCTTTCTTGCTAAAATGGGCCTCCTAAGCAAGCACCTATGGGAGAGAAACATGAGGGTTTCTCCCTTATAATCCTGAAAGGCCAGTATTTCTAACTAAGCCTCTTCAAGAGCAATTGGCAGAATGTGTGATGGGGTGCAAAGAGTTTCCTATGTCAAAAGGAAGATAAACGTGTCCCAGGCTAGGAGAACACTTTGATGAAACACCCAGGACAAGGCAAAATTTTTCTTTTAAATGCTATGACATAATAAAGATAAAAATGGGTTTTCTTCCAGTTTGAGAGCCTGGTTCAGATGACTTATCTCCAGCCATTCATCCATGCTCACAGAAGCCATCCTAGGCTTCATTCAGCCATCAGCTCAACAGTATTTTAAGCCAGGCATTACTGTCTCATCAGCGTTTGGGAGGCTGATGCAGGAGCATTGCTCACAAATTTGAAGCCAGCCTGAGTTACTGAGTTATATAGGAGTACAAGGCCAGCCAGAACTACATAACAGGAGACCCTGCCTTAAACACACACACACACACACACACACACACACACACACACCATAAATATTGATAAAATGTCTGCCATATGGCTATTTCTGCTCTTATAGAATTTTCAGTCTTAGGGAGAGATATTAAGAAATACTATTTTTAAAACATTTTCTATTTAATCTTAAATTTTTTTTTTCATTTATTGTGAGAGGGAGGTGGTACACACATGCCATGGTGCATTCATGCATGAAGTTTAGAGGACAATGTGCTGGAGTTGGCTCTCTCCTAACTCAGAACTTAGACTGTCAGCCATGGTGGCAAGCACCTTTACCCCATGATCCATCTCACGGGCCCTTATTTAATTTTTAAATACTTTGCACAGCACAACATTACTTCAAAAGTCACCCAAATCATGTAAATATAGCTACTACTAAGACATTTAAATATGGATAGTGAGATGACTTAACAGGTAAAAGTGTTTGCTCTGTAAGCCTGACAACCTGAGTTCAATCCCCGGAAACCACATAAAGGTAAAGAGAATCAATTCTGTAAAGTTGTCCTCTGACCTCCACAAGTGCGCCATGGTACATGGCACCCCACATCATGTGCATACACACATAATAATAAATTTGAAAAACTTTTCAAGTTGCATTTACGTGCAACTCTCTTTTAAGTCCACATCCACCTTTCTTGCCTTTGAATAACTGTTCTTTCCCTAAGCCTTTTTCTCTCTAAAACTACCATTAATGCTGGGGCTGGAGAGATGGCTCAGTGGTTAAGAGCACTGACTCCTCTTACAGAGGACCTGGGTTTGATTCCCAGCACCCATATGGCAGCTAACAACTGTCCATAATTCCAGTTCCAGGAGAATCCAGTGCCTTCTTCTGACCTCCAAAGGAATTTTATGATGGATGCACTTACACACATGCAGGCAATACACTCATACACATAAAATTTTTTAAAATACCATTAATGAATATAAGTACAATCCATGATGAGTGTTATGTGGAAAAGGGGTGTCATCTATAAGAACCTTTGCTTTCTTTTTTAAAATATGTTATTTATTATTTTATTTTATGTGTATGAGTCCATTGCTTATATGTATGTAAGTGCACCGTGTTGTGCAAATGCCTGCGGAGGTCAGAAGAGAGCATCGGATTCCCCTGGAACTGAAGTTATAGGCAGTTGTTAGCCGCCATGTGAGTGCTGGAACTCAAACCCTGGTCCTCTGCAAGAACAGCCAGTGCTCTTGACTGCCAAGCCATCTCTCTCTTTTGAAAGTTTTTTTTTTTTTTTTCGGTCTTTTTGAGACAGGGTCTCCCTGTAGCCCCAGCTGGCCTGAAACTCACTATATAGACCAGGCTGGCCTTGAACTCACAGAGATCTGCCCGCTTCTGCCTCCTGAGTGCTGGGATTAAAGGCATGTACCAGCCACCCCGTCCAGCTTAAAAAAATATTAAAGATTTATTTATTTTATGTCATGTATATGAATGTTTTGCCTACAGGAATGTAAGTGCACCATGTGTGTGCCTGGTGCCATAGAGGCCAGAAGAGAGTGCTAGATGTCCTGAAACTGGAGTTCCAGGTGGTTGTGAGCCACCATGTGGGTGCTGGGAACCAAACCCCAGTCTTCTGCAAAAGCAGCAAGTGCTCTTAACCACTGAGCCAACTCTCCAAACCCATGTCAAATATTTTGACCTTTCTCTTGAGAGTAATGGGAAGTTGTTGAAGAGTTTAAACAAGGTTTTGATGTGATCAGACTTGTGTTTTGAAAAGATTACTACAATGTGGAGAACATTGAAGGGAACCTTGTGGCAGCTGAGCAAAAGATAATGGTGAGTATCAGAGGTGACATAGAAAAGGGTATAAAGAGATATTTAGGATAACATTTATGGGACTCAATGACTGATTAGATAAGGGTTGATGGAGAAGCATTGATGACAACAGTGTACAACTAGATGGGAGACCACAGGTGAAGTCTTACACAGGTGCCTCTGAAACATTCAAGATACACAGTCTAGAACTCCAGGTAAAGACCAGAGCTGAAGATGATAAATGTGTGGGTCATTTGCTTGTGAGTACTTCCAAAGCAGTAGGGAAGTTCATATGAGAGATCTGAGAGTGAGAAGAGGGCCTAGAGCTAAGCCCTGAAGAATTCTGACCTGTGAGAGTGGTTTTGAAAATGTCATTCGTGGGACCTGCTAGGTTTAATCTAATTGTCAACTTGACTGTATTTAGAATCACCATAATATAAGACACATTAAATATCAGTCTTTTTTGTCAAACACTGCAAAACTTTCGTTTACAGAAAGCAATTAAAATATTTTAATCTTCCCCCTTGCAAAACTTTTTGTTTATGCAAAGTCCCTGTTGCATTCCCAGTACTGGAAGGCTCAGAGTGGTAGATACCTTCCCCCTTTTAGCCAACCCCTTCTCTTTTTCCTTCATTTCCTTTGTGACAATTCTTTTAAAACTAGCCAACTGGCACGAAAGACTGTTTAGATCTCAGCCATTAGAGAAAAAAACCTAGTATCCTTGAGTTAAACAAACACCTACCAAATTTCCTACTCAGTGTACGTGCTTCTCCACTTGTGTAAGCCATGCACCCTTCTGATCAGAAGTAAAGTTATGCCTTTTAAAATGCTTTAATTAAAGATTTCCTTCTTTGTGACCACAAACTCATTTCTAGCAATGGAAATACACTTCTAGATGTGTCTGTATTAGTATTTCTAGAAAAGTTTAACTGAAGAGGGAATACTTGCCCTAACTATGGGCAGCACCATCCCATGGGCTGGGGTCCCACATTGAATAAAAAGGAGAAATTTGAGGTGGATATATATCTCAGCTGGTAAATTGCTTGCCCAGCATGCACAAAGCCCTAAGTTCACTCCCCAGCATTCCATAAACTGGGTGTAGTGGCTCATGCACTCCGTAGGAGAGGCAAGAAGATAAGGAGTTCAAGGTCATTCATTCTTCCTTACATAGTAAGGTTGAAGGATACATGAGCTCCTGTCTCCAAAACAGGAAAGAAAAAAGAGAGAGAAAGCAAGCTGAGCATTCATCTTTCTGCTTCCTGACTGCTAAGGACTCAGTGTGACTAGTTGCCTCATGCTCCTCACCATGCCTTTCCTGTCATGATGATTTGTACCTTCACACAGTGAGTCAAAATAAGCCTTTCCTACATTAAGTTGCTTTCGTTAGGTATTTTGTCATAGCAAGGATAAAAGTAACTAATACAGGGGCTGAAGAGATGGCTCAATAGATAAAAGAACTGGCTGCTCTCCCAGAGGACCCCAGTTCAGTTTCCAGCACCCACGTGACCGCTAACAACCATCTGTAGCTATAGTTACAGGGGATCTGATGCCCTCTTCTGGCCTCCCTGGGCATTACACATATGATACACTTGCATGCAGGCAAAACACGCACATATAAAATAAAAATAAATTTTAAGGCAGAGGCAGGCAGATCTCTGTGAGTTCGAGGCTAGCCTGGTCTACATAGCAAGTTCCAGGCCATCTGGGGCTACAGTGAGACCCTGTGTCAAAAAGACCAAAAAATAAAAATGTTTTAAATTTTAAAAATAAATAAATTTTAAAGCAGGGTGTGGTCCTCTGCAAGAGCAGCCAGTGTTCTTAACCGCTGAGTCATCTCTCCAGCTGAACTGGAACTCACTATGGAGACTAGGCTGGCCTCCATCTCACAGAGATCTGCCTGCCTCTGCTTCCTGAGTGCTGGGATTAAAGGCGTGTGCCACCACACCTGGCTCCAAATTAACATTTTTTAAATACATTTTTTACTTAGTATTTTTATTTTGTGTGTATGAGTGGAGTGTATTGCCTGCATGTAAGTGCACCCATGTCATGAAATGCTCGTGGAGATCAGAATAGAGCATCGAATTTCCCTGAACTGGAGTTATGGTGGTAGTTAGCTGCCATCTGGGTGCTGGGAATTGAACCTGGGACCTCTGCAAGAGCAGCCAGTGCTCTTAACTGCTGAGCCATCTCTCCAGCCCCCAGCATTTTTAAATATTAAAAAAAAACACTACATTTTGCTTTTCTCATTTTGTTGATGCTTACACTGATGGTGCAAAAGCAACTGTGGATAAAACAGTGTGCACCTAGGCACTTACCTAAGCAATGTGCTGAACTGTCCCAGTAGTCATCGGTGGACTCTTCACTAGGAAAAAAAAATCTATAATGTATAAATATTCATGATGAAACAAACAAAAAAAAAAAAACAGCTGCCAGCAGGGCACAGTGGCTCACACCTTTAATCCCAGCAGAGTTAGGTGGATCTTTGTAAGTGTGAGGCCAGCCTGGTCTACATAAGGAGTTCCAGGCCAGCTGGGGCTACAGAGAGACCCTGTCTCAAAAAAAAATAATAGTAATAAATTAATTATTTTTAAAAATAGGATGTACGGGGCTGGAGAAATGGCTCAGTGGCTAATAGCACTGGCTGCTCTTGCAGAAGACCTGGGTTTGATTCACAGCACCCAAATGGCAGCTAACAATGGACCATAACTCCAGTTCCAGGGAACCCAACACCCACTTTTGACCTCCATGGGCACTGCATGACATGGGTGCTCCTACCTACATGCATAATAAATAAAATATTTAAAAGAATATAACTGGGCCGGTCGTGGCGGCACATGCCTTTAATCCCAGCAGAAGCAGGCAGATCTCTGTGAGTTCAAGACCAGCCTGGTCCACATAGTTCCAGGACAGCTGGGGCTACAGGGAGACCCTGTCTCCAAAAGGCCAAAAAAAAATTATATATATATATATATATATAGAGAGAGAGAGAGAGAGAGAGAGAGAGAGAGAGAACCTAAAAAAAAAATGGGATGCACATATGAAGTCCTCTGCCATCAGCATAACAGTTATCCCCAGGAGCAGCTCTTCTGCACTGTGGCAGTTTCAAGCCTCTTTTTTCTTTCCCCCGTGGAGTACCATTTATACTTGAAAGAATGTGACTGAGAGACAAACTTTGATTATTCAGATTTGAATGTTTGGCAGAAGTTTCCCAAAAATGAACAAAGTAATCCTGTTACTTCAAGGAAAAAAACTGACAGTATTTGTTGCCAATGATAACAATTCAAGCTTTCAAGTGAAAAATTAGAATTTTGGAACACTTGTATCTGCCACCATGAACTTGAAAGCTTCCCAACACTTAAAGACTTCTCTTAAAAGATTGATGGTGATTTAATGAATGTGATCTTTAAAATAACTCTATAATGAAGTACATCAACATTTAAAGCTCTATATTTCAGTAGATCTGTGTTTTCCAAATACCCAGTGTATAGTGTCACAAAGTTTCTTCAAAGTTCAAGATAAGGCAATAAATTTATTGATGGAAATTAGTTTATCTGGTTTTAGAGTCCATATTTTAACTAGTCTTTAAGAAACTACTGTGTTGGAAACTCACTATGTGTGAGATGACTTAGAAGGTAAAAGCACTTGCCACTCAAGCCTGACAGCTGAGTTTTATTCTTGAAACCCACAGTGGAAGGAGAGAACCAATTCTCAGAAGTTTGCCTATGGCCTCTACCCATACACCATGGTATACGCTCACTGCCCCCCACCTCTCAACCCCTTGCCCCCTCACATTGATAACAAATTAATAAAATTTAGAAACTACTGTGTTCCTGGTCTATATAACAACTTCCAGTTCAGACAAGGCTATAGTGAGATCTTATCTAAAAAAAAGAAAAGAAAGAAACTACAATGTTGAGTTTTGATTGATGTAGTATCAAAGAAAAATATCTACAATTATATTAAAACTAAAATGTTCCCCCTTTTCAGCTCTATGAGACTGTATTTTCCTCATATACATCAATGAAAACTACATTAAAAAAATTTTTTTGCACATAGAAACAAATAACAGAATTCAAATATCTTCTTTTTTTAAAATGTTACCTCTTTTTTAAAAATTTATTTTTGCCAGGTATGGTAGTACACACCTTTAATCCCAGCACTTGGGAGGCAGAGGCAGGCAGATCTCTATGAGTTCAAGGCCAGCCTGGTCTACATAGTGAGTTCTAGGAGAGCTGGGGCTACAAGGAGACCCTGTCTCAAAAAGACCAAAAATTAATTAATTAATTAATTAAAAATTTATTTTTGTTTTATGTATATGAGTGTTTGCCTGCATGTATGTATACACATTATTTGCATTCCTAGTGCCTCAGAGGCCAGAAAGAAGGCAATAGACTGCCCTGGAGCTAGAGTTACAGATAATTATGAGCCTCCATGTGGGTAGTGGGAACTGAATCTGGATCCTCTGCAAGAGCAGCAAATGCACTTAACCAGTGAGCCATCTCCAGCACTCAAGTGTCTTGTACTAAAGCAGATATTGAAGAAGTTTATAAAATATAAAACTTGGGGCTAGAGAGATGGCTCAGTGGTTACAAGCACTGGCTGCTCTTTCAGAGAACCTGAGTTTGATTCCCAGCACCCACATGGTGGCTAACAACTGTCTATAACTCCAGTTCCAGGGGAATCTGATGTCCTCTTCTGACCTCCGTGGGCCTTGCATGTCATGGGTGCACTTACATACATGCAGACAATACACTCTTACACATAAAATAAAAATAATAAATGAGGGCTGGAGAGATGGCTTAGTGGTTAAGAACACTGGTTGTTCTTGAAGAAGACCCGGGTTTGAATCCCAGCACCCACATGGCAGCTAACAACAGTCCTTACCTCCAGCTCCAGGGGATCCAACAGCCTCTTCTGTCCTCTGCGGACACAACAGGTGCACTTACTACATGCAGGCAATACACACACACACATAAAATAAAAATAATAAATAAAAATGCAATTCTAAAACTCAAGGAAGGACACAGTGAAGGTAAGAAATTTTAATAATATAAATAAAAATTTTAAAATGTAAAACTTGCCAATCTTGCATCTGTTTTTTTGGATTTTGCTGTCTTTTTTTTTAGAAAACATAGTACTTTTTTGTGGGGCAAGGACATGAACAGGGAGTCCTCTACAGATGAAATACTTAAAAGTTGACTGATAAATACTTAAAAATGTTCAACATCTGAAACTTCACTATATATATATTTTTTTAATGTAAAAAGAAAAACAAAAAAACAAAAACAGCCAGGTGTGGTGGCACACGCCTTTAGTCACAGCACTCAGGAGGCCAGAGGCATGCATATCTCTGATTTCAAGGCCAGCCTGGTCTATAAAGCAAGTTTCAGGCCAGCTGGGGCTACAGGGAGGCCCCATCTCAAAAAGACCAAAATAACAACAGCAACAAAACAAAAAAAAAACAAAACAAAATGTTTAACATCTTTAGTCATCAGAGAAATGCATATTAAACCACTTTGAGATTTCACCTTACCTGGCTCAGAATGGCAAAGCTCAGAAAACAAACCACAACAAATGTTGGTGAGGACATGGAAAAAGGGGAACTCTTATTCACTGCTGGTGGGAGCACAAACGGTGCAGCCACTATGGAAATCAGTGTGGAAACGCCTCAAAAATCTTGAAATTGATCCATCATATGATCCAGCCATACTACTCTTGGGTATATACCCAAAAGACTCTATCCCCTACTATAGAAATATCTGTTTATCCATGTTCATTGCCACCCTTTTCATAATAGCCAGAAACTGGAAACAACCAAGATCTCCATTAACTGATGAATGAATAATAAAGGTGTGGTACATATATACAATGGAATATTATTCAGTTCTTTAAGAATGAAATTATGAAACTCACAAGTAAATGGATGGAACCAGAAACATCCTGAGTGAGGTAACCCAAATCCAGAAAGACAAACGTCACATGTTCTCTCTCATAGCTGGATGCTAGCTTTGAAATCTTAGATATACATGTTTCAATTTGAAAATCCAGAGAGGTCAAGAAACTAAGAAATGGCCATGTGTTTGGGTGGGGGGGAGGATTTCTGGAAGTGATGGCAGAATGCAGTGATATGAAGAGGGAAAGGGGAACATTAGACTAGGAAGGATTAACTGGAGTGGACAATGAGAGGGCAGGGCAGAGGAGGGAGTATATGGAGAGGTAAGTAACACTAAAAACCTTTAGAAAAAGTCATATGGAAACCTACCACTATAGAAACTTCTTAAAGTATATGCATATACATCATAAAAAGAGATTAAAAGGAGTTATCCTATAATGGGGGACATTGCCCTTTCCAGACATCATAGACTTAAAAAAAACAGCAACAACAACAACAACACACACACATACACACATACACACAAACATACACACACACACACACCACCTCAATGCCAAGAATGGACTCTTTCTAGAAGCTGTTGACCAGGGGTCCCATAGATCTTCAAAAATTACTGGTTATTGCCCTGCTCTTGGTTACCCACCAGGACTGAATGGTAAGACCTTATAGCTGAACATACTACATACACAAGCTGTAGCACAAACAAGGAGAAATCAAGCTGGTGCTGATTTCAGAGCCTCATCTCTACTGGCTAACAGTCATAATGCTGGAAGGAAAAAAAATAATCATCATCCTTACCCAAATGTGAATTCTGTGAACTACAGTAACAACTGGTCTTCAAGATATGCCCACTGGTGCAATAATGGCATGAATATTATGGGAGTAACTAACCACTCATTAATTGGATTTAGAGTTCACATCATAGGGACTGCAGAGATGGCTCAGCGGTTAAGAACACTGGTTGTTCTTACAGAAGACCTGGGTTCAGATCCCAGCACTCATATGGCAGCTGACAACTGTCCGTAACTCCAGTCCCAGGGGATCCGACAGCCTCTTCTGACCTTTGCGGGCATTGCACATCAAAGGTGCACTGACCTACATGCAGGCAATACATGCATACACGCTATGGAGATTAGGCTGGCCTCAAACTCACAGAGATCCCTCTGCCTCTGCCTCTTAAGTGCTGGGATTAAAGGCATGCGCCACCACCGGCCAGAGAAGCTTCATATGCAGCAAATGGTGATTAACACAGAAACCCACAACTGGCCAGTGTACAGAGAAGAAGAATCTGCAGCGTGTTTATCCCTGAATAGGACGCCTATATCAGACTTCTTCTCCCAAAACTCAGGGATCATTGCAGAAAAGGGGGCAGAAAGATTGTAAAAGTCACAGGTGGTGGATGACCACAAAGAAACAAAGTTTTCCAGACAGCTGGTCAGTTACTCATATGAACTCACAGCAACAGTGACAGAATGCACAAGTCCCATGCAAGCTTAAACCAGAAAAAAATCCTAGCATAGACATGAGGAAATTGTGGCAATAGATGGCTTCTGGGAGGGACAGAGACAGTTTCTTTTAAGCATGGGACTCTTGGTAGATTAACCAGGCTCCAGTGGATGTACCCACACTGAAGAACATTTGAGGATACAAATTACACTCTATAGGCCTTATTATATATAAAATAGAGTACATCTGGCCGGGCATGGTGGTGCAAGCCTTTAGTCCCAGCACTTGGGAGGCAGAGGCAGGTGGATCTTTGTTGAGCTCAAGACCAGCCTGGTCTACATAATGAGTTCAGGTCAGCTGGGACTACAGGGAGACCCTGTCTCAAAAAGACAAAAAAAAATAGAGTACATCAAATTGGGCAGGGGGCAATAAAAGGACATGGGAATAGAGGAGGGGATCTAAATATCATCAAATAATAATTATGAAAATGCAAAATTTCAACTAAAAATGTAAAAAAAAAAATAGCACTTTTTCACCAAAATGGGTTCCTTACCCTAACACATAATGATTTATTACTGTTATTTTCATGGATTAATAAACAAATTTTCTTTTGCCACCTTGGTTTTCAGTGCTTTATTTTGTTTTTATGGTGTTGGTTTGAACCTTGAGCATGCTGGGCAAGCTGTCTTCCACTGAGTTATATCCCTAACCCTTTTTTTTATCTTTTCAGTTTGAGACAGGATGTCACTAAGTTGCACAGGCTTGGATTGAACTCACTATGTAGTGCAGCAGGCCTTACTTCTAGATCCTCTTGCCTCTCTGCCTCTCATTTTGAGAGTTATTCTAGATATCCCCACAAACATGTAGGAATAAGAAAATCTTTCCTAAATTTATAAATTTTTTTGTTTTCACAATTTTTTTTTTTTTGGTCTTTTTGAGACAGGGTCGCCCTGTAGCCCCAGATGGCCTGGCACTCGATATGTAAGCCAGGATGACCTTGAACTCACAGAGATCCACCTGCCTCTGCCTCCTGAGTGTTGGGATTAAAGGTGTACACCACCATGTCTGTCTTAAATGTTTTTTAAATATTTTATTTTGTGTGTATGAGTGCTTGGCATGTAGGTATGTATGTGTACCATGTGTGAAGTGCCTATGGAGATCAGAAGAAGGCATTGGATCCCCTGGAACTGGAGTTACAGGTGGTTGCTATCCATCACGTGGATGTTGCGAACCAAACCCGGATCTTCCGTAAGAGCAGCAAGGGCTCCCAACTGCTGAACCATCTCCCCAGCCCCAGTTTGTTTTGAGTTAAGGTCTTGCTCAGACTGATTGGTTTTGAACTCTTGCTTCAGTCTCCAGAATTTCTATTTTGTGAATATCTTGAGAGATGAGGAAACATTATGATGGAAACCCACACTATTTTAGAGCTGTAGAAATGGACTCCACCAGTTCCAAAGAGGGTCTCATAGAGTCCCCTGCAACACTCACATCAAAAAGTCCTACCTGTCTTCTGTTCCCCTCAGAAATGCACAAATAATTCAATTAAACCCTTCATCTTACTCATCAATGCCACCCTTCTTCCCAACAGCACAATCACTCCTGAAAGTCTCAAGCTGAGAAGAAAGGTTAAAGGGGCAGATAGGGTCAGACTTAATTCTAAAACACCTGCACATTCAATTTTCCCATATTTCGCATGAATTTCTTCTTGAGTTCACAGACTCCTAACTCAGCAGAATTAAAATGGGATGAAGTAATTAGAGCAGCAGACTGTGAAGATGTTCTGGCCTGGCATGCAAAGAAAATGCGGGGCAGGAGGGAAGGAGAGAAAAGAGCCACAGAGCAGAGGGCAGGGTGAGGGTGAGAGGTCCTCTCAGCTATCAGCTCCATGGGAAACTTTCCTATCTTCCTTAGTCCATTGGTCAGCATTTCCCCTCAGCTCTACTTCCTAAGAATCTACTCCTTGGGGGCTGGAGAGATGGCTCAGTGGTTAAGAACATTGGCTTTTCTTGCAGAAAACCCGGGTTCAAATCCCAGCACCCACGTGGCAGCTAACAACTGTCCGTAACTCCAGTTCCAGGGGATGCGGCAGCCTCTTCTGACCTCCTCAGGCATTGCACAACACGGGTGCACTTACCTACATGCAGGCAATACACACATACACATAAAATTTAAAAAATTTTTAAATTTAAAATTTAAAAAAAAAAGGATCTACTCTTGTAGATTCACTTTCCCAGTCAGCTCCACCCTCTTTTTCTATTGGTTTGTTTGTTTTATTTTTTCATTTATTGATGTGCATATGTATGTGTCACAGTGTCCAAGTGTCAGTCAGAGGACAACTTTCAGGGAGTTAGTACTCTCCCTCCACCTTGTGGGTGCCAGGAATCAAGCTCAAGTGGGCAGGCTTAGTGGCAGGTGTCTATCCACTGAGCCATCTTGCTATATCTCATTGTGGCTTTGTATTTGCACTGATTACACTGTGCTGAACTGCTTAAAGGTTTAACCCTTCCCCAAGACCACTAGTTCCTCTACCTCTGAATTAAATTAAACGCATTTATTTATTTATTTATTTATTTATTTATTTATTTATTATTGTTTGTTGTTTGTTTGGGGTTTGGGGGCAGTTGTTTTGTTTGGGGTTTTTGAGAGGTTTTTTGTTTCTTTGCTTGCAGTTTGAGACCCAGTCTCCCTGTAGCCCCAGATGGCCTGGAACTTGCTATGTAGACCAGGCTGGCCCTAAACTCACAGAGATCCACTGGCCTCTGCTTCCTGAGTGCTGGGATTAAAAGTGTGTACCACCAGACCTAGCTCAGAATTTCAGTTATAACCTACCTTTTGAGCAAGTTGCCACCTCAAAATAAGACATCTTCCTTTGGTCTCCATACTGGGTACTACATTAGTTTAGTTTAGCTCATATTATGGTTAATCTTGATCATTAACTTAATGGGATCTAGAATCAACAGGGAAATGACCCACTATGAGAAATTTTCCAAATTAGGTTAATTGAGGTGGGAAGATCTACCCTAAATGTGGGTGGCACCATTCCATCTGCTGGGGTCCCAAACTGAATAAAAAGGAGAAAGTGAGCTGGGAACCAGCATTCATCTCTCTCTGCTTCCTGACTGCAGATGTAATATGAACAGCTGCCTCACACTTGTGCTGTTGTGATTTCCACACCATAATGGACAGTACTCTGGAACTGTGAGCCGAAAGAAACCTGTTCTCCCTTAATTTGTTTTTGTCAGGTATTTCGTTCTAGCAACAGGACCAGTAACTAATACCACAAGCCTTAACTTATAAGTAATATGCCATAGTTTGAGTTTAGGTGCTAATGCTCTGGAGCAGGCCTGTGACCAGCTAACGGATATAATTTGAAGGCATTAGCAGGTAGGTTACTTGTGCCCAGGCCATGGGAGCCATGAATGCAAGGCTCATTTTTATAAAAGCTGGTGACCATGTTCAAGTACCCCATGAATACAGAGCTTGAGGCCCCTCTGTCTGAGATAGCCTATTCCTCTTTCATCAGTTCTTTCCTGTTAGGCCTGCTGAATTCATCTATAAAACTTATCCTAGCTGGGCATGGTGGCGTACGCCTTTAATCCCAGAACCTGGGAGGCAGAGGCAGGCGGATCTCTGTGAGTTCAAGGCCAGCCTGGT
>NW_008339573.1:740064-749034 GCF_000622305.1 Nannospalax galili
CCCTTTATCAAAAAAACCAAAAAAAAAAAAAAAAAAAAAAAAACTGTTATCCTTCTCCACTCAGATGAGATAAGCCCAGGGTTCCTGGGTCTGTAAACTCCTGAAATATTGGCCATCTCATCTGTGTTATCAGTAAGAGCAACCCTTGTTCAACATAGGGATTGATGAATCCTGAATCCTTTCCCTTTTTCTCTATTTTTTTCATCTTAAAAATTTTTTTTTACTTTTTTTTGAGACAGGGTCTTCCTGGAGCCCCAGCTGGCCTAGTACTCACTATGTAGACCAGGTTGGCCTCAATCACACAGAGATCCACCTGCCTCTGCCTCACAGGTGCTGGGATTAAAGCCATGCATCATCTGGCTTTATTCATTTTTATTTATGCCAATGTGTGTACCTGTTTGTCTGTATGTGTACCATATGTGTGCAGTGCCTACAAAGTCCAGAAGACGTCATTGGATCTCCTGGAACTGGAGTTACAGGAGGTTGTGAGCCACCTGATGTGGGTACTCGGAAATGAACCCAGGTCCTTTACAAGAGCAGCAAGTACTCTTAACCACTAAGCCATCTTTTTAGCCCCTCTTTTTCTCTTTGTGCTTATTTTGTTTTGAGGCCAGCTTTGAATTTACTGTGTAGCAGAAGCTAGCCTGAGTTCCTGCAGCCTCTACCTCACAAGTGCTGGGAATAGAGACATGTACCATCATACTCAGCTTGAATATCTTGAGGCCTGGAAATCTCCCTTTTATCTTTTCTTAGTGTGGAGAGTGTGGAATGTGGGATTAGATTCTGCATTTGTCTTGGTCATGACTGGTAAATCAATGTTCCCTGGAGAAGTTCTTGTCTAATAGAAGAGAAAGGCCTGCCCTAAGTCCCACCTTTGAAATAAGGAAATGAATCTTTAACCAATAATGATAAAAACCAGATGTTCCCTGAGACAGGTGTCTCACCCCAGCCCCACTCTTTGCATTTAGCCACATCTTTATCTCTAGCTTGAATGACTGCCACAGCTGCAGAAAAGCCAGACAACCCACTTCTCTTGCAAGATGTTCTCTGCTGTCTTTGCTCCACTCTTACCAGCTAGCCACATCCGAGCTAAAACAGCTTCTTTGTTTTGTTCAAGCAAATGGCTCCAGGAAAGAAGGGATCATGTGTTTCCCAAGGATACCTTAACTCCACAACTGTATATGCTCTCCTTATTTCCAAACCCTATATAATCTACAACAACCCATCTCCCTTTGTGCAACTTTTCATTCCCAAGGGAAGGTTCCCGAGGTTGTTGCCACTTCACTGAATAAATGCAGTTCAGTCTGGTGAAAGGTCTGGCTCTGGTCATTTATCTAAACTTTATTCTTTCTCTGTTCTTCTAAATCTAACAGGTAGCAACCCTCAACACATATGAGAATGTACATGTGTGCATATATATATAACAGACTTGTTTAATTTTTATTTTACCAAGGTGGGGAGGAATTAGCCCATGAGTCTTCTAGGCTTGGAGTGGCCTTTATTCATTGTGTATCCCCAGGACCAACTTAGAGCCTGTCCTAAGAGCTTACTACTTGTTTGTGGAAGAAAGGAAGAGAAGGGAGGAAGATCAGGATAGGGAACACAGATCAAGCCCTATTGTGGTTGGGACCTTGGAACAAACTGTCTCTACTAAATGTAACAGTCTTCAACAGTTCCCCATAGCGTATACAATAATACCCCAACTTGTTTTAGTGATTCTGGGCATGAAACCCAGAGCCTTGAGTATGCTGAGCAAGGGCTCTACAACCTCTAGCCCAAGCTTCCTAACAGAGAATACTAGCTGTAGTGGTTTGAATGAGATTGTTTCCCATAGGCTCCAAGTATTTGTACATTTTGTCACCAGTTGGTGATGCTGTTTTGGAAGGTCTTAGAAGGTATGGCCATGCTGGAGGAAGCACATCACTGGGGGCAGGCATAGAGAGTTCTTAAGCCTTGCCCAATCTTGAGTTGTTCTCTTGCTTCCTGTGCCTGCTTGAAGATGTGAGAACTTAGCTTCTGCTCCTCCTCCAGCCACCTCTGTTGCCATGCCTCTCTGCCATGATGGACTCTTGCCCCTTTGGAACTATAAGCTAAATAAACTCTTCCTTTTATAAATTTCCTTGGTCATGGTGTTTCTATCACAGCAACAGAAAAATAACTAGCCAATCCCTCTAGCCTCCCTTCTTACTCTCCTTTTCAGATCCTCCCACAGGATACCTTTACCTTTGCTCAGAGTAAAATTCCTCACTCACCTGATTCCTTTGTGTCTTTGTGTGCTCTCTCTCTCTTTCTCCTTCTTTCCTTCCTTCCTCCTTCCCTCCTCTCTCTCCTTCCTTCCTTCCTTCCTCCCTCCCTCCCTCTCTCCTTCCTCTCTCTCTTTCCCTTTTTTGCAGATGGAACAGTGCGCGAGGGGAGGTGGTGTCTCACTATGTTGTCCAGTATGGTCTCAAACTATCAATACTCTTGTTTCAGCCTTTTTAGTAGTTGAGGTTAAAGGTAGGTGCCATTGTGCCCCTTTGTGC
This sequence comes from Nannospalax galili, assembly GCF_000622305.1. Classification (NCBI taxonomy): domain Eukaryota; kingdom Metazoa; phylum Chordata; class Mammalia; order Rodentia; family Spalacidae; genus Nannospalax; species Nannospalax galili. The sequence goes on from NW_008339573.1 coordinate 742,587, forward strand.
CTTTGTACACTCTGATCCCTCTGACTAGAAAGTGCTTTATCCCTCTTTTTAATTTTTTTACTTTTTTGTGGGAGGGGGGCAGGTCTCACTCTAACCCAGGCTGCTGCCCTCAAACTTTCAGGATCCTACTGTCACAGCTTCCCAAATGCTTGGGTTATGGAAATGAGCCACCACACTCCATTTGAACTGGCCAACTCCATCTCGACTTTTTTCTCCTTTCTTTCTTTCTTTCTTTCTTTCTTTCTTTCTTTCTTTCTTTCTTTCATTTTTGTCTTTTTGAGACAGGGTCTCCCTGTAGCCCCAGCTAGCCTGGAACTCACTATGTAGACCAGGCTGGCCTCGAACTCACAGAGATCCACCTGCCTCTGACTCCGGAGTGCTGGGATTAAAGGCGTGCACCACCAGGGCTTCCTTTCTTTCTTTTTTAAGATTTTATTTTTTTTAAAGCAATGCCTATGTCTGTTTGAGAGTTTGTGCATATGAGTACACTGCCACAGAGGCCAGAAGAAGACATCAGATTGCCCTGGAGATAGAGTTACAGGTGGTTATAAGCTGCCTGATATGAATGCTAGGAACAGAACTCTGGTCCTTTGCAAGAGCTGTATGTGCTCTTAACAGCAACCCCTGTTTATTTATTTGTCTGTTTGTTTTTTGAGACAGAGACCTATGTAACCAAGGCTGGCCTTGAACTCCTCCTTTGACTCTTAAATTCACTGCCACACCCAGCTTTGTTTTGGTTTTTTGAGATTAATTCTGTAGCCCAGGCTCTATCCTAGTACTCACTGTATAGCCCAGACTGGCTTCAAACTTGTGGCCATCCTGCCTCAGCCTTATGGGTGATGGAATTACAGGGAGTGCTTTACTATGTAGCCTATGCTGACCTTGAACTTGTGGACCACCTAGCTCAAACTCCCAAATGTAGGAATTACAGGAATGTGACATCAAGCCCCACTTCAGCTCATCCTTTAACAGTTTCTAAAGATGTGGGACCATACACCTATAATCCCAGCTACTCAGGAGGGGGAAGCATGAGGATTGCTGTAAATTTGAGGACAGTCTAGGAAACCCTATCTTCAAATAAAATTTAAAAAGAGGGCTGGGGGGCTGGAGAGATAGCTCAATGGTTAAGAACATTGACCTTTTTCAGGCAGCATCCTGTTTATCTTCTAAACTTATCTGGGGGAAACAGTGCCTTACTGCACTGGGGGAGGGTCGCTGTGGACCTGGACTCTAACAGGGACCAACTCTATAAAGTTGTCCTCTGACTTCCACATGAGCACTGTACCATACTTGTGCCCACATTCACACATAACATAACACAAAAGGGAAAAAAATTTAAAGAGTCAGGGAAAAGAGAAGACAAGTAGGGTTAGGAATAAATTCATTAGTACAATTTGCCTAGCATGCCTGAGACCCTATGTTCAATCTCTCTAGCAACACACACACACACACACACACACACACATCTAATTTAAGTGCTTCTTTTACTTCCTCCTTAGCTGGACCCTCCTCTGAGATCACAAAAGACCTATTGATACTCAGCAAATTGTATTGTAATTTCAGTCCCTGCCTTCCCTAGAAGACTGCTCTTAAAGGGCAGTTACCATGATTTTTCCATTCTCCATCTTCAGTGTCTGGCATACTTTGTGAATGAACTACCCTCCTGCCAAAGAAAACCCAGTGAACCAACCAGCTGGACCCCCTTTCTTTCTAGGTAGTCAAATGTAATAAACAACTATGGAATGGACTGGGAGAATAAAATTTGGTTCCTTTTCACCTAAAATATAAAACACCTTCATTCCCTAACCAAAGCCCCCAAGACATCTTTTATTACCTTAATGCCTCACACATTGCTGAGGCTGAGCTAGGAAAAGGCAGGTGCTATTTTACCCACAAAGTCACTTCCACAAACCCATTCACCTTCATCCAGAAGCCACTAATGACAAGAATACCAATAGGAAACTTGGTGCCCAGTAAAGAAAGAGTCTGAGTTGGAAGCTTTTGAGTATATGTTTGTTTTGTATGTTTGCTATGTAGCCCTGACTGGCCTAGAACTCTTTAAACTGGACAGGACTAAATTCACAAGGATCTTTTTGCCTCTGCCTCTGCCTCTGCCTCTGCCTCTGCCTCTGCCTCCCAAGTGCTAGGATTACAGGCGTGTACCACCATACTTGGCTCAAGTTGGGGCCTTTAAATGTGTTTCTGCTGCACTGAAGTTGTAGCTAAAGAGTATGTAGAGTCTGGGTATATTGATCACACCTACATATTCACCAAATATAAAGGATGGAAAAACAATTTCACCCATGAAACTATCCTTTCCTGTCATCTTTCTCTGTTTCTTCCTAATTATCATTATAATTTTAATGAGTCATCCCCCACATTCATTTTTTTCCATTGTTTTAAGCCATAATACTGAAAATGTGGTGCAGGGGTGCTTCTTGGCTGATGACTTGAATATAACCTGGACATGGTTAAGAGTCCTCTGATCCAGACTCCATCTGCTTTATGATAGTGTATCTCTGATGGCAGTCCAGAAATGCTGCCTGTCTTAGTCTGTTTCCTGTTGCTATAACAAAATGTCTGAGTCCAAATGATTTATATAAAAAAATAAGTTTGTGGGGCTGGAGAGATGGCTCAGTGGTTAAGAACACTGACTGTTCTTGCAGAAGACCGGGGTTCAAATCCCAGCACCCACATGACAACTAACAACTGTCCATAACACCAGTTCCAGGGGATCTGACAGCTCTTCTGTCCTTTGCAGCATTACACGACATGGGTGCACTTACCTACATGCAGGCAATACACGCATACACACAAAATAAAAATAATAAATAAATTTTTCTTTGGTCTTTTTGAGACAGGGTCTCCCTGTAGTCCCAGCTGTCCTGGATTCACCATGGAGACCAGGCTGGCCTGGAGCTCACAATCTGCCTGCCTCTGCCTCCTGAGTGCTGGGATTAAAGGCATGCCCAACCACGCCTGGCCAAATAAAATATTTTTTTTTAAATGTTTGTTTACTTTACACTTCTGAAGGTCTAAAAGTTTCTGCTTGGCTTCTGGTAAGGGCTGTGTGCTGCTCAACTCAGGGCAGAGAAGCAGAAGAGAAAGGCAGCCATGTGCAAGCCAGGAATGTGGGGTGGCCTTCCTTTACAACTCACTCTTGCAGTAAAAAATCCAATCCCAGGAAGAATTGATTCCTTCAAGAAAAACCCTCATTGGACTGGAGAGGTGATTCAGCAGTTTAAGAGCATTGGCTGCTGTTGCAGAGGACCCAGGTTCAATTCCCTGCACCCACATGGCAGCTAACAACCATCTGTAATTCCAGTTCCAGGGAATCTAACACTCCTTCTGACCTCCACAAGCATTGTATAATATGGGTGTATTTACATGTTGGGGAACCCTGCTGTTAGGGTCACAGTCTCTCCATGTCCGGATAGCTGCGAGCCAGCTCAGCGTTTGATGGAAAGACTCCCCTTTTCAGCAGGGCGCCTCCTGCTTTCTTCCTGGCTCACTTTGAAGTGGCCACCACAAATGCCTTACCTGAAACACGACCTCTGGCATAGAAACTACCGGGTTTTTTCTATATGATAATCAGGCATTGTCTGACAGCCTGATTGATAGAAGCCCACCGCCACATGTAAATGAAGCATACTACAAAACACCTATCAGCTGAGGCTTTTGCTACTGCCTCCACACTATAAATCTTCTAGTTTTCACCCTAATAAACCGGAGCTGTATCACTGACTCTGACTGGGCTGTTTTCACTATGTCTGGAGCTGAGTTGTGTTTCACTGCGCCTGGGACCAGCCTGTGATCAGTCTTCCCGGAGGAGTTCCGTCAACACCCACTCGCCCGATTCTGCATTCGCCGTTCCTACACTTCCCCGCCTTCATGGTTCGTGGCCAACGACCCACGAGCCGAGGAGGAGCCCCCCGCAGCTAGCCTGAGCCCCCTGCAGCTTGGCACAGCCCGCAGAGCCCGCCCGGCAGCCTGCCTTGGCGCAGAGCCTGCACTTGCCACTGCCGCGGACCGCCGCGTCAACACCCACTCGCCCGATTCTGCATTCGCCGTTCCTACACTTCCCCGCCTTCATGGTTCGTGGCCAACGACCCACGAGCCGAGGAGGAGCCCCCCGCAGCTAGCCTGAGCCCCCTGCAGCTTGGCACAGCCCGCAGAGCCCGCCCGGCAGCCTGCCTTGGCGCAGAGCCTGCACTTGCCACTGCCGCGGACCGCCGATCTGCAGAGCTGCCAGCGCCCAGCAGCCACAGAGAGCCAGAGACCCGCCCAACAGCGAGACCTGTACCCAACCAACATTTACATACATGTAGGCAATACACTCATACACATTAAAAATAAAAAAAAAAGGAGGGCTGGAGAGATGGTTCAGCAGTTAAGAACATTGGATGTTCTTGCAGAAGACCTGGGTTTGAATTCCAGCACCCACGTTGCAGCTAACAACTGTCCATAACTCCAGTTCCAGGGGATCCAACAGCCTCTTCTAACCTCCACGGACATTGGATAACACAGGCGCACTTACCTACATGCAGGCAATATACTCATAAAATAAAAATAATAAAAAAAAATAGGAAACAGAGTCTTACAGGCTCTTGGGAACTTTCTCATATGAACTTACAGCAATGGTGACAGCATGCACAGGACCCAGGCAAACTCAATCAGACAAAATTCAGCATAGAATTGGGGAAATGAGCAGGAGGCCAAGGAACTATTGGCAGGCAGGTAATCAATACTGGGTGAGGTAGAGTTGATCTTTTTGTTTGTTTGTTTGTTTTGAGACAGGTCTCCCTGTAGGCCCAGCTGGCCTGGAACTCACTTTATAGACCAGGCTGGCTTCAAACTCACAGAGGTCTGTCTGCCTTTGCCTCCCAAGTGCTCGTATTAAAGGCATGTACCACCACACCCCACTGAGTTGATCTTTAAGGAAGTGATGCTAGATAGGCTAAACAGGCTCCAGTGGATGAACTCACAGGGAGAGACAGCTGGGTATACAAACTTGACATATAAGACAGGATGTGTGAAATCCTGTGGGTAGGCGATGGGGGGTGCAGATAGGGGAGGTCTAAATATGATTAAAATGTATTCTATGAAATCTACAAAATCCAATAAAAATATACATTGAAGAAAATGATGATACTAAAAAAGAAAAGCCTTCATGATCCCTTTAAACTTGATCACTTCCCCAATACCTCATAGTGTTGGACCCCCAGACTGGGGTACCCAATGTTCACGGGAGGTCGCATCCCAATAACTCAGTCCTCAAATCAGGAGATGCAACAAGCATGAGGATTTATTGGCGTTTTGCAAAACGGACTCCCACCTCACTCAGAGGACAGAAGTCCAGAGCCCAGTTTACAGGTTTCTTTTAAAGACAAGCGGCGGCTATGTGCCAAGCAGGGGTAGGGGGAATTTCTGGAATGATTTCCAGCTTGGGCAAAGGAGCATGAAAAAGGTCAGCTCAGCTTGTTCTTAGCATTCAGAATTATTTTTCATTTTTACTTCCTTGTACAGTTTTTCTCAGGCCTGGGGATTTTAGTTTAAATCCATTATTCTGGGGGCTTTGGATCTATCATTTCCCCCCTTTTCTTATAGTAAGATTTTAATCCTAAAATCTATAGATCTCCTGTTCTGGAAGCATGGTATTGCTGAGTAAGAACCAGAGCCTGAGTTACTGACAATCGGTCTCTGATAAATTGTAGCAGTCTATTGAGGATGCATGGTCCAAAAGTTAAAAGAAGGAGAAGAATTACTAGGGGACCTATTAGGGTGGATACTAAAGATATTAAGGTAGTTAACCAGAGGCTTTTATTAAACCAGCCTTTAAACCATCCCTGTTTAGATTCACATTCTTTTTGTCTTTTATCTAATCTTTGGCGAAGTTTAGTCATAGAATCTTTAACGACCCCTGAGTTGTCAGCATAGAAGCAACATTCTTCTCCTAGGGCTGCACAAAGTCCTCCTTCTTTGAGGAAAAGCAGATCTAGCCCCCTCCTATTCTGTAATACTACTTCTGAGAGGGAGGTTAGAGATTTCTCCAAGAGGGTAATTGACTGTTCTATTGCTCTAATGTCTTCATCTACAGCCATCTGTAAATCTGCATAATATTGGGGTCCCGGTATTAGGGCCGCCGTTCCGGTTCCTATCCCTGCTGCCACCCCTACTCCCAGAAGTATTGCTAGGGTCAGAGACATAGGCTCTCTTTTATATCTGTCTGGGTTTTGTTCATAAAACTGTTCTATGGAATCTGCGGGGTGATAAAATACTCGGGGCAGGAGCTTAATCAGGACACAGTAGTCTTGAGAGGTATTAAGGACCATACTAGCTACACAGGGAGTTAACCCAGAGTTACATGCCCACCAAGCCCCTTGCAGAGGTAGGAGATAGTAATTCCCTTCCCCTGGGGGTACAGAAATAGTGGAGTTGCAAAGGTGGG
>NW_008339573.1:749303-752683 GCF_000622305.1 Nannospalax galili
GGCTTCAGGTATTGAGGCTAGCAAGGGATTTGGGTAATTGGGGATGGGTTTCTGAGTAGGCAGGATGGGGTTGGGACCTATGGCTGTTGGGTAGGAGGATATATTTCTTTTAATAGTAAAAAGGAGGCCATCATCTACCCATTTCTTATATAGTCTAATTCCCCAAGAATACCCCCTGTCCCAATCTGCAGCCTTTTTACCTGCTGTTGTGAATTCTACTCGGAGGGGGTTGCACCATTTACCTTGACAGGCCTGTTTATTAGTCATCTTCCACTCTTCAAATTTCCCCTGCAAACGACTGTTCCCGTGAGTATAATTTGCTTTTACAGTGATATAATCCCATGATGAGGACGGGGACCACCAGGTGTCCCCGGTTGTTTCACATCCCCAGTTTTTGCAGTAAAAGTAGGCCCTCCCTCCACATTGGGGGATGAGCCATTTAGCCCGGTGGTCACCTGGGCAAACATAGAAAGTCAAGGTACGCAACATGGCACGGTGCTCATGAGGGCCACATCCCCCCCACGGGTCAAGTCCCAGTCTTCCGGGGGGACTTTCTTTATCTGGTGCCACCTCAGTATTCCAGTTTCCCTCTAAGTCCCAGGGTTCTGGTGCTCCTAAAGCTAATTTACATAAATCTGGATACAGTATAGACCACCAAGTTCTCTTGGGGGCCATTTTGTGGGTTTTAAACACGACAATTCCCATTTGATTAATTACCCACCAGGTAGTCAGCATAGGGAGATGGGGGCTTCCTTGACTGGGGACAAGCCTACAAACAAGAAGAATTATTAAGTATCTCTGGAGAGTCTTATTTTTAGAGGATTGGATGTCTTGTGGAGATGCCATTTTTTCACGTCGTCCTAAGCCGGAGCTCTCTTGGCGTGAGAAACGTGGATCCAAGCCGAGATCCCGTCTACTTTAAGGGCTGTGGGTGTAGTCAGGAGAACTGTGTAGGGTTCTTTCCACCGTGGTTCAAGAGTCTTCACATTGTGTCTTCTCACATACACCTGATCTCCAATTTGGTAGGAGTGAGGCGTTTGTGGACTCCCAGGCCGGTAGACAGCAGCCAGAGGCTTCCAAACCTGGTTCTGGATAATCTGAAGGGCTTGAAGTCTTGTTTTTAGGCTGGGATTGTCAAAAGAAGAGGGCAAGGGGGATAAAGTTACATTGAGGACAGGAGGTGGTCTTCTAAAAAGGATTTCATAGGGGGTTAAGCCATGTATAGCAGGAGTATTTCTAGCCCGAAATAGAGCTAGAGGTAGGAGCTGCACCCAATCTTTAGTGCCAGTCTCTAGAGCTAATTTAGTTAAGGTTTCTTTAATAGTTTTATTTATTCTTTCTACCTGTCCTGAATTTGGGGGTCTGTAAGCACAATGTAATTTTCAATTAATCCCCAATGTTTTGGCCACTCTCTGACTTACCTGGGAGACAAAGGCTGGGCCATTATCAGACCCAATTACCTTGGGCAGTCCAAATCGAGGGAAGATTTCTTCAATCAGCTTCTTCACCACAGTCTGAGCTGTTTCTTTTCTGGTGGGGAAAGCTTCAACCCACCCTGAAAAAGTGTCTATAAACACTAAAAGATATTTATAACCATATTTTCTTGGGAGTACCTCAGTAAAATCTACTTCCCAGTTAGTCCCTGGTCATGTCCCTCTTTCTCTCTTGCCAAATGGGACCTTTGACTTAGTTGCATTTACCAGGGAACATGAGACACAATCTCCCACTATCTTTTGAACTAGTTGATTGAGGTCTGGGAAGTAATAACGTTGTTCTTCTCTTTCCAATAGTGTTTTTAGTTTCTTGTGTCCCAAATGTGTCCACTGGTGAAGTTGGGAGATCAGCTCAAGTGCTGCTTCCCGGGGCAGTATAGTACGATTTTGATGTCTCCACATCTTGGTTTCAGGATCCAAAGTAGCATTAAGCTTTTGAACAAGTTCCAAATCTTGTTCAGTGTAAGTAAAAGAAGCTTCTGCTTTCTTTTCCTGTTTCTTCATCTCAGCCTTAAGGTCTGCATGTGTGTAAAGAATGTATGTACCTTCTGCTGCCTGACGGGCAATTTCATCCACCATCCAATTGCCTCGAGCAATCGGCCCCTGGTCTCGTTGATGCCCAAGGCAATGAATTATGCTGACCTGTTTTGGCAAGTACAAGGCTTGTAGAAGGGCCACTATTGCTTCTTTGTTTTTGATGTCCTTACCAGCCGAGGTGAGGAGTCCCCGCCTCCGATAAATTTCCCCATGTATATGGGCAGTGGCAAATGCATAGCGGCTGTCAGTATAAATATTGACCTTTTTGCCCTTTGCTAATTTTAGGGCCTGAGTTAGGGCTTCTAATTCAGCTCGCTGGGCTGATGTTCCGGCTGGCAGGGCTTGGGCCCAGATTATTCTTTTTCCATCGACCACCGCCACCCCCGCCTTACGCTCACCGTCTCGTAGAAAGCTGCTCCCATCCGTATACCAAGTGGCATCTGCATCTGTTAGGGGCTGGTCAGTGAGGTCTTCCCTGGTCCCATGTGTCTCTGCAAGTATTTGCTGGCAGTCATGGGGAATCTCAGTGCCTTTCTCGGTGGCTGGTAGCAGTGTGGTGGGGTTTAGGGTGGCAGGGCTACCAAACTTGATCTTTTCTGGATTTAATAGTAGTGCCTGATAATGGGTCACCCTGGCATTTGACAACCATCTGTCAGGAGGCTGTCTGATGATGGACTCCACTGCATGAGGTGTGATAACAGTTAAGGGCTGGCCCATAGTGAGTTTGTCTGAGTCTTTAACCAGGGATGTTATTGTCACCATGATTCTCAAGCATGGAGGCCAGCCACTGGCCACATTGTCCAGTTTCTTTGAGAGATAAGCTACTGGCCTTTTCCAGGGTCCCAGGGTCTAAGAACTCCTTTTGCCATTCCTTTATTTTTATCTACATATAAGATGAAAGGTTTTGTCAAGTCTGGCAATCCTAGCGCTGGAGCTGTCAGTAGTGCTCTTTTTATTTTGTCAAAAGCTCTCTGGTGTTCATCAGCCCAGATGAAAGGAGTCCCATTCTTTGTTAAAGGGTATAGAGGAACTGCTATTTCAGCGAAACCCAGTATCCATAGTCTACAGAATCCTGCGCCTCCCAAGAACTCTCTGAGTCCTCTGGCTGAGGTTGGTGGGGGGATAGAGGCTACAGTCTGTTTCCTGCTTTCTGTCAGCCAACATTGCCCTCCCTTCAACCTATAGCCCAGATAGTTTACCTGTTGTAGGCAGATCTGGGCTTTCTTTGCTGAGGCCCGATATCCAAGTTCCCCCAGTCTGAGTAGAAGAGCCTCCGTACCTTGCAGACAGCCAGCTTCTGTCTCAGCTGCTAAGAGGAGGTCATCTACATATTGAAGAAGCACAATCTGT
>NW_008339573.1:755749-789678 GCF_000622305.1 Nannospalax galili
TCCCTTCTCCCGAGGTGAGGAAAACTACGCTGTCCTCCTCACTTCAGATCACTCTGGCCACTAAGGCCAGAGTGGCGGAACCTGGAGTCTCTGGGCATGTCTGCCACTCCCGCTGGTTCCCAGAATACAGACTTACAGGTCCTGTACAGGCACAACTGTTCAGACGGAACGTTCCCAGAGCAGAGAATGACTGACAGACATTAAGACCAAGACAAACCACAAAACAAATACTCTTACTTCCTGCTGATCTGAGGAAATGGGTCTGGGGGCGACCAAATCCTGGACGAGCCCCCAAATGTTGGACCCCCCAGACTGGGGTACCCAACGTTCACGGGAGGTCGCACCCCAATAACTCAGTCCTCAAATCAGGAGATGCAACAAGCATGAGGATTTATTGGCATTTTGCAAAACGGACTCCCACATCACTCGGAGGACAGAAATCCAGAGCCCAGTTTACAGGTTTCTTTTAAAGACAAGCGGCGGCTATGTGCCAAGCAGAAAAGCGGCGGCTATGTGCCAAGCAGAGGTAGGGGGAATTTCTGGGATGATTTCCAGCTTGGGCAAAGGAGCATGAAAAAGGTCAGCTCAGCTTGTTCTTAGCATTCAGAATTATTTTTCATTTTTACTTCCTTGTACAGTTTTTCTCAGGCCTGGGGGATTTTAGTTTAAATCCATTATTCTGGGGGCTTTGGATCCATCAATAGCACTGAGTTTTGGTCAGGGCAAACCATATTCAAACCATTACACTTGGTTGTGGTATAGCTCAGTGGTAGAGTACTTCTCTAGCATGTGTGAGGCCCTGGGGTCAATACCCAACCCTGAAAAAAAAAAGCTGCTTAAACCATAGTACTGCCCCAAAGTAAACTGCTTCAACCTCACACCTGAGAATGCAGATGAGGACTTTCATTGTCATAAATCCCCATCCTAAAAATCTCATCAACCAGCAGAGATTAAACTGCTATCACATCCAGGCACCAAGATGTGTGCTGATAATCCTAGCTACTGGGGAGATTGAGACAGGATAGAGTGTAAAAAATTTTAAAGCCCCATAACCAGACCTTGTCTCAAAACAAAGGCACCACTATCCTCATATCATAGGAGAGCCTGGAGGATGACCCTGCACCCAGGAGCTCTCACAATCACCTATTCTTCTGAGGGTCCATTCATCTTTTGCCACAATTACTTACACTCCCCTAAACTGCCAACATGCTCTCTCCCCTCCCCCTAGTGTGTATGCAAGCTTCAAGATCTCATATACCCATTCTCTAGTTAATCTGTCTACTGCCAGTTTATGTAGTAGACTCATTCATCAAACCAGAAGAGGATAGAGGAGAAGGCTTCCCCCTTCTATAGCTCATTTGAGCAATCTCTAAGTTCTAGGAAACCAGAGATACCTGTGCAGTCCAAATCTAGACACATTGGCAAGATCACCACATTTTAACCTTCTCTGCAGCCTTACAGCAACCTAAAGCCCAGGGTGTAACTTCAGTTATCACCATCCCAGGATGGGAGAGAGTCAGGGAAGCCAAGAGACAAAGTACTCAGAGGTTAGGAAATACCAAGTGAGAGAGAGAGAAAACAAATTTTTAAAGAGGGAAATGACCAAGGGCTAGAGAAGGAACATAATTAAAAAACTGGAGCGTGTAGGGGGCACTGATCACACAGTGACCAGAGGATAGTTCACAAGCCAGAACCGTTTATGGACTAGAATCCTGGAACTGGCTTCTGGCATTCATCTTTCTGTTCCAGACTTCCCATCTAGTCTGTTAGAGGCAGAGTTTCACCTACATGGGCTTTGAGTCAGCATCTACACAAGGGCAAAACTGCTCCCTGAATTAAGTTGGGATACCCAAAAGGAGGGTAGAGACCTAGGTTAACCAATCAAGTTAAACTGCCCCTTTCTCCAGACTGTTAGGAAACAGCCCTCTTTGGCTGGATACAGAAGAGATCTGAAAGAAGAATCTGTGCTGAGGAGGCTGGAGAGATGACTTAGCAGTTAAGAGCACTGGCTGTTCTTGCAGATAATTGGGATTTGGTTCCCAGCACATGCATGCACACACGCATGCTACAGTTCCAGGGGATCCAATGCCCTCTTCTGGCTTCCACGGGCACCAGGCACACATATGGTGCACTTGTATACAAGGGGGCAAGATACATACACATAAAATAAATAAAAATAAATAAAATCTTTAAAAACTAATCTGTGATGAGAGTATCTCCTGGTTTCCAGCACAGGGCCTACCTTTCCATCAGGAGACTGAGTCACTGTGTGTTCCAGGCTGATTTCATTCACTCTGTCTCCCAGGCTGTCTTTCTTATTTACATATATATATACATTTTTAGAGATTCTCATCCTGTAGACCAGATTGGTCTGGAATTTACCATACGTAACCCAGACTGGCCTTGAACTCGAGGTGATCCTGCTTCAGCTTCCTGAGTGCCAGGATTACAGGCATGAGCTAACAACTCCTGGGTCCCAGGCTGTCCTTGAACTTGCCATCCTCCTGCTTCATGTCCCTCTGTGTTTGGATTACCAGTGTGTGCCACCACACCCAGTCTGGAATCTGGGTCTTCAGAGAACATTTAAAAACAATAATTTTATTTATTATTTTTATTTTTTGTGTGTATGAGTATATTGCCCACATGTGTGCCCATGTTCCTGTGTTGTGCAATTCCCACAGAGGACCGAAGAGGGCATCATATTCTTCTAGAACTGGAGTTACAGGTGGTTGTGAGCTGCCATGTGGGTGTTGGGAATTGAACTCCAATCCTCTGCAGGAGGAGCCAGAGCTCTTAACCTCTGAGCCATCTCTCCAGCCCCTTCACAGAACATTTTATGTTCATTTCAGCACAGGGTTGCTTTTCCAGTTAGGTCCCTTAGCCAGCTTTCCTATCTGTTCTCTTCAGCCAAGACAACTGCCTGTCCCCACATTGCTGGCCTGATTTCTTCTAAGGAGGGCCTAAAGGCAAGATTCCTTCAAGCACTCTCTTTTGCTGGGCTTCTCAGTGGTTGGGAAAGGGTATTTCCCATTCAGAAACTGTAGCTAATCTACCCTTAGAGTCATGTTGGTGAGGATCCTGGCATCTTATAATTTCATAAATTCTTCTAGCCAGGCAGAGTTGCATCTGCTTTTAAGTCCCAGCTACTCTGGAGGCTAAGGCATGAGTGTTACTTGAACTCGGGAGTTCAAGACCAACCCAGGTAAAATAGTGAGAATTCCACCTTAAAAAAAAAAAAAAAAGATATATTCTTACCTGATCTCCCTGCAAGTTTTTTGATTTGTTCTTGTTTTTTAGACAAGGTCTTGCTATATACCTATATTTGCTTTGAATTCAGGATCTTCCTGCTTCTGCCTCTCAAATAATGAGATTACAAATTATACCACCACACCTTACTCTCTTTAGTTTTTACAGTTAAATGCAGTGGTAATAGTGAAACAGTTTGTATTTAAAAAACAAAAAACAAACAAACAAAAAAAAACCTTCAGAGACTAGAAGCCTGATCCCCAACTTCCAACTTCTGGTCCTCTTTTTCTGTGATTAAAATATCCTGAGGCCATCCAATTTTCAGCACAGGCCCAGTTGGAACATCTTTGAGCTCTGCCATTAATCTCTAGAAAGGCACTGAATCCAGCAAAAGGCTAGAGGCATGCTCACATCTGCTCATCAGCAGACCAGAAATGATGGCTTCAGTTTCCTTCCTCATTTATTTTATTCCCAGGCTGCTCCCTCCCCACCCTTATAAATTAGTTCTTATTTCAGAGTCAAAGTAATAAAGCTGTTCTCTATTATTCATCCAGTTGCACACTTCCAGTCACACATACTCTATGCTCCCTCCTCAACCTCTTCCCATCATCTTCCTTTTTTCCCTCTGCTTACTCTGTTTCCCCCTTCCAGGGTGCGTTCAGGGGCATCACCCCTTCTCAAAGTCCTACACTTTTCCTAGAACCTTCTAAGCTCCTTCACATCTGGACTGGTCAATACAGTGCTAAATCAGCCCTTCATGATATGCTTTGCATTACTGACTTCCTATGTTAGTGCTTCAGGTATATGTCAATAATAACAAGGCTAATCTACAAAAGTCTGCTGTTGCCAAGAGAATTTTAAAATCCCAAAAACAGCGTTGTTGAGATGGCTCAATGGGTAAAGGGGCTTGCCACCAAACCTGAAAACCCAAGTTCAACCCAGGAACCCACAGTAGAATTGACTGTCTACTGACCACATGTATACCATGGCATATGCATGCTCACACACACACACACACACACACACACACACACACGCATACACTGAATGAATGAATGAATGAATGAATGAATGAATAAAAAAAATTCCCAAAGGCAATGAATTGCCATAACACTACTGTATTTATCCTTCTTCCAACAACAGAAATATAGCCTTAGACCTAAACTGATCCAATATACCAAGGCATTGGCCTTGGGTACTTGGTCTGCACCAGGATCAGAGATTTGGGGGGGGTGATTTGTATTTTTTTTTTCTGAGACAGGGTCTCCCTGTAGCCCCAGCTGACCTGGATTCGCTATGGAGATCAGGCTAGCTTTGAACTCACAGAGATCTGCCTGCCTCTGCCTCCCAAGTGCTGGAATTAAAGGCATGAGCCATCATGCACGGCTGATCAGAGACTTTGTGAGGGTGACCAGCATAGGCTAGCACAGTTGTTTCTATTACCAAATGCTTTGATGTCCCTGGACAACAAAATATAAAAGAACACAATTGAGTATGTGGGGGTAAGACATTGGTGTCAAAATCAGAATTTAAGTTCTACTCTGATGCTTTACCTACATAACCTTAGTTAAGCTACTTAGCTTTTCTACACCTTAGTTGTAAAATGACAGTATCTCTCTAGTTGGAGAGAGCAAACGAGAACATGTATATGAAGTAATGATTTTTGTTTGTTTTGTCTTTTGCTTATTTGAGACAGGGCCTTACTCTGTAATCCTAGCTGGCCTGGAACTCCTTACCTAGATCAGGCTGGCTTTGAACTCCCAGAGATCTGTCTGCCTCTGCCACATGAGTGCTGGAATTAAAGTTGTACCCAGCCATATATAAAATATTTAATGTAGTGCCTTGTATTTAATAAGCAGTCAATAAATGTTAGAAGTTACTATGATCATACATGAATTGACTTTAGTAAGTCAGATGTGCTGGATAGCTTTAGTGTCAACTTGACACACCTGGGTTGAGGGAGCCTCAATCGGGGAATTTCCTCTATTGGACTATGTCTGAAGGGCATCTTCTTGATGAGTGATGTGGGAGGGCCCAGCCCATTGTGGGTGGTGCCACCCCTGGGTAGGTGGGCCTGTGTTGCATAAGAAAGCAGGCTGAGCAGGGGCCAAGGGAGCAAGCCTGTAAGCAGCGTTCCTCCATGGCCTGTGCTCCAGCTCCTGCTTCCAGGTTCCTGCCCTGAGTTCCTACCTTGGGCTCCCTGATGAACTGCATGCTACCTGGGAGATGTAAGAAAAATAAACCCTTTCCTCCCCAAGTTGGTACTGGTCAGAGTGTTTCATCACAGCAATGAAGAAACAAACTAAGACATCAGATAAACTATTAAAATTCATTATAGGCTTTTTTCTTTTGGTCTTTTTGAGACAGGGTCCCCCTGTAGCCCCAGCTGTCCTGGAACTCACTATGTAGACCAGGCTGGCCTCAAACTCACAAAGATCCACCTGCCTCTGCCTCCCAAGTGCTGGGATTAAAGGCATGCGCCACCACGCCCGGCTCATTATAGGCTTCTAAGTAAAGAAAAACAGTCTTTTTATTTTCTAAAAGTACTGCCTCTAGGACTTGCTTTAATGAACTGCTAGAAAGAAGTGATTTATAATTACCATATTGTTAAAATGCAAATAGATACTTCAAAAAGGTGAAAAATAACTCATTTTCTTAAGTGGGATAAATACTCCCCTTGGGGTTTTGTTTACAAACTCAAATATTTTGTAAGAAAATAGAACTAAGATAAACTCCAGCCTTATTTATGTGAAATAATCATAAAGCTGTATTCTGAACTTTGAGTAATTGTCCTGTAGACAAGGAGCCATTGCCCAATGAAATTCCCTAATTTCAGAAGCACCAAGAAGAAAAATGTGAATTTTGAAGTTTTCGTTTCACACTACTTTATTCCAATATTGCATAAAATGAAGTAAAGACCAACCTATTGCACGGATACAGTCAAATTGCAATTACACATATGTGGATTATCCAAGGCAGATACCTAGCCAACCCTAGGTTTGCTTCTTTCTATTCTAGCACCCTCTATCTTTACTGCCCCCAGCACATACTCAACTCACTAGCACACTCATGTTTGTGCTGACATAGATGCACACATATTCACACATTTACAGGCACTCATGTATAACAGCATACTCACAGACATATACTCACATGATCTGTCTGTCTCTGTCTCTTTTACACACACACACACACACACACACACACACACACACACACACACATACACACACACACACATTTTGCCCAAGCAGAACTCAGAAGTGCCTATTTTGGTGGTTACAGAAAAAGTCAGTGGCCCCTCAGAATAGCATCTCTCAGCTCCCTTTCTCTCTCACTGTAGGCTTCCCTTTCCTGAATCACACAGCTCAGGGTGTGGCAGGAAGGAAGAGAAGGAAGGCAGGAAAGGAAATCATGGTATATACCCATCCAGCAGAGCAGGCTGTGAGAAGCAGAAGGCGCTGCTCCCTGTGTGCTGGCATCTCTCTTGCCATTTTACTAAAACTTTAGGGTGTTTTTCTCTCTGCAGCACCCACGCTCCCTCCTTTTCTGCCAAAGCTCCTTGTGATAGAGTGAGATGCTGGTGATTGGGGGGTGGGGAATACAGCTCAGTAGCCTCTGGGCTGAGCTACAGCTCCCCCTCCAGGAAAAGTGAGGGGGGAGATCAGGCTACAGACAAATTCTGGATCTATCGACTATCCTACATATCCATAGTACCTGCATGCTCACAGAGGTGTGCACCACCCCACACCCATGTGGACACAAACACACACACACACACACACACACACACACACACACGCAGGTCTGGAGCCAGGCAGGTACAACCTAACAGTCAGTAATGCTTAGATAGGAAATCCTATGTAAAACAGACACAGACCTGTAAAAAGCTCTGTGGATAAACACGCTTGCCACCAAGTCTGATAACCTGAGTTCGATCCCCAGAATCCACAGGAAAGATCCCATTCCTGCAAGTTGTCCTCTGACCATACCCATGTCATGGTACGAATGCACACACAGGCACACACAAACCAATAAACGTAAATAAAAGCAATGCATGTAACCAAGCCCCACCCCCATCTCTCTTTTTCTTCTAATAGAGCAGAGAATGCAACTGGATGCTGGACATTCCTGCAGTATGAAAGAATGGTGAATTACTTCTCAGCCTTCTGGCTTAGAATCAAGTGAAGAGAATGGTGAGTCTTGAGTGCCTGGATTCTATTATTGTCCAGTACTTTTACATCAGGACCACCAAGGATGGAATCAGCAGACTGACCCACCCCTTCTTTAGCAGTACTGGGGCTGCCTATAAGGGTTCCAGCAACATACCCTAGAAAGCTCGATACAAGTCCCTACAGGTTCAGCTGATGGCAGAGAGGTCCTGAGTTTCTTTGAGGCAGAGACCTGGTCATGTGAAGGGAAGAGGAAGGACTTAATAATCTCTCAGATTCTCTCAAGCTCCAGGAGAACCAGTCAATGAAAGCCAGGGGAGCTGAGTGAGGTGGTGCTCACTTGCATCCCAGTGTTTAGAAGCTAAGGCAGAAGGATTATGAGCTCAAGGCCAACCTGAGCCACACAGTAAGATCCTGTCTCAAAAAAATAAAAAAGGAAAGAGGAAGGGAGGGGGGGGGGAGGGAAGAAGAAAGCCAGGGGGATATGCCTGAATACCAGGAGACCCAATATCACCATACTGGATCCCAGTCAGGAAAGTCAAAAGGACATTACCTACCTCATTAGGACAGGTGAGACTATGGGCTCAGCTGCAAGCAGCCAGTGTAAGATGGACTTGATCCATCCCCTTGCTAGCTTCTGGTGGACAAGTACACTGCCCTCCTCACCCCTAAGTCCCTCTCTATCAGACATATACACTAGTCCTTGTATTTTATGCACATTATTTCAATTTAAATAACTCTACAAGATGTTACTGAAGAGAAAGTTGAGAAAGCTTGTGATTCTGAGATTTACCTGATTTGATCACGATTACATGATTAGCAAGTAAATTTGCACCCAGGCCTGGGTGAGTTGGGACCTTTACCCTTTTCTGCCAAAGGGAACACTCTCTGCTTCCTCTGAATGAGCAACTAGTGGTCAAGATGGTGTTGAGAGAAGAAGAGGTAGAAGAGGTGGCACCTGGGGGCTGGAGAGATGGCTCAGTGGTTAAGAGCACTGGCTGCTTTTGCTAAGGACCCAGGTTCAGTTCCCAGCACCCTCGTGGCATCTAGCAACTATTTGTAACTCCAATTCTAGTGGATCTGATGCCCTCTTCTGACCTCCCCAGGCATTGCATGACATGGGTGCACTTACATACATGTAGGCAATACACTCATACACATAAAATAAAAATAAATTCATTAAATATTTTTTAAGTTTTTTAAAAAAATTTTAAAAATCAAGAGATGGCATCTATCTGTTGATGTTCTCCCAAGAGAAAAAAAGTATGGCATCTCTGGAGGCTGTGCTCATCTTCACTGCATTGCAGAATGGGCCTACCCTATTCTGAGCAGGTAGTGCTCAAGGACAGGGGCAATTCATCAAGAGCTTTAGTACCTCACTCTTTCTTGGCCAGTATGCTGTATGGTTGAAAAAAAAAAGAAAAAAAAAACTAGCTCTGGACATCCAAAGAATATGTTGATTCAGAAACATTTTTATTAATAAGCACATGGCGATGCAGGCTGTTCATTCAGGGCAATGTGCTGCTTAAATTGGACTGTGCTAAACACCCTCCTTCTACTTCCCTCAGCTCCTCCCCATTCCCAGGTTCTGGCTGTTACCCATGTGTTCTGGCAGTGAGAGTCCATTCTCTCATTTCCTCAGGCTGGGTGACTGTCACTCTGAAAAATTCAACCTGCCAACTGAGTGGTTTCCCCAGGCTTAGAGGTCTTGCTTAGGCCCAGGCCCAGTGTGTGTGTGTGTGTGTGTGTGTGTGTGTGTGTGTGTGTGTGTGGTTATTTTCTTCTTCTTAAACTGAAAATAGGGTTTGGGATATAGCTCAGTGTTAGAATATTTGCCCAGTAAGTGTGAGGCCCTGGATTTGATCGCCAGTACCTCAAGAAACAAACGAACAACACACACACACAGAAACGAAAAAGTCCAACAACCTGAAAATGGTGAATCCATTGGTTTGTCTACTTTCTGGAACATGTCCTAGGAGAAGCAGTATGAAGTTTCCTACCTGCTCTCAGGAGGCAGGTATGGGCAGCTCTTCCAAACTAAGGGTTGGACTTTCTTTTTTAAGTTTATTCTTTTATTATTATTTTATGTGTATGTGTGTATTGCCTGCATGTAGGTAAGTGCACCCATGTCATGCAATGCCCACGGAGGACAGAAGAGGCTGTCAGATCCCCTGGGACTGGACTTACAGTTTTTAGCTGCCATGTAGGTGCTGGGATTTGAACCCAGGTTTTCTGCAAGAACAGCCAGTGTTTTTAACCATTGCGCCAACTCTCCAGCCCCAGGGTTGGACTTTCTAAGAATGACCAACTAGAGATCATTCTGCCCAGAGGAGCTGCCTCCAAAAGTTTATCTCATTTTCAGTTCCTCAGAATCACTCTTCCTGTTAGCCAAACACAATTCATTCAAAAATTTCTTGAGTCTTTTGGGACAGAAAATATTCCAGGTATAAGAATGGGGTTGAAACAAGGCAGAAAAACATCCTGTTCTCAGAGAGCTTGCATTTCAGAGCTAAGGCAGGAAAGAAACAAAGAAACTAACAGTTAGTGCCAGGATGAATTCCAAATAAGATAGTATGACAGCACATAGACCAGATCTGAAAACCATGAGCCATGATCCAAGCTGGCTCACCACCTTATTTATTTTTCTTTGTTGTTATATCTTGTTAGGTAGCCCTGGATGGCCTGGAACTCACTGTGTAAATCAGGCTGGCCTCTGCCTCCTGACTGCTGTGATTATAGGAACAGGTCACCACTCTTGGCTCCACCTCCTGTTTCATAAATAAAAATTATAAAATAAAAATTGTTGGGGCTGGAGAGATGGCTCAGCAGTTAAGAGCACTGACTGCTTCTGCAGAGGACCCAGGTTCAATTCCCAGCACCCACATGGTGGCTATAAACTGTCCTTAATTCTAGTTCCAGGGGAATCCAAAGCCCTCTTCTGACTTCCACGGCATTGCACAACACAGGTGCACTCATATACATGCAGGCAATACACTCATACACGTAAAATAAAAATAATAAATAAAATAAAATTTAGCAGTATATAATTATTTTTCTCTTTTAAAAAGTTATGTATTATTATTATCATATATATGATGTATTTGTGTGTGTGTGTGTGTGTGTGTCTGTGTGAGAGAGAGAGAGAGAGAGAGAGAGAGAAAGAGAGAGAATGCATGCCCTCACATACATACGGAGGTCAGAGAACAACTTTGTAGGGTTGGTTCTCTCCTTCTACCTTTATATTGATCCCAGGAATCAAAGTTGATTTTTCAGGTTTGGTGGCAAGTGCCTTTACCAGCTGACGCATCTTATCAGCCCTGTTTTATTTTTTAATTTTTTATTTTTGGTCTTTTTGGGACAGGGTCTCCCTGTAGCCCCAGCTGTCCTGAAACTCACTATGTAAACCAGCCTGGCCTTGAACTCACAGAGATCCACCTGCCTCTGCCTCCCAAGTGCTGGGATTAAAGGCGTACACCACCACACCTGGCTAACCCTGTTTTATTTTTATTTTATTGATTTGTGTTTGTACATATATGATGGATGTGTGTGAACACAGGCATGCAATGCAGAGGTCAGAGGACAACTTCTGGGACTTTGTTCCCTCCTTCCAACATGGGCCCAGGCTGGCTTCAAACGTTATATAGCCAAGGATGACCTTGAATCACTAATTCTCCTTTTCTTCCACTCCCACCAAGTGCTGGGATTATAGACATGTACCAGCACACCTGCCTCTTTAATTAATTTTTGGATAGATAATATATTTAATGAGTCTACATTGGTAACAAAAATAGAAAAATATATGCAGAAAAGTGTTTCTCTACTTATTTCCCAGCTATCAAGTTTCCTTCCCTGTATAGAATAAATGTTAATTTCTTGTGCATAGACATTCTTCTAGACAACCTTATTCATACAAAAGCAGTCTGTTTATAGTCTATGTTTTTGCCACTAAGGAAACTATTTTAAATTGGGAAATAAGGTAAGTCTTGTGATTTTGGCTAGAAGTTGAATAAGAAGGCATCAGCCAGGCAAAGATCTTAGTGCGGTAGTCCCCAAGCTGTAAAAATAGCTAGTACAAAGGTCCTAAACCAGACCTGAAATGGTGGGAGAGGAGCTCGGGTGTTTGGGCACACATGGTAAGGATGCTAGGTAGCTAGTCAGATACTAGCAGGTTTGAGAGGCATTGAGTATGGGCCACTCTGTTCTTTCATAAGCAGCAGCTTATAAAGCAGAAAATGAAACTGACATGGTGGTATATACCTGGAATCCATCAGTGAAAGGCTGAGATAGAAGGATCGTGAGTTCAAAGTCATCTCTGGCTACATAGTGAGCTGGAGACCAGCCTGGACTACACCTTCTCTCAAAAAAGAGAGGAAAAAAGGTGGGGAGGGGATGGCTAAGAAGATAGCTCAGCTGGTTAAAGTACTTGCTATGCTATTGTATAAGGGCCTGAGTTCAATATTCAGCACCCACATAAAAATCAGGTGTGATGGTGCAAGCCTGTAATCCTAGCATTGGTAAGGCAGAGGCAAAAGGATCCCTGGGGCTTGCTAGCCTGCAAATCTAACCAGATCAGCAAGTTTCAGGCTCAGTGAAGTAAAAAGGGAGGGGTCTGAATTGTATCTCTAAACCACCAGAAAGATGAAAGATGAAGATCATGTGATTACTATCTAGCCAGAGGCTTTCTGGTAAAGAACTAGGGTATACCACTGTCCCCTCCCTTGAGACTAACTCCAAATGGGCCCATCAGTCACTTGGACAAGAATATGTTCCTCAGGAAGCTGCCTGTCTCAGATCTCAAGAAATAATATAAAGCCTAGCTAAAAATGTAGGTTGACACATGGTCTCTCTGGCCACTGCTTGCTGTCACCCTGGAGAGTGTTTCCCTCTGCATTAGTCCCTTTGGCCATTGTTGCCTCTCACTCTTGACAGGGCCCTGCTCTACAAGGTAGTAAATTCCACATATCTTCTACACTGCCATCTGTGTACCTTGTCTGAGTTCTTCCAGTGGAGATCACAAGGACTGGAGAGCTGAGGGGAAACCAGAGCAAGATCCTGATATCAAGAGCACAGTGATTTGAGATAAATGGACAAAATTAGGAAACCAGAAGATTTTCTCCTCAAAGGTGCTATTGTATCTGTTTAATTAATTTCTGATATCTAATTCTAGTCTTTCTTGCTATCTTCTTTAGTCTTAAACAGAAGGCATTCTATCTTTTAATGACACAGTTTTGG
This sequence comes from Nannospalax galili, assembly GCF_000622305.1. NCBI lineage: Eukaryota > Metazoa > Chordata > Mammalia > Rodentia > Spalacidae > Nannospalax > Nannospalax galili. The sequence continues at coordinate 768,400 of NW_008339573.1, forward strand.
GACTGGTTTGTTTGTTTGTTTGTTTGTTTGTTTGTTTGTTTGTTTTGGAGTCAGGGTCTCACTCTGAAGCACAGCCATCTAGCCTAGAACTCTTATATAGCCCAGGCTGATGGCCTCAGACTTGTGGCAATCCTCCTGAGTCAGCTTCTTAAGGGCTGGAATTACAGATGTATGCCACTGTGCCCAGCTACTAATACCATTTGTTTGTATTTGCCTATATACATTTGTATATGAATACAGGAAAAGTTAAAGAGCAGGACAAGGGTTTAAAAGAGGACAAAGGGATAACATGATTAGTTCTTCTTCTTCTCCTCCTCCTCCTCCTCCTCCTCCTCCTCCTCCTCCTCCTTCTTTTGGTGCTAGGGTTTGAACCCAGGGCCTGCACATAGCAGACAAGTACTCTGCCAATAAGCTGCATCATCAGCCTATGATAAGCATATCTAAAGGCAAGTCCTACAGTGATAATGTTCAATCAGGAACTTGGTAAAGACAATTAGCAACCAGAGTTGAACAGATGGGCTCTTGCTTGGTGGCAAAAAACAAAAATAATGATTTAGTTTCTACCCAGGGCTTTGCTTTGAAAACATAGGGCATTCTCAGGCTGAGAATGTTTCTCAGTTGGTAGAGTGCTTGTCCCAATACCACATAAACCAGACATGATGGTACATGCCTATAATCCCTACACTTGGGAGGTGGAAGCAGGAGGCAGGAGGATCAGAAGTTCAGAGTTGGGTTGGCAAGATGGCTTAATGGGTAAAAATGCTTGATATGAAAGCCTGGCCTGAGTTTGACCTCTGGAACCTACAGTAGAAGGAGAGAATTGACTTCCTAAAGTTATTCTCTGACCTCAACACCTGTGTTCTCATGCACATATCACACACACACATACACACACACACTGCCAATAATAAGTAGAATCTTTTCCAAAACTCAAGGTCATCCTCAGATACCTACCCAGCTGGAGCCTAGTCTGGGTTACAAGAGACACGGTCTAAAAAAAGAAATGTGTTAGCTGGGTGTAGTAGCATACACCTTTAATCCAGCACTTAGGAGGCAGAGGCAGGTAGATATCTGTGAGTTCAAGGCCAGCCTGGTCTACATGGTGAGTTCCAGGCCAGCTGGGGCTACAGGGAGACCCTGTCTCAAAAAGACCAAAAAAAAAAAAAAAAAACCCAAAACAAAAAAGAAACGTTTTGCTGGGCATGGAGGCACACACGTGTAGTCCCAGCACTCTGGGGAGGTAGAGGCAGGTAGATCTCTATAAAATCGAGGTGAGCTGGTCTACATAACAAGTTCCAGGCCAGCTGGACCTACAGGGAAACCAAGCCAAACCAAACTTAAAAAAGAAAGCAAGAGGTGCTGGAGAGATGGCTCAATAGTTAAGAACACTGACCCTTCTTGCAGAAGACCTGGGTTTGAATCCCAGCATCCACATGGCCGCTAACAGCCATCCTTAACTCCAGTTCTAGGGGATCCAACAGCCTCTTCTGTCCTCTGCGGGCATTGTACAACATGGGTACACTTGTTTAAATGCAGGCAATATACCCATATATACATAAAATAAAAATAATAAAACATTTTTTAAAAAAAGAAAGAAAACAAGAAGCTTCTCAACTTACACCATACCTATGTGACTAGACATTTCCAACCTCAAGTTATATTTTCTTTTAAAAAATATTTATTAGTGTGGGCTAGAGAGAAGGCTCAGCAGTTAAGAGCACTGGCTGCTCTTGCAGAGGACCCAAGTTCAGGTCCCAGCACCCACATTACAGCTAACAGGAGAACCGATGCCCTCTTCTGACCTCTGCCAGGTATTGCACAAAATGGACACACATACATGCCTGTCACTCATATTTTATATTCATAAAATTTTTTTAAAATTACAATTTGAAAAATTGTAGATATTGTGTGTACAATGCCATAGTATATGTGTGTTGCTCAGAGGACAACTTTGTGGAGTTGGTTCTCTTCTTCTACCTTTACATAATTTCCAGGGATGGAGCTCAAGTCTTCATGGGGTGTATGGAAATCTTGCTGTGATGGCTAATCTTGGTTGTCAAATTGACATGCCTGGGAAGAGGGAACATCAGTTGAAGAATTTCTTCCATCAGACAGGTCAGTAGGCATACCTGTGAGGCATCTTCTTGTTTGTTAATTGATGTAGAGGACCCAGACACTGAGCAATATCATCCCTAGGCAGATATGCCTGGGCTGTGTAAGAAAGCTGAGAGGGCTGAAGAGATGGCTCAGCAGTTACACGCACTTGCTGCTCATGCAGAAGACCCAGGTTAGATTCCCAGCTTACAACACAGCAGTTTACAACCATCTGTAACTCCAGTCCTAGGGATTCAACATTCTCTTCTGGCCCTGCAAACACCAGACATGCATGTGGTGCACATACACACAGGCAGGCCAACACTTGTGTGCATAAAATAAAAATAAATAAATCTTTAAAAGGTAGCTAAGCAAACCAGGGAAAGTGAGCCAGAAAGCAGCAATTCTCCATGTTTCCTACCTGTGCTCCTGCTTGGGTACCTACTCTGACTTCCCCTAGAGATGGACTGTGATCAGGAAGTATAAACCAAATAAATCATTTCCTCCCCAAGTTGCTTTTGGTCCTGGTGTTTACCACATCAACAGAAAGCTAACTAGAACACTGGCCAATTTCAAGTTTTCTATTAGTAGCTAATATGCATTCAGTACCTATTTGTTTATTTGTTTTTTGGTCATTTTGAGACAGGGTCTCCCTATAGCACCAGCTGGCCTGGAACTATGTAGACCAGGCTGGCCTTGAACTCACAGATATCCACCTGCTTCTGCCTCCCAAGTGCTGGGACTAAAGGCATGTGCCATCACACCCGGCTGCATTCAGTATCTTGAGGAAGGCAACTGAAACAGAGTCCCTTGTCCCTATCCTGAAGTTTATAATTCATATGAGGAAATAGCTTTAATTTGTAAAATAATGGTGACTAATGGTGCAAACTAGTTCGGAGAAGCTAGGAAAGTAGGACCCAACATGATCAAGAGCTGCCAAGGAAGATGCATAGTGAACTGTCATTGGACAGGGAGAACCTAAGTAAAAAGAACAATCGATTTGGGGGAGTGGTGTTTCTTGAGATAGGATCTTACTATGTAGCCCTGGTTCACCTGTAACTCACTATGTAGCCCAGGCTAGCCTCGAATTCACAAAGATACATCTGCCTCTGCTTCCCAAGTACTGGGATTAAAGATATTCTACTGCACCCAGCAAATCATGATATTTTGATTAAAAAGGGATCACATGAATAAAGAAACCAGCAGTTGGAATAGTAGCCACCCAGTAGCTGGCCACACAGTAGCGGCTTCTCCTTCTACCTCCTCTTTCTCTTGCTCTCCTTTTGCTTAACATCTTTTCATAAATTGTCTAACACAGGCATAGTGGTTCATGCCTGTAGTAGTTGAGTGGATAGAAACTCAAAAGAAAGGGAAGACACAGACGAAGCTTTAAGCAGAGGATCTGAGACTCATGGTTTGAAGATGCATATCTTTCTCAGTCCTGATCTTTTATTCAGTACTAAAATAATGAATGAGTTGAGTTCACAGAAAATATTGTGTCAAGAATACATAAGACATACAATAACAAGTTAAGGAATACAATGTATAGATGTTATCAGACAAAGCTACCTTGAAACTAAACTTATGTGTCAGAAATGTCTCCTTCTTAGAATAGCTTTAGCCCAATCAGAGTATTTTCAAGAGCTTAAGAACACATGCTTTTACCCAGAGGTTTGCCTTCTAGGATCACTATTTGCAGTGATCACATAGTTCTTTTGTCCTTTCATTGAACATTAACTCTGGAAGTACACCATCAGCCATCAACTCGCAAGACATTTTAACTCTTCATGAAGTGGCTTGCTACACCAGCCAGTAATCCCAGAACTGGGGAGGCTGAGACAGAAAGACCTTCATGAGTTTGAGACCAGTCTGAGTTACAGGGTGAGACCCCCTCTCAAAAGAAAGCAAGACAAGACAGGGCTGGGGATGTAGCTCAGTGAGTAGAGTATTTGCTTAGCATGCACAAAGCCTGTGTGGTGGTCCACACCTATAAACCCAGAACTTGGGAGATGAAGGCAGGAGGATCCCAAGTTTAAGGTCATCTTTAGTTATTGGCTGTGTGGGTGGCCCACACCTTTAATCCCAGCACTGGGGAGGCAAAAGCAGGTGGATCTCTGAAGTGGAGGTCAGCCTGGTCTACATAGCAAGTTCCAGCCCAGCAGGGGCTATAGGGAGACCCTGTCTCAAAAAATAAACAAATATATATATATACAAATTAAAATTTTAAAATATCATATGACATTTAACAATAACCCTGTAACTGGGTGGAGCAGTTGGTACTGAGTCCATTTAATGATTAAAGAAACAGGCTCAGGGTGCTTAAATACATTGCCTGAATCACAGAAGGGGAACTGGAAGCCGCTGTTCTGACAGTATACAGCTTCCCTCCTGGTGGGGAGAACAGCAGGCAATTTAAGCAGGCAGAACAGGAGAGAAAGAAGCAGTGAGCCCTGTTACATTTCAGTGACTCTGGGTCTGCTCTCTCTTGAAAGGAGCCTGCTGCTCTCTGCCTTCTCCTCTAGTTAGTGCCCATTTGCCCAGATCACAGATCCTAGCTCAGCAAGAGGAAAAACTTATTGGTGGACAACCTTTACAGGGTAGAAAAACTGCAAGCAAGAAAAATCCACCATGTCTATAATCTTATTAGCACTGCAGATACACACACACACACACACACACACACACACACACAGAGGCATCAGACCTGCAGGTTGTCACTGGTAAGTTACTAAGCCTGAGGCCTCAAATAAATTAGGCTGTGTCTCAGAAAAACAAGCTTATGTTACTCATATTAAGTATTTGTGCGGATTAAAATACCCTGTACTATTCTGTGAGTTGACCCTCTTTCCTCAGGACACTGCTGAGTGTTTGGAAAGGCTTTCTTCCATACTCTCCACGCAGACCCACCTGACATGTTGGTCTTGGCCCTACTCTGTTGCTTCCCAGAGGGGACTGGCCACCCACCAGTTGTCTATTAGAGCCAGGCTCTGAGACTACGGGTATAGGGGCTTGAATGTCTGCCTTTGGAATGAGACTGCCTTCTGGGGTTGCCCCTGGCAACCAACTGCCTGAATATATTTCTTAGAAAAGCCTCAGAGCTAGGGAGGAGGGAGGCAGCCTCTGAACCAGAGGATGTAGAGGACCAGCCAGTCAATATCCGCATTTCCTCCCCCAGTCTCCACTGTCCTGATAGGTTCTCTTATCTGCCTTCTCCAGGTCAACAGGACCAGTTAGAGATTCTCCCTGAGGACAGGGAGAGTGGGAAGAGTCTGTCCTGTTTAGCCCTACAGTAAAGATCCACATACCCATCCTAATGGTAACCAGTTCACATCCGCCCTCAAGTGACCAACAGCATTTTGTCCTGAAGGTTTCAACATTCTTTTTTCCAAGATGCCTATCCTGACCTGCCTTTTCTGCCCCAGCAAACACAGGTGTCTCTGCTGTGAAACCTTCCATATCTAACCAGGCACAATGAATGGTGCATGCCTGTAATCCTAGCAGTTGAATTGGTGGAGGCAAGAGGATTAGGAGTTCTAAGTCATCCTCAGCTACATAGTAAGTTCAAAGCCATCCTGGGCTACATGAGACCCTGTCTCAAACAAACATCACCCCAGTTGTGTATTTATCTGTTTATATTAGCTCCTTGCGGTAAAGGACTGGGTAATAACCTAGCATTGGACTTGGCACATAGGCGCAAAGTAAATGCTTGTTGAATGGATAAAAAGACTGAGAATACAGGACACTGACAGAAGAAACTGGGAAAGCAGTAAGGAGCTTTTCGAGCACTGGCTGGAGGGAGCGGCATGTACAGAGGAATCTAAAATGATTCAGCTCCATCTACACTGTAGAATGTGGAGAGGAAGGTAGGCCAGGGCAATCCAGGACAATCTCAAAAGCTGAATTAATACAACTGGGCCAGCACAGCAGCAGGGTGAAAGCAGTGCTTTAAGAAGAAAGATCTGACCAGGTGTGGAGGATGGACTAGAGGAAAACCAGCAGGCAGGGAAATTAGTCAGGAAACTGTTTTGACAGCCCAGACTTGACATATAATAGTTCTAGACAAGAGCAGCACGATAGGGGAAATGCAAGAAAGAAATAAACCACCCAATTCTGTTGGATGATTTCTTCCTGCAGCCTTGAAACATCAGCTGCTGTCTAACCTTGGTTAATTAGTATCCTGAGGTTGTCATCTGAGCTGACTGGTCACCAAGCTCTCTGTGCTCTGCAGAAATCCTCACTGCCAGACAATGGGTTGCCACTATTTCTAGAGCCTGAGTAGAAGAGAGGAGTGCGGTGGAGGGAGCTGAAAGCAGCGTTTCCTACAGTCCCATGGTCCATTGTTTATGAGTAGATATGTTACAATGAGAAATACAAGTTTTCTGTTCAGAACATTTTGGAATTCCAGATTAAATCAAGAGAAAAGCAGCTTCTTTACTAGACTATGTCAAGGGGGCTTGTGTTTATCAACTTTAAATGGCAGTGGAACCGTTTGGGGGCCACACCCTAAAAGAGCACACACAAAACAGCTGGGGGATTCTGGAACGAGGTTTGTTTGCCTTCCTTCCTGCAGGATGCATCTGGACTCCATATGCTGAGCACACTGCCTGTATATCCACCGTCCTTCCTTAGAGCAGAAACTTCACCCACGGCACTACCTCAGAAGCAGTAGAGAAGCTGCTTACAAGCTCTGACTCTGCATCTGCCTGCATTCATATCCTAATTCCCCCTCTTCATGGCTGTCTTGCCCCTATGTACTTTCAGTTTGCTTATGTACACAACAGGGTAAATGGTAGATCTACTTCAGTGAGGTTTGGAGGATTCCATTAGGGAGTTAAGCCATTAAGAACACTTAGTACTGTGCCTGGCACATAAGCATTACTCAATAAATATGAACTGCTATTTTTGTCTTATGTAACCATGTGTTCTATGATGAGAGCCCAAGTCCTCCAACTGCAGCTCTGAACCAGGGCCACCAGGTAAGGTCTGAAGAGGTGAGAAGAATCAGATTCTCTTTGAAGAATTAGGAATGGAACCCAGGGTCAGACGACTACTGGTGAAGGGAAACCTGAAGACATGAAGAATCACAGCAAGCACCTTTGTCCAAAATATGCCCCTCACTCTTCATGCTCAGAACTCCATCTTCTGGCTATCCCTATGTCTTAGTCTAGTGTTGATTGCCATAAAGGCAGACAAAGAGCTTGAGAGATGACTCAGCAGTGAAGAGCATGTACTGCTCTTGAAGAGGACCTGATTTTGACCCTAACACTCATCTTAGACAGCTCACAATCATCTGAAACTCTAGCTCCAGAAGATCTGATGCCTTCTTCTGGCCTCTGTGGGTACCTGCATCCATGTGTACAAACCCACACACAGATACACACACATACACATAATTTAAGATAAATGTTAGGGGTTGAAGAGATAGTTCAGTGGTTAAGTGTGCATACCGTTCTTGCAGAGGACCCAAGTTCTGTTCCTAGCACCTATGCTAAATGACTCATAACTGCCTGTAACTCAGTTCCAGATTGGATGCCCCTGGCCTTCTGGGGCACTTATACTCATGTGCACATACCCACACACAAACACACATACATACAAATACTTTAAAATAAATCTTTTTTTTTTTAAGTATGCCTTAGGGCTGGAGAGATGGCTCAGCAAGTTAAGAACACTGGCTGTTCTTGCAGAAGACCTGGGTTTGAATCCCAGCACCCACATGGCAACCAACAACTGTCTGTGACTCCAGTTCCAGGGAATCCAACAGCCTCTTCTGTCCTCCTTGGGCATTGCATGACATGGGTGCAATTACCTACATGGAGGCAATACATGCATACAAATAAAATAAAAATAATAAAATAAAGTATGCCTGAAGCTGAGTAATTTATTTTTAATAATGCAGAGATTTAGATTTATAATTTTGGAAGAAATCCAAGGTTAAGGGTCTATCATCTACTGAGAGCCTCCTGATTCTTTTTCTTCCTCTTCTTCTTCCTTCTTGCTAGGCCACACCATGCCATGGTAGAAAGTAGAAGGGCAAAACAACACATGTAAGCAAGCAAGAGATTGAATTCACAACCTTAAGCCTTTTTTATAATTGATGGGAAATCATCCAGCACGAGGCTATGGATCTCATGACTTAAACATCTTGGGCTCTACCTTCCAACATTGTTGCATTGGTGATTAAGCTTCTACCACAGGCTTCTTGGGTGAACACAGTCAAACCATAGCACCCTATTTGTCCTTCCTTTATCAGAGCAGTGTCTTTTCCTCAGATATATCAAACTAGTGGCTTCCTGGCTGGATACCAACTTAATAGATGTTTATAGACTCTTACTGTACAAGTAAGAAGTTCATGCCATGCCCTCCATGACTGTGGGTGGGGGAGGGGACACCAGTTCCTCACATCTTTTACTCCCCCTTCTCTCCTTACCCTTGATATACATATGCCATTTCAGATTTTTTACTTTGAACTTGACAGCTTCACAACATTAAATTTCACAACATTAAATTTTACAACATTGAATTTAGGATATGGAATGAAGGAAATAACTCCTTCCATCCATACAGTATCTTACCAAATACTCTTATGTATTATGTACTCATATGATTTTGAAAACAGCATTCTGAATAAGGTATTATTATCATCATTATTATTCCCATCTTAGAGATGAAACATCCTAATCCTTAGAGAACTTAGCAATAGCTAAGGTTCACACAGCTACAGGGGGACAAAGTCAGGACCTAAACTCAGCACTTCTCATATCTCAGTCACTGTACCCTCTACTGTGGCCTCCACCTCACTCCAAGACTTCTGGTCAGGCTGGTATATCCAAGAATCATAGTCTTCATCTAAGAACTTATATCTGAGAAGCCTATATTCAGTTTTGTGGATTTGTGACTAGGCAGCCCCCTAGCTTGGATTTTGGAAGTGACTTTAGAGAGGAGGTGAGCTGGTGAAAAGTGTTCAGGTATGCCAGAAGCGAAGTCTTGGATCAGAGCTTCTCTGTCTCCTCTTGTCATGCCCTCATCTCTAGGGAAATCCTCAGCAGCTGTGATATGGTAGGGTTCAATATTCTGCCCTAATGTGCTTTGACGGCAGCTAAAAGGCTGGAATGGGAAGACAGAAATGCTGAGAATCCCTCTGTGGAAAAGTGGTTACTTGCTACTACTTTGTATGTTCTTTATGTGCCAGGGACTCAAGAAGTCTCGGGCACCACAATTATCTGATACTTTGAGTCTCATACATTAGCCTGGTAAGTGGCATCTTTTCCTTCCCCTGCTTCCAGGGAAGGCCTGAACCCAAGTACTCTCTGAAGACAATCATCTAATTTTTCTTTGCCCCTTCAGAACTGCCCCATCACTCCTCCTGCAATAGCAACTAGTTCCTTTACACTCATCCCCGCTTCAGAGTTCTGGGACTCACTTCCCTTTACTCCTTTATCCTCTCCTTCCCCACCAGCATCAACCCAGAATCTCTCTGAAAGAATTCCAAACTCCCAACTTTTTCCATGCTGGGATTTGAACACAGGGCCACACACCTGCTAGATAAACACTCTGTCACTGAGCTACACTCTCAACCTCTCCTCATGTTTACATTCATTCCAGGACCAACGATTTCTTCATTACAAGGGGAAATGATGGATTCCTTCTCATCTTCCTTAGCTGGAAGGGCCAAGAAACTAGGTGGTCTAAGCCTACGTTTTATTCTATCCAAATTGCTACCAACCCAGCTCTACTGCAACTTCCAAAGCCTATGATAGCATAGAGTAAGGAAACCATAAAATTCCATCAAAATCAAGAGTCAACAGATTTAGAAGCATAAAGCAGAGATTCCAAGAGATTGTAGAGAAAAGTTCCAACTTTATTTAGTTGCTTTCTTTTTTTCTCATGTAACCCAAGCTGGCCTCAAATAAGCAAACTTGCTGTGTAACCAAGGATGACTAAACTGCTGATCCTCCTGCTTCTACCACGGGAGTGCTGGAATTACAAGCATATGACAACATAACTGGCATACCACCCATCTTTTTTGGTACTCCCCACCCCTCCCCTACCCACATACTCCAAAGGTAATCTAATTGAGATGTCCATGGAGAAGTTAATAGAGTTGGCCATTTAATGCAGCAGCTGCCAGATAATTAGGCTGACTGGGCAGAGGGCCTGAACCCATTTATTCCAAACTGCAGTCCCCATCACATATTTCAGATTTTTATATTTTCATTCCACATTGTACTTCAGTCAGATCACTGAACAGCAACTCCTGGTCTGAGAACCCACATGATTCCCTCCAGTTCACACTGCAGGACCGTGCACCGTGCATGCACAAAAGCATGAGAAGATGGGAAGGAGGGCATTGGAAAGGGCGAATCAGCACACATCTCTCAAAGTCCACCCGTGCAGGGCTGGAGAGATAGCTCAGCACTTAAGAGCATAACCTGCTTTTGCAGAGGACCTGGATTCGATTCCCAGCACTCACATGGTGGCTAACAACCATCCTAACTCCAGTTCCAGGGGATCTGACCCCTCTTCTGACCTCTATGGGTCCATTTACATATATGCACAACATGGGTCCCCTTACATACATGCAGGAAATACACTCATACACATAAAATAAAAGTAATAAAGTATTTCAAAGTTCACCCATGCACAAGAAAATGCTACTTAAAAAAAAAAAAACCCTTATGGGGCTGGAGAAATGGCTCAGTGGTTAAGAGCACTGACTGCTCTTACAAAGGACCTGGGTTCGATTCCCAGCACCCACATTGTGGCCACAAACCATCCTTAACTCCAGTTCCAGGTGAATTCAACACTCTCTTCTGACCACCGCGACATTGTACAACATGGATGCACTCACATACATGCAGGCAATACACTCATACACATAAAATAAAAATAAAATATTTAAAAAAAAAAAACATTTAAGCTGGGAGTGGTGGTGCAGGCCTTTAATCACAGCACTTGGGAGGCAGAGCTCTGTGAGTTTGAGGCCAGCCTGGTCTACATAGAGTTCTAGGCCAAATGAGGCTACAGGGAGACCCTGTCTCAAAAAAACAACAAAACAACAAAAGTACGAAAATGAAATCCCTAAATTTAGAATAAAACAGCCAAGAGGTGACCGGACCCAACTACTTGAAGCTCTTCATCAGCATGGAGCAAGCTCTGGGCTTCTTCCAAAGAATTGTGGACCCTGCCCAGGGGAGTGTGGAGCCCTGTAACCCCACTGGCTCCCAATCAGAGCACAGAGCAGCCGAACTCATCATGCTTCAAAGGTTCTTGCCATCAAGATTGATTCCTTTATTGGTTAAAATGCTGAAAACTCAAGCTTTGGGCAGTGGTACACACCTGTAATCTCAGCACATGGAAGGTGGAGACAGAGGCCCAAGACAGCTTTGCCTGCAAAGGGAGTTTGAGTCAGGCCAGCCTGAGTCATGCTTAGGATCTCCCAGTAATTTCTCTATCCTCTGCTTCAGCAGGTCTTACTTCTTAATACAGGAAAATTAGGATATGATTATTGGCAAGTCCTTGAAAAGTATTTTGTGGGTGGCAGCTGAGGTGTCTATGTGTGCTCCTACTCAACTTTTGAAGTTTGAGAGCAGAGTCATTAGCATTCTTTTCAACATGCAGTCAGTTCTCTGCAGCTCTTGTTAGTCTCATTTTCTTTCCACCTGACTTTTTCATCAAGCGCAGCAGCTTCCTCATCCCCAGAACCTTTCTTCTCTTCAAAGAGCTATAGGCTCCAGGGAGGCCTATAGCCAAGAGACTTGTTGAATATCTTTGGACTCCGAATGAAATGGGGATTGTGCCACCTGCTCTATAGCTGAGACTCCAAGCACCCTTATCTGGACACCCCCCCCACCTGCAACAGGCAAGCTTCAGGACTGAGCAAGAACCAGCCAACAGGCCGGCTTTTGTTCTGGGCTTTCCGAGCAGTCCACAGTGGTTAGGTCTTGGCTTACAGTGGTGCCCCTGCTACTTCTGGATTTAAGCTATTTCAATCAAAGAAATCAGATGGAACAATTACAGCCCCTGGTCCTGAGAGGGTAGGAACCTGTTCACTCCTCCTGCTCCTTCTGACACTATGAAAAGACAGGAGAGAACTCTCCATTTCACAGAAGATGTCTTGAAGGCTGGAGAGGCGCAGAGAGGTTTCTGTGTGAGCACCATTCAAACGCTAGTATTTATTGAGAATTCATCTGTTCAGCTGTGTGGCAGGTACTTAAATTCTACTAGCCCAAAGTCAGTTTCTTATGTAGCCTATAGATTTTAATAAGTGAGCTTCCAGTGTCTGCAATTCAGAGAGGAGCAGCTTTGGCAGATAGAAATTTGACTTTGCTGTACAAACTTTTCCCTTTCCCACCGAGAGCCCCTGGTTTTATCCCTGAGTCCTCCTGAGGTTTTCCAGGTGTGAAGAAATCAGGCCATAGTCCTGCACTGCCTAGGCTGTAATTCTGTCATGTCTACATCTCCCCCCAACCCAACTTGTGCCCTACAGTTACCTCAGACATACAAACACTCATTCCTTACAATTGCTCTACAGTAATTTCAGAGAGACACATGAAAACAGCCTCCCCAGGATCATATTTTAACAAAGTCCTCTGCAGACAACAGTTATGGCAATGTGGTGCTATCATTTTTATTCATTGCCCTGTCCCCTCTGGCCACAGAGCTGAACCTAGCTAGCATCACCAGCAATATCAGCCCAGGTGGGCCCAAAGGCATACAAAGGCCTGCTACTCCATCTGCTGGCTTGACAGCAGCTCCAGATTAGAGTCTTTTTAATTCCTTGCAAGGCAATCTGTAGCTCTGAACCAAGAGACCAAGATGTCCTTTTATCATAAAGATATTCAACCATTTTGTCAAAGATGATGACATCTATTACTCCTACCCCAAACCTATAGACACAGACCCGAGTACAGCTGTACCTCTAAGAGGATCTGGAGAAGGAACTCTCCGACAAGCATTGCTTTGTGGCAATGATGTATTTGTTGAGAAGCATAGATAGGCTATACAGGTTGCTCCCTATAAAGAAAGAGAATCACAGAGAGGTATCAGTGTTTCATTACAACCCTAATATGAAGACTTCAAGGGGGACCCTCAGAGAGCTTGATTTGTGTCTCCCACAATTAGGAGGTAGTAGACTGATTCCTGACTCTAACCTAAGAAATGTAAAGGCCAAGATGCATATTCATAGTTTATATATGCAAAGAACCTGCTTCTCAGTGATCTGAGGTGTGCCCCAGGTTTGGGGGCTTGGAGATCTTCTTAGATCCTGCCCAATAGGATTATTAATGGGCAAAAAGACATCAGAGGAAGAGGAAAGGAAAATGGACAGTTGAATTACCAGAGGCCGAAAGGGAGAGAACAAATAACACAGAAGAGCACACCTGCCTAGGTTGTGTGTGTGTGTGTGTGTGTGTGTGTGTGTGTGTGTGTGTATGTCTGTGTGTCAGTTTTGGCAACTTGATACAAACTAGAGTCACCTGGGAGTAGAGAATTGGTCTGTGGGAATGTCTGTGAGGCAGTTTCTTGATTGCTAATTGATGTAGGAGGCACAGCCCACTGTAGGCAGTGCCACCCCTGGGCTCTGTGAGAATATGAGCTGAGGAAGCCAGGGGAACAAGCTAGTAGGCAGCCTTCCTCTGTGGTTTCTTCTTCAAGTTTCTGCCTTGCTTCCCCAGATGATGACCTGTGACTGGGACATGTAAGCCAAATAAACCTCCCCCTCCCCAAGTTGCTATGGTCATGCTCTTTATCACAGCAATAGAAAAGCAAATTAGGACAGTAAGGTAGGATAGATTTCTGAAAGGGCACAAAGATTCCCTAAAAGAAAAACAGATTTAAATATTAGTCATGCCTGGAAAGAACAAGGCTACTTGTATGACTTCTTTCCTGAGGAATCTATTTCTATTCACTCCAGATAGAAAGAGTAATGACAGATCAAAGAAAAGATTCCATTGTCTAACCTGGTGAAGCAATGAGTTTACTGGAGTTCCTTCCAGGAGCATGGGACTTGAACAGCTGTACCATTGAAAAGCCCTACCCAGCATCTGTGATGACTCATGAAAGCTGTATCACTGGAGTCTTTGTGAAACTGGCAAGGGAGCTACCCCATCAAATGCTCTTTTCTGCCAGCAATTGATAACCTGGGGTAGGGCCTCTGACCCTTGGGGTTTTTACAAGCTTTTTTCTTTTCTCCAAGATGCTTCAATATGGAAGAAACAGATATATAGTACCAATTTTTAAAACATTTATTTTTACAATTATGTGTATGTGGGTTTGTGCACATGATCATGTGCAGGTGCCTGCAGAGGTGAGAGCCCTGGAGCTAGAGTTACAGGTGGTTATGAGCCTCCCGATGTGGGTGCTGAGAACCAAACTTGGGTTCTCTGAAGGAGCAGTACCTGTTCTTAACCGCTGAGCCATCTCACCAGCCCCACAAAACACCAATTTGACTTGTCAAATTTCCTGTCTCAAAAACTTTCCTGGATTAGAGCCTTCAGGAAAAAATAAACTTCTTTTCTCTTCCAGCAGGCTCCACATGGAGAAGATAAGTGGCTTCATATAGAAAAAAAAGTTAGAAACACTGGCAGTACCAGGCGGGACACTTAAGTGCCTAACTGAAATTATGTCTCATTTCAAAAAGGGACTACAATACTTTCTTTTGTTGTTGCTGTTGTTTGTTTTGTTTTTTTGTGGCCTAGAACTCACTATGTAGACCAGGCTGGCCTTGAACTTACAGAAATCCGCCTGCCTCTGCCCCCTGGGTCCTGGGACTAAAGGTGAGTGCCACTATGCCTGGCCTTGGACTTTCTAACACTAGAAGGAATCCAGAAAAATATTGACCAGATTTTTAAGAACAATGAGCTGTAGTGGTATGGCTCAATGGTAGAGCACTTACCTACCATGTGCAAGACACTGGGTTGAAAGAAGGGGTTGGAGGGACATGACATAATACACAAACACAAAATCTTATGAATGTACCCCATAGGTCCTGTTTTCAGGACTGGGACTGTAGCTCAGTTGGCAGGGTACTTGCCTAGCATGCAGAAAGCCCTTTGCTTAATCCAGAGCATAAACTAGGCATGGTGACACACACCTGTAATCCCAGCACTTGGAGAGTGGCATGTTTACAAACATGCAGACAAAACACTCATACAAATAAAAGCACTGCTAAAGGGGTCATAATAAGAGGCACTATTGTCAGAACTAATGATACTCCTTGGCTTAAGAGCACTTTGATATGCTGGTGGAAAAACAAGGACCACATCTTCAACTTCTATTTGTCTTCCCACTTCTGAAGCACCTGTCTTTCTCCCTTCTGTTACCCTGAAGTACAAACCCCAGATTCTAAAAGAAGCTACTTTTGGTCCAGAACCTTCTATGCTATCACAGTCCTGCCATACCCCTGCCTCTTAAACCCTGCACATGCTCAGCAATGATACTGATTCACAATTCATCTTCACATAGTTCTAGAGTCTCCTCTATGGTAGAAGTTTCTGACATTTTCTCAATTTTACTAGCTCATTCCTTTCCTGCAGTCACAAGATAAAATACATATACACCCACATGCAAAACAATATACAAAGAAAATTATATACATGCTTTCTCTTATACAGCTTAAAACAGCTAAAGTTAAGCAGATGAGCATAAACATAAAAATAGTAGGGAAGTTGCATTAAACCAATCCATGAATGAACAGCAGGGAAAATGCATGATTGAGTTGGGAAACAGAGTCAGTCAATGTTTATTGACTAGCTAATAGGAATCAGGTGTTAGGCTAGATCTCACAATAAATTTTCCAACAGATGGGGTGTGGGGAGAGTAACCAGAATGCATTATATTAGTATATGAAATTGTCAAAGAATAAAATTTATTTTAAAAAATATCTATTTATTTATTTATTTAATTTATTTTCATCTTTTTTTTTTTTTTGAGACAGGGTCTCCCTGTAGCCCCAGCTGTCCTGGAACTCACTATGTAGACCAGGCTGGCCTTGAACTCACAGAGATCTGCCTGCCTCTGCCTCCCGAGTGCTGGGATTAAAGGCATGCACCACCACGCCTGGCCCTAATATTTATTTTTTATTTTATCATTTTTATTTTATGTGTATGAGTGTATTGCTTGCCTGTATGTGAGTGCACCCATGTCATGCAATTCTGCAGAGGTCAGAAGAGGGCTTCAGATTCCCCTGGAACTGGAGTTAAGGACGAGTTGTAGCCGCCATGTGGGTGCTGGGAGTCGAACCCAGGTCCTCTGCAAGAGCAGTCAGAGCTCTTAACTGCTGAGCCATCTCTCCAGCCCCATATTTAATATTTTTTATTTTATGTGTATGAGTGTATTGCCTGCATATATGTAAGTGTACCTGTGTCATGCAATGCCTCTGGAGGTCAGAAGAGGGCACTGAATCTTCTGGAACTGGAGTTTCAGATGGTTGTAATTCACCATGTGGGTGCTGGGAACCCAACCTGGCTCCTCTGCAAGACAGCCAGTGCTCTTAACTGCTGAACCATCTTTCCAGGCCTAAGAACAGAATTTATTAGTAAAAAATAAATTTTAAAAATTTCCAGCAGAATAGATATTGCTCCTGAACACATAAAGATTTCAAAATACCAAGAAAATACTGAACTATTTTTTTTACTAAGTAGTTTAATACAAATATAAAAAGTGCTATGGAAGGCCGGGCGTGGTGGCGCACACCTTTAATCCCAGCACTCGGGAGGCAGAGGCAGGCAGATCTCTGTGAGTTCAAGGCCAGCCTGGTCCACATAGTGAGGACCAGGATAGCTCAGGCTACAGGGAGACCCTGTCTCAAAAAGACCAAAAAAAAAAGGTGCTATGGAAGACAATATGCAAGAATGCCATTAGGCGAGCCAAGGGTGGTCTAAGGTGCCGAGTTCAAGATACTGTTAAAAACTGGTCTAGGAGGGCTGGAGAGATGACTCAGCTGTTAAGAGCACTGGCTGTTCTTGCAGAAGACCCAGGTTTGAATCCCAGCACCCACAAGGCAGCTAACAACTGTCGGTAACTCCAGTTCCAGGTGATCCGACAGCCTCTTCTATCCTCCTCCAGCATTGCACGACACAGGTGCACTTACCTACATGCAGGCAATACACACATACACATAAAATAAAAATAATAATAAAATAAATATTTTTTAAAAACTGGTCTAGGCATTAAGAATCTGATCTATTCTGGACTAAGAGAAGCTTGCCTCTACAAGTGGCTCCCTCGCTCCCCGCCCCCCAATGAAGCCCAGGCTGACTCAAAAGTTCTTTGTAGTTGAGGATGATCTTGAACTCTGAATCTTCCTGCCTACCTCTAAAGTACTAGCATCACAGATACGTGCTACCATGCCCAGGTTATGCAGTGCTGGGGATCAAAACCAGAGCCTTGTGCATGCTAAGCAAGCACTCTAATAACTACACAAGTAACATTTAAATTTGGACCTGAGGAGTTTAACTGAATGGCAAAGCATGTGCCTTGTTCAATCCCCAGAATTAAACACACACACACACACACACACACACACACACACACACACACACACACTAATGGGACCTGCCAAGTATGATGGCACATGCCTATAATCCTAGCTAGGCAGAGTTAAACAAATGGCTGGTGGGGAGACGGATAATAGTGGGGAAAGACAGGGTAAACAAAAGAACAACATATTCAAGGAACTCCAAGGCCTGGCATGTCTAGAATGAGACTACCAAGTAAAAGTGTGAGAAAACATCATGAAGAGTTTTGAAGGATTTGTAGGAAGTTAGGGGATTATAAATACTGATTAAGAACACAAACTGCCAGGTGTGATGGTACATGCCTTTAATCTCAGCACTTGGGATCTCTGTGAAATCAAAGCCAGAATGATCTAGATGATGTGTTCCAGGTCAGCTGGGGCTACAAGAAAACCTCATCTCAAAACCCACAAACACAGCAACTAGGCAACTAGGCTACAGAGAGATGGCTCAGCAGCTAAGAACACATACTGCTCTTGCAGAGGACCCAAGTTCAGTTCCCAGCATCCATGTCAGGCAGCTCACAACCACCTATGACTCCAGTTTCAGGGGATCTGATGCCTCTGGCCTCCTCAGGTACCATACATACATATGTAGATACACATATACACATAATTAGTAAAAATAAATCTCAAAAAGAAGAACACAGCAACCTGGGATGGGTCTGTGTAGCTCAACAGTAGAACACTTGATTAGCATGCACAGGACCTGAGTTCAATAATCCCAGCACACCAAAAAAACAAAACAAAAAAGACATACAACAAGTGATGCTGGGATCCTCTGCCCATTCCCTACTGCTAGATCAATACATATGGAGATCACAAAAGGTTGGTATGAAACCACAGGATGCTGATATAGAGGAACATTAAAGTACCCATCAAAGCTTGAGGCTGAAGCAAGAGGGTTCTTGGTTCCATTTCTCTGATCCCAGAGTATGAGCTAGAGCTGGCCTTCTGGTCAGCCTATTTACATGAACACAGCCTCACAGGGCTGCTGAAAAATACATAATAACCCATTCATGTTTATTAACCACAGCTCACTGGAAGGATAATTACTTTGAGCAGGTGGCAGGGAGGTTGGTTTGTTCAAGAAGGCCTGGCTTATTTTTATTTGTAATAGAGAAACCTAGTGGTGAGGACTTAGCATGGCAGTCTGTGAAGAAGCCAAAGGACAGCAAAGCAAGAGACCACTAGTTAGAATAGCTCTGCCATATACTCTGATAAATGGAGCCTGTACATCATTCCCAAGGCCAATGTTTCTGCCAGTGCTACCAGTGGCACAAGGAGTCTACTCTTCAGTGATGTAAACCACTGAAACACTCATATTTAAGATAGTGATGCAACCTAACCCCTCCCTCCCTTCATTCCTGATTCTCACTATATGGCAGAGCTCGATGTGCTCAGGAAGAGTCCCGTGTTTACATCAATATAGCTCATCAGAATTAATAAATGCCTTATCCTATGAGTAGCTCTATGGTAGTTCAAGAAAAGATTGAGGACTCTCACTTGTGAGGCTCACTAATCTAGATGATGAAGCTAGAAATACATATCAGAAGGTAAGTGATAATTGCTATGTGGTTGTAAGTGACAGGGTTTAAGATATAAGAGACTACAAAAGACTGCTGTAAAATAATAAGAAAAAAGCTAGAGCTTGACTAAATTGAGCTCAGAGTGGCATGATACAGAAAGGCACTCCCCACAGACTAGAAAAAAGATTCCCTTTGCCAAGTGTGACACTGGTCTATAATCCCTTCACTCAGGAAGCAGAGGCAGGAGATCTTAAGTCTGAGGCTAGCCTGGACTACAAAGCAAGATCTTGTCTCAAAAACAAGAGGCTGGGCCTGATGGTACAGGCCTGTAATGCCAGCTCCTCCAGAAGTCAAGACAGGAGGATCCTAAGTTAAAGGCCAGTTTGGGCTGCAGAATAAGTTCAACATCAACCTGGGCAACTTAGTGAGACCCTGTCTTATTAGCAGGGGGTGGTGGGGGCAGAAAATAGAGGGCTTAAGACTATAGCTCAGTGGTGGAGCACTTGCCTAGCATGCACAAAAACCCTGGGTTCAGTTCCTAGCATCACAAAACAGACAACAAAAGTAGGGCTTGTGTCGGGAGCTATTAATCCATTATGTACATTGAGCTGTGGCAGTCTTGTTTACGAGTTTGTGTTTTACACACCAGTACCTAATCTGCCAAATCAGGAGGAATGTGTTTATATGGTGGAGCTCACAAAACAAGTATTTGACCCCTCCTTGACCCTCAGATACAGGTGGGAAAAACAGCTGTTGAAACTAATTGAGTTCTGTATAAAAAGGCAGAGCTGAACTAAACCGGGCTGCAGTCTCTACTGACAGCCCTCCCAAGTATCTTTTCCGTCTCTTGTTTCTTCTTTCAATCCTCACTCCCCTTTTCAGGTACTGTCTGTCTTGGCCGGCTGGCACTGGCAGGCTTGGGAATACATGCCTTTAATCCCAGCACTCAGGAATCTGAGGCAGGAGGATCACCTTGTTTTGAGGTCAGCTTGGTCTACATAGTGAGTACCAGGGCAGGCAAAACTACATAGCAAGACCCTATCTCAAAACAACAACAAAAAGATTCCACTGGAATCTGGGCATGGTGGCACATACGTTTAACCCCAGCACTCAGGAGACAAAAGCAAGTGGATCTCTATGAGATCAAGGCCAGCCTGGTCTACATAGCAAGTTCCACACCAACTGGAGCTACAGGGAGATCCTGTCTCAAAAAAAAAAAATCAAGCAACCAAACAAACCAACAAGAGAGTCCCCTGGTCCTCTGCTATGAATGAGGATGATTCATAGGGAGGTCTGAATGAGGGATGCCAAGGGCTTGCTCCCTGGCAGCACCCAAGGAGAGCACAAGACAATAGAGAGGCCTGGTCACATGATGCACATAGGACACAACACTCCAGGCAGCAGGATTACTGTTCCCAAAAAGATTCCTTAAGACAAGGGTGGAGAGCAGGTAGTCAGTTCTTGGATCTGAAAGGATAAGGCATATAAGACAGCAGTTGTCTCAACAATAACTAGCAACCTAAAACCTCTCCAATCAGATAAAGAATAAAATCCTGAGGGGCTGCAGAGATGTCTCAGTGGTTAAGAGCACTTGCTGTACAACCATGAGGACCGGAGTTCAGATCCCAGCGCCCAAGTGATAAGCTGGGTGTTCTGCAAACACCTGTAACTCCAGCTCCAAGAAACCCAAAATTCTCTTCTAGTCTCCACACATGTACACATATACAGACACACACCTGTACACAACACATTTAAAATTTTTACATACTGTGGAGGAGTACACACAAGACACATGTGTATGTGGAGGTCAGAGAACAACTTATGGGAACTGACAGGATCCTGAGGAATGAACTCAGGTCGTGAGGCTTGGTGACAAGTGCCTTTACACTGAGTCATCTCACCAGCCCAAATAAATCTTAATCTAATAAAATCTTACCAGTCAGATAGAATCAGAGCATATAATTAGAGTTTACCTTATTTAAGAATATAAATAGCCGGGTGTGGTGACGCATGCCTTTAATCCCAGCACTCAGGAGGCAGAGGCAGGTGGATCTCTGTGAGTTCAAGTCCAGCCTGGTCTACATAGTGAGTTCCAGGACAGCTGGGGCTACAGGGAGACCCTGTCTCAAAAAGACAAAAAAA
>NW_008339573.1:790133-791487 GCF_000622305.1 Nannospalax galili
TATATATATATATAAATGTCATACCTCCTACACACATGAACTTATAAATTGAGTCATACCTCTTATAATTACTATAGTTTACTATAGTACAAGCATGGAAAATAAAAGAAACTTTGGCCGGGCATGGTGGCGAATGCCTGTAGTCCCAGCACTCGGGAGGCAGAGGCAGGCAGATCTCTGTGAGTTCCAGGCCAGGCCCCACTACAGGGAGACCCTGTCTCAAAAACACCAAAAAGAAAAAAAAAAAAAAAAGAAACTTTGAATGAATGTAGTGAGAAAATAAGGACATAAAAATTCTAGTGATATTTTTCAGAAATGAAGATCAAAAGACTCTACCTTACTCAAAATCCACAGAAAAGTTCTAGAGCACACGAGAATGCAGGAAGTTTCTCCTTCCCTCTGTTGCTCTCTACCCACAGGTATTCTACAGGGGACTCAAGTAAATGCCATATGAGTCAGTCTTAACACCTATTACTTATGATTAAATGTAACTTTTAAAAGTTTTGTCCTCTTCCAAGGCTATATATTAGTATTCAGGTAGAAAGGCTCATTTTAAAAAAAGAGACTTAGTGACTGAGTTTTCACTTTGTGTCAGATACAGTGAATACCAATAATACTGGGGTTGCTAAAACTCTGTTCCTATTCTTGAGATGCTAACCATCTACATGCTAACAAATAGCTAAATCCTCTGTGTAGAAAAGCTTTTAAAGCATGAGCTTCAAGTGACAAGCTTGAAGCAAGCCAGAGAAGGCTTTCCAGAGAAGGTAAGATTTAAGTAGGCTTTACAGGATGAGTCAACATTTTGATAAGAAAAAGAACATTTCAGATAGTGGGGAAAATATCCACAAAGGCTAGAGACATAAAAAAACTATTTTTTTTATTTTTTAGAAGAACATTTCATACACATGTGCAAACATCTTAGTGTTAATTGCATTAAAAATGAATTTTTCCATATGAAACTGTGTATTTTAATAATGAAATGGAGATCTTTTTTAAAGGTTAAAACCTCATTTAATTTTATATCTTATAGGGTTTATACTGAGTACAATATTGTATAACTGTATTAATTCAACTGTAAACCTAAAAATTTACAGCCAATTTTGAAAGAGATGTATCTTAGCTCTGGAAATTGTTATTGAATATGTCAATGATGATGTAATGAAATGCTTCTTCTAATTATGTGGTTATTAAATAATTTAGCCAGGCGTGGTGGTGCACGCCTTTAATCCCAGCACTTGGGAGGCAGAAGCAGGTGGATCTCCATGAGTTTGAGGACAGCCTGGTCTACATAGTGAGATCCAGGCCATCTGGAGCTACAGGGAGGCCCTGTCTCAAAAAGACTAAAATATATAAT
>NW_008339573.1:791500-800637 GCF_000622305.1 Nannospalax galili
TTCATTACAGCTTTAACGTTCTCAATAATTTTTTAGTGGACTAAGAGAAGAAGTGAAAAAAATGGCAGGAAATGAGCTTTTCAATTTTTTTCATAAGATTAAATTACAAAGATCACATTCCTAACTTGGCAAAATTCAAAAACAGACAAGGAACTATTTATTTCTAAACCTCAGAGCTGGGATTCACAAAGCAAATGGGATTCCTGCAAAAGATTGTACTAATCTGTTTTATGTTGCCATGACAAAATACCTGAAGCTGAGTAGTTTATAAAGAATGAAAAAAAGACTTACCTGACATAGTTTTGGATGTTCAAGGCTGGCATAGTGGCACACAACTGTAGTCACTCAGGAGGCAGAGGCAGGAGGATTGCCACAAGTTTGAGTCTAGCACAGTCTATAGCATAAGATCCTGTCTCAAAAGGCCAGAAACTAAGAGAGACACGGAGACAAAGAGATGACACACATGCACACACACACACACACACACATATACACACACTAAGCACATGTGCTTTTGGGGGTGGGGGATGGGGGGAGATACCAGCATCCATTTGGCTCTAATAAGGGCACTCTAGCTACATCACAACATGACAAAGAAGTAGAAAGAAAACTGGCCACATTCAAAAGACACCAAACTGCTCTTGTAAGAACTAATTCATTTTGCAAGGACATTAGTAATCCCTTCTGAGTGCAGTATGCCTTCGACCCAATCACCTCCCCCTAGATGCCACCCCTCAACACCATTACACTGGGGACCAAGCTTCCAGCACATGGACCTTTGAGGGTACAAACCTAAACCAAAGCCCAGATGAAAACTTGAATGCCCTCAATGAAAAAGATGCTCTGCCTTGAACTGGCTGCTGTAATCTTTAACCAAGGACAGGTTGTCCACATGATGAACCTGAGAAGGACAGTGAGTCACACAGTCTCCACAGAAGGACTTCTGAGGTACAACAAAAGGAAGAAGTCACATGTCATTGGCGCCATGGCCCTGTGCCAGCAACCACAAGAAAAGATACCTTATCTACCTTAGAAGACTGGAACTTGCTATGTTGACCAGGCTGGCCTCACAGAAATTATTCTACCTCTGCCTCCTGAGTGCTGGGATTAAAGGCATCCACCACCACAGAAAACTTAAATCTCCTCTGTTAAAGTCATTTTTTCTGTTTTCTCATAAGGGCTTCTCACCAAAAGTCCTGGCAGGTTTTCCTCCTCAGTCATAGCTGAACATAGCTTTCTTCATCTAACAGTGAGGAACACTCAGAAAAGGATAAAGCCTGTGACACAGAAGGTCATGTCAACACCACATGACTTGGTATGCTGTCCTGGAGAGCACTTCTCTTTAAGCCCTAGTCCTTCCCTGCCTGAGCATGGAAAGGACAGATGGTGTGGAAGAGGCTATACTTGCATCCTAAGTACAGCATATCTTTAATCCATGGCAACTCATGTAAAATACAAAAGAAGAAAATAACACCCAAAACTCCAGAGAATTTTTTTCCTAAAAATGTGCCTCAAGATTTATTGAAATGTCTAAATCTCATTTTCAGCACATTAAATCCTGCATTAAAAGATTGCAAATGCGCAGGTAATGTATTTTGTGATGTATTTTTGATAGAATTCAGGGATCAGGGAAGAAAAGATATTGGTAGATGCTTTGACAGTGAAAGGGGAGTCTCAGAAAACTTCAACTTAAACAAGAAAGATAATTTAGTCTTAATCTTTAAATATAAAGTGCATTTAAGTTTGAAAAACAATCATAGGGACTCACATTTTTGTGTTTAACAACCACCTTGAAATTGGCCAGCTTCAAATAACAACATGATTCTGGACTACCTTCGCATGAATGATTTATGACATTCATGAACTTGGCAACCATATCAGCTTTACTAAACCTGACACCCAACACCACCTGTATATTATGTGAGAATTTATGATTTATAAAACTCACCACATTATGCAGAAGTACACAAATTTTCTACATGTAGTCTATAAATCCCAAGACAGATAAGAAAACAGCCATGTCACAGAATTTATGGCTTCTTCCTGCCAAAACTGAATTTTTAGAGAAAAACTAAAAAAATTAACTGGGCCTTTGGAGAAAAGTAACTTTAGCCAACCATTATACCTTCAAATGCTGAAATGACTGTAACCCACCTCTGTATTTTACAAACAAAGAGGCCAACAGCAAAAGTCCTTTATTCAGAACCCTGATTGCTGCAGTAATAGACAGAACCTAAGTGACTCCTTGGAAATATCAAATACTCTGTCAGTTTAATTTGTATCCTCACTATAGTGTCTGGGACCTCTTGCTGAGATTTCTCAAGTGGCCCAGCCAGACCCTCAGATATTGACTTCAGAGAAGATAATTCAATACCTTGCTGTATCCAGTGGTTTTCTGTGTACACTCTCAAAGTGAAGAAACTCAAATGCTGATTTGGATACTATGCAGTTTGTTTTCAGAAATATTTTAAGAATGCAGTAGATCTCTCCCTATACCCTGCAAAAAAGGGGGTGGTGGCAACATGGGATTCAGTGGAATAAGCTTAAGGGTCTCAAGAAAGAATACAATTATATAGACAAACATTAAAATTACAAGTGCATGGGACCAGGTTAACATACAGAAATTTTTAGATGAAATAATGCCAAAGGAAGAAAAAAAGGAGAACACAAAATGACAGAAAAAAAGGTGTTTCTGGCTTAGAGATTTTCCAGTAATATAAATCTAAGTGAAAACAATGGAATTCTAATTTATTTTTTTCATTTTCAAAGTTCCCCAACAATCAAGAAATAAACACATATACATGGCTGCTGACTGCCCTGATAGCAAAAAGTACCCTGTTCCTCTTTCGAATGCAGAGGTCTGTAAACAGTGATCTTCCCTCTCTGGCCTTCAGGAATAGAGAAACACCAGCACTCAAAGTATACAGAAAAAAAGGAGGAACTTTACCTCCAACTTTAGTAACAAAATCTATCTTTAGGAAGACTGTTCCTTTGCTATTTAGTCACATACACACACACATACACACACACACACACACACACACACACACACACACACACACACACACACACACACCCATAACCAGGGCAAATCGGGCTTCCTTTTTGGAAGCTATGCAAAGCTGCCATGCACAGACAGGGTAGCCACATTTACAGCCTTTGTGGAGTTGCCTGTACATTTTAGCAAGCTTAGAATAGTTCATTAGCTGGGCTTAGCAGCACATGCTCAAGCTGGCCTCAAATTCATTATGTCACCAAGGATAGTCTTGAACTCCTGCTTCTTCCTGCCTCCAACTCTCAAGTAATAGGATTACAGGTGTGTGCCACCACACCCCATTTTCTGTATGGATCTTACTAAAGAGCAAATCTCTAGTTTTGTCAGCCCTACCCTTTCCCCAGATAGGGGTTTCCTGCACGGGCCCTTGATTTGTCCTATAGGCAACTGTGTTTTATACCTGAAGGAAAAATCCAGGGCCAGATTGCTTCTACCTGTGCACTGACAGCATTGCCACTGGAATGGAAATGTCCTAGCTAATCAAAGTGACATATTATTTTGATTTATTGCTGCCTTTTTTTTCAGGGTCATCCTCTAGGTTCTCTCCTCTCTCTTTCTCTCTCTCCTCTCCTCTCCTCTTCTCTCTCTCTCTCTCTCTCTCTCTCTCTCTCTCTCTCTATCAGAAGGCAGCTAGGTTGCTGAATTCTAGGCATTCCATAGGGCAAAATCTACTACTAATTGTCATTATCCCTAGGGACAGAGACATCGCCTCACTTAATACTTTTTGTTTTGAGACAGGGTCTCCCTGTAGCCCCAGCTGGCCTGAAACTCGCTATGTAGACCAGGCTGGATCTCACAGAGATCCATCTGTCCTGCCTCCCAGACTGCTGAGATTAAAGGTGTGTGCCTCAGCACCCAGCTAATACTTTAAAAGATATATTTATCTATATGACTGTCTTGCCTGCATATGTGTCTGTGCACCATGTTCATGCAGTGCCCATGGAGGCCAGAGGGCTTCAGATGCACTGGAACTGGAGTTAGAGATGTTGTGAGCTTCCATATGGGTGCTGGGAATCAAACCTGGACCCTTGGCAAGAGCAGCCAGTGCTCTTAACCACTGAGCCATATCCCCAGGCTTGATTTAATACTTTTTATGTTTCACTGAGGCAAGCTCTGTTGAAGGCTTGAGAGGAGCAACACTGCATAATGTAGTCCAATGAGTGCAGCTAATACCAGGAGACGCGTGGGAGCTGACTGCTGCAATCTGTTGCAGAACATAAAACATTCTGTGGAGAACCAAAGTGACAAATCCCTGTGGTACACCACGTTGTTAGATTTCCTGATCATAGAAGGTGCCACAGCATGACATTTATCTATGAGGAGATTGAATAAAACTTCTTCTGAGTCACCAGTTTAAAGAGACTTTGCTTTAAAAACATAAAAGTAGCCATGCATGGCAGTGTACCCTGTCACCTAAGCACTTGGAAGGCTAACGAAGGATTTCAAGTTTGAGGCCAGCTTGGGCTATATAACAAGACTCTGTTTCAAAAGAATATAGAACTTAGAACTGTTATAGCCTATGACTTATGTTACAGAATTTTCTTCCAACCTTTTTTAGATGTTCTAGAGGACTGGGGATTGAACCCAAAGGCCTTGTGCTTGCTAGGTAGGCACTCCACCACTGAGTACCTACATGCTGAATTTTCTCTATGATTTTCCTACAGTATAAACTGAATTTAGACATTTTAAAGTATTTCTTTATTTATTCTATTACCTAAAATAACTTGTGTTAACAATGGATTAGGTCAGTATTATACAACTCACCTCCTGTATATGTGAACACAGAAGTAAAAGATGGGCCTTTGGTCTTTGATTTCCTAGTCCTATTTTCCCCCCTTAAACTTCATTGTATATATATTTTTATGTAACCTGCTTCAAATTATTCCTGGAAAAATGTGTTAAAAATTGCCTCTCTTTGGAATAAAAAAAAGTAAAAGATGGGATTCTGGGGCTGGAAAGATGGCTCAGTGGTTAAGAGCACTGACTGCTCTTACAGAGGACCCAGGTTCGATTCCCAGCACCCACATGGCAGCTACGAACTGTCCTTAACTCCAGTTCCGGTTTGGGAATCCGAAGCCCTCTTCTGACCCGAGACATTGCACAACACATACATGCAAGCAATACACTTATACACATAAAATAAAAATAATAAAAAATTTTTTTAAATGTGTAAAAAAAAAAGGATGGGCTTCTGTTTTGGTATGAGACAGTAGAGCTAAGGCTAGTAATGTAGGTGCTGGAGTCAAGCTGACTTCAAATTCTGGCTTTATCACTCAGCTGCTATGTGACCAAAGGTTCATACATACAACTACTCTAAGCCTCAGTTTATATATCTGCAAAATGAGAATATCAACAATATTTACTTGGAACTAAAAAACAAGCTACCATATAACATACATAAAGAATTTACTGGGGCATTTAAGTAAATACTCAACAACTATCATTGATTACTAGTCTAATAACAATTCTTATTAATGGCTTGCAGTTAAATTAAATACTAAGCTGGCACTAGTTACCTGTCTTTATACTAAAATAACTATCATGGGGTCTGTGAGATGGCTCAGGAAGTAAAGGTGCTTGCCACTGAAATGGCAAAACTAACTCCATTTTACTCTAGTTGACTTTTGCTTTACCCTGTGTTTTTGCCCAGCCATTCCCACTGAAGCCAGCCAGGCAGAAAGTCTCATACAGGTAATTTCAGGAAGTACATTGTTTCTACCATACTGGGAAACTTATAAGTAGCCAAGTAACATGTCCAGATTAGCATGTCCTCCCTCCCAGCTATACCTGCATCTCCATGGAGCCCATTGTTTCTACAATTCTGAGACACCTTGTTTTTTCCTAATCAAAACTTTTTGTTAACTGACCTGCTCCTGGTCTGGTGTAACTATGGTGATATAACTAATCTGATGGTTATTAATAGGCTTTGCCCCTGGCATGCTATAATTGTGATTTTAAGCTTTATAAACCCTACCCTGCTTCTCCTCAGGGTTGAGAGCTCTTTTGAGCATTAGTTCCCTTTCTGACTGCTGGCTATTAATAAAGGACTCCTAATTCGACCATCGCTATGTGGCATTTCTCTGTGCTTCTCGCTCGGGATTACTCAAGTTCCAGGGGATCTGGTGTCCTCTTCTGTCCTCTGTGGGTACTGCATGACATGGGTGCACTTACACACATGCAGGCATAGTGCTGATACACATACTTTTTTTAAGGGGCTGGAGAGATGGCTTGGCGGTTAAGAGCACTGACTGCTCTTACAGAGGACCCAGGTTCAATTCCCAGCACCCACATGGCAGCTACAAACCGGCCTTAACTCCAGTTCCAGGGAATCTGAAGCCCTCATCTGACCTCCGCGGCATTGCACATCACGGGTGCACTCACATACATGCAAGCAACGCACTCGTACATATAAAATAAAAAAAATAATTTTTTTAAAGTAAAAAGATGCATGGGGATATAGCTCAGTGATAGAGCACTTGTCTTCCATAAATGAGGACCTGGGTTCAATCCCTAATACTACCAAAAAATAAAAATAAGCCTGGCCTATTGGTGCAGGCTACTCAGAAGCTTAGGAGGGTCCAAATTCAAGATCTGCATTTGAAAGTCTGTTTAGGTTACAAAGTGAGTTTAAGGCCAGCCTGGATAACATAGTAAGGCTTTCTCAAAGTAAAAAAAGGAAGCTAGGCACAGGTGGCATACCTGTAATGCCAGCTCTTGTGAGGTTGAGGCAAAAAGATTTCTTTGAGTTGGAGGACAGACTGGGATAGAGTGAGACTATCTTAAACAAGCAAGCATGCAAACAAATATTATCTATATGATACGCAGGTACTGGACTGTGACTTATTTGGTAAACATTCACCCTCATACAAATTATGGATCAATTCCTTCTATTTCAGTGTGATACTAATATGCCAGCAAAGAAATGCAGTACAATGCTATATAGTGAAACGTACATCCCTTGGTCATGGCTCATTTTTAGTTATTTGCACTATTTTTCCTTTGTATTCAGATTCATTTCTTCTAGTCTTCAGGCTGTAGGCCATGTTCATTTGCAAGGCAGTTCAGAAGTTGTTCCTTCATACTGGCAAATATTAAAAGCTCTCATTCTTAGGTTCATGCTTTGAACATTTAGTGCTACCACATCCCCCTTGTGGTCAAAGAAAATATTTTCTAGGGACCTGGAGAAACCATAAAGTCAATCACATTTATGCCCATAGAAACTGTGTCTGACCTTTTAGATAATACCATTTAGGCTGAAGATACAGCTCATTTGGTACAGTACTTGCCTAGCATGCACAAAACCCTTGGTTTAATTCCCAGTATAAAGTGGGCAAATCTGAGATACATGAAACTCTTTCTCAAAAAATAAAATAGGATGGCCGGGTGTGGTGGTACATGCTTGTAAGAGGCAGGCGGATCTCTGTGAGTTCAAGGCCAGCCTGGTCTACATAGTGAGTTCCAGGCCATCTGGGACTACAGGGAGACCCTGTCTCAAAAAGACCAAAAAATAAATAAAATAAAATAAAATAAAATAAAATAGGGGGCTGGAGAGATGGCTTGGTGGTTGCTCTTGTAGAAGACATGGGTTTGGTTCCCAGCACCCATGTGGAGGCTGATAACTGTTTAACTCCAGTTCTATAAGATCGGACACCCTCTTCTTGACCTCTGTAAACACCACACACATGTGGTTCACGTACATGCAGGCAAAATACTCATACACATAAAAATAAAATTAAAAAAATAGGTAATATTTGATTCCAGGACTCATACTCTGCTTTTTATATTATAGAGCAGGCTGAGCACAGTGGCACATGCCTTTAACCCTAGCACTCGGGAGGCAGAGGCAGGAGGATCTCCGCGAGACTGAGGCCAGCCTGATCTATAAGTTCCAGGACAGCTGTGGCTACAGGGAAACTGTCTCAAAAAACAAAACAAAGTATACAGAGCAAGAAGAAAAGCAAATGTTTGACTTTTTTGTTATTGCCCCTTTAGGGCTTGAGATAGGCTCTTGCTATATATCCTTGTTCAGCTTGGAACTTGCTAAGTAGACTTGGCTGACCTCAAACTTGTGACCATGCCAGGCAAACTTTTTTTTCAAAGAGTCTTGCTATATAGACCAGGCTGTCCATGAACTCCTGTTTCAATCTCCCAAGTGTTAGAATTACAGACAAATGCCATCACCCTAAACTTCAGATAATCTGAAGTATATTCAGATTTTTCCTTACATTACTCCCTCATTGTCAAATTCAACATAAAGGTGTTGCTTCAGTGTTTGAGATCTGTCATTCCTCCCTGTGTTCTCTTTCATAAGTATATTATTGCAGTTTCTCTACATTTAGGGAGTCACCAACCTGTAACAGAAATCCCTGTATTAGGAATGCCACTCCTGGGGGGCTTAAAAAAAAAAAAGAGGGTCAGTGTGGCTACAGACACATTCAATTCCAAGCTATTGGGAGGCAGGTGGATCTCTATGAGTTTGAGGCCAGCCTGGTCTACATACTGAGTTCCAGGCAAGCAAAGGTTGGTGAGACCCCATCTTAAAAAAAAAAAAAAAAAGACAAGAATGCTAGACACACTAGTAAGGATAGTTGAATGATAGGTAAAACTTAAGAAGGCTGAGAGGTTTGTTATGATACAGCGTCTTGTCTGGCCTGGCACTGGCTACATACCCCAGGGTGGCCTTGAATTTATAATGATCCTCTTTCTTTAGACTCTGTACTTGGTTTATGTGGTGCTAGGAATTGAATACATGCTCTAGAGCATCCTATGTAAGCACTCTATGAACTTGTTGGAGACCTCTGTTATGCAAAGTAGAAGTCCCTTCACGACCAGACAGCTCATGCAGCTCGGGATCATGTGCTGAGGGCTCCTTTCATAGCAGGGTGTCTTCTTGGCATCTTTCCTGTCTCTCCTTTTGAAGTGTCCGCCACAAATGCCATAACATGAACATGGCCTTTGGCTCTGAAAGGTACCATGCCTTCCTGTAATTTCTCCAGGCAGACAGCAGTCTGGCAGAAACCCACTTCCATATGTAAATAGAATGCCTCACAAAGCATCTAACAGCCAAAGCTTTTACCACTAC
>NW_008339573.1:800648-811948 GCF_000622305.1 Nannospalax galili
ACAGAGAGCTGGGTCGCAGAGCTGCTGAATTACTGAGAGCAGAGACACTTAATAAAGCTGTAACACAGACTAAGCCAAGTCTTGAGTTCTGTGCCTTACTACCGGCGACCTAGCCTCTCCGGGGGGCGCACTCCCTCGTGACCTGACCGACTTGCGGACATCCTAGCTTTCGCTGTCCTCGTACTCTTCCCGTGGGGTTCAGTGGCCAGTGGACCTCGCATGCTGAGGAAAAGTACACGGGTGGAAAAGGGACAGGATTTCGGCTGGACAATGCTCCAGTAGCAGAGAGGCTGTCAGCACCGGAGCGGCAGACAGCGCCCTATCTGCTGCAGCTCCCAGAGACGCCTGTGGCCAGAGCCGTGCCACGACTTGCCAAGTGTGGCGGGGACCCCGAGATACCCGCGCACACCACGCCTGAGGCCCATAGAAACACGGAGAAGCCCGCAGGACCAGACCAGCTTTCCTCCAGATGCACGGCAGGGGAGTGCCATTCCGGGAGTGCGCCCAGAGAGCATGCGCACCATAGAACTGAACTACATTGCCATTCTTTCATTCTCTTGTATTTTACATTTGTGTGTGCACCACAGCACACATGTGAAGGTCAGAGGACAACTTGTGGGAATCAGTTCTCTTCTTCCACCATATGGATCCCAGGGATCAAACTCAAGTCCTCAAGCTTGGCAAAAATTGACTTACCTTCTAAGTTATCTCAACAACCCAACCTTTTTAGTTTTTGGGATAGAGTCTCAGTACATAGTTGACTTGAATTCATGATCCTCCTACCTTCTCCTCCATGGTGCTAGAATTAAAACATGCATCACATCACCACACCAGGCTTTTAAAGAAATTTCCTGAATCTGCATTATCTATGACCAATTACTATGTTTGATTTTAATAAAGTTTATTTTTATGTGTATAAGTGTTTTGTCTGCATGTATGTAAGTGCACCAACATTGTATAAAGCCTGGAGAGGCCAGAAGAGAGCAGGGATTCCTGGGAACTTAAGTTACAGACCGTTATTTGCTGCCTTGGGAACCAAACCTGGACCCTAAGAGCAGCTACTACTCTTAACCCCTGAGTCCTCTCCAGCCCCTTTAAAGTTTTTTGGAAACAGGGCCTTATGTAGCCACCAAGTTAGCCTCAAACTGATTATGTGCCAAGGATGATCTTGAACTCTTTTTTTGTCTTTTTGAGGCAGGGTCTCCTGGTAACCCTAGCTGGCCTGGAACTATGTAGACCAGGCTGGCCTCACAATCACAAAGATCCGTCTGCCTCTGCCTCCCAAGTGCTGAGATTACAGGCATGCAGCAGCAGCATGCCCAGCTAGTGAACATTTTTTTTTTTAATTTTATATGCATGAGTGTTTGGCCTGCATGTAACTGCACCCCTCATGCAATGCCAGAGAGGGCCTTGTATCCCCTGGAACTGAGTTGCACACAGTTGTAAGCCAGGATGGCACTACAGGAAACCAAACCTGAGTCCTCTGCAGGAGCAGCCAGTGCTCTTAACCACTAATCCATCTCTCCAGCAGGATCTCAAATTCTTAATCCTCCTGCCTTTGAATTACTGAATTTACATCATCAGGCCTGGATAGTTTCTTTCTCTTCCATCTCTATCATAATGTAAACTATTTTCTTTCCCTCCTACTTTTCCCTGTATTTCCTTCACAATTGGCCATTGTGATGACCGTTTTTACTTTTGTTTTTGAGACAGGCTCATTAGCTCATGGTGGTCTATGTAGCTAAGGATTTCCTTTAACTTCTTTCCCTCCACTACATCCACCTCCCAAGTCTGGGATTGCAGGCCTGTGCCACCACTCCCAGCTGAACAATTTTCTATTTTGGGAAAGATGCCAAATTGCTTTACTGCAAAACTGAATTCAATTCCACTGTCATCTCATCAATGAGCTATTTTACCACCACCTAGAATACCTGACACAAAATTTGCTCAATCCGTTGTGGTGGCGCAGGCCTTTAATCCCAGCACTCAGGAGGCAGAGGCAGCCCTGTCTCTGTGAGTTCAAGGCCAGCCTGGTCTACATAGTGAGTTCCAGGACAGCTGGGGCTATAGGGAGACCCTGTCTCAAAAAGACCAAACAAAACAAAACAAAACTATAATTGGCTGGACATGGTGGCTCATTCCTATAACCCAGAAATTTGGGAGGCTGAAGGAAGGGGCTCATCCCGAGTTTGAGGCCAGCCAAGGCTATACAGGGAATTCTTGGTCAGCTCTTCGTCTGGTGAGACCGTTAAAAAGTCACCGAGTAATAACGGTTATACTGGAACCAGTACAAGGTTTGAAAAGGCCCAGAGGTGCAATAGCTGGACCGGAAGGGCTGTAGCTCAAGTATTTTTTTCCCCCTTCAACGTTTCCAAGATAGCCTCAAGCAATTCAAAGTTGTGTGAACCAAACGCTGCCTTAAGAGGTTGGAAATCCGACCTCGCTGTAGCAAAAGGCTGCACCCATCTGTCTAAAGTTTCCTCATCCAGGTGTACTGCAAGCTCTGAACAAACGGTGGGAAGAGCGATAAAGGTTCGGATGAGTACCCTAAACGAACCCTCAAGCCAAGATGGCGCTCCTGAAAAAATCTGCCTCAGGCAAAACTTCTCGGTGCACGCACTTACGACGCATGTCTCGCTCGCACTCTCGTAAAAAAACGCGTACACTGCAGCATCCAATAAACCATAGTTAGTCCCCCAGCCTTTCCTCTATGCCCTTCACACATGCGCCCCAGGACCTTAGACGGTGCCTACTGCGCAGACGCGAACTCCTCCTTCCGCGCAACTGACGCAAGGAGACTGTAATCGGTGCGTAATTTATCCCGTGTGACCTTGAGTCTTTCCTGCCGGGAAGGACCCGGGCTGTCTGAGGTGTTGCCTGCATGGTCCTCTTCTCCTTCTCTCATCTCACTGGGCCCTCTGTCTCCGCAGCCGTGACAACAGGGCCGGATTTTTCCACACTGCTGTTGCGGAGCATGCGGTCGGCAGGTCCTGGTTCCGGGAGCGGCAGTCAGGTAGTCTCCGGTCAGGCGACGCGCGCGGCGGCTCGGCGGAAGAGCGGGCCTCTGGGCAGCGGTTGGCCAGCTCCCGCCCCCACCCCACGTGGGTGGAGGTTTCCAGAAGCGGAGCCACCACCTCGCCGCGCAGCTCGGGGCCTGTGGAGTGCTGGTTTGCTGCCTTGTAACCCTGTGTCCATCCGCCATGATAAGTGCCAGCAGAGCCGTAGCCGTGCGTCTCATGGGCGCCACAGCCTTCCGGGGCCCCGCGGCCGCTCGTCACCAGGTGAGGAACTTCGGCGCCTTCCGGAAAGAGCTCCGGGCCTGCTGAGTCGTACCCTTCGGGGTCGAACGGGAAAAACTTGGGAGGAGGGGTCAAGCGAGGTAACGGACCTCGCGTAGTTGGTACCGGTGGCTCACGGCCTTGCTCTGGGTTTGCCCCGAGCCCTGTTTAGTCACATACCTTGAGTTTGGAGTCTTACCCACTAATTCACAAGGTAGTGGTCCTGATAGTCCGACCTGTGGCTTGGTACAGGTGCTTGACCTCTGGGGTCGGGTCTGTAGTTTATTAGAAGGCTGAGCTACTCTGGGTTAATTCTCTGCAAATTATAGAGTGTGCAAGGATCTCGTTGCTATTATGAAATAAAGTGTGTGTGG
The DNA here is from genome assembly GCF_000622305.1 of Nannospalax galili. Lineage (NCBI taxonomy): Eukaryota > Metazoa > Chordata > Mammalia > Rodentia > Spalacidae > Nannospalax > Nannospalax galili. The sequence goes on from NW_008339573.1 coordinate 804,301, forward strand.
GGGGGGTCACGTTAGAAATTGAAAATCCAATTTAAGTGCTTAGAAGTATCTTTTCAAAAAACTTGATTTATTCGTTATTTAGAATAATCAGAACAGGAAGAAAGGTCGTGGACTGGTTCCTCTTGATATGAAGTTAGAAAAAGTACATCTTTTGAAATGAGACCTAAAGATTTCCCAAAGTAGTTGCATGGTAGTGTCGGTGGAAATGTCTATGGGTGTCTGTACTTGAGTGCACATATTCAGGTCCAAGTGTACAAGACTGTGGATTAATTTTTGAAGCATTTTAATTGTGTTTCCCTAAAGCCATGATTTTCCAGAAGAAAGTTTTGTCCCCCACAGCACATCTTCCAATGTCTAGGTTGTCATGATTTTGAGAGGTGCTTACTTTCTGACTTGTTGGTAAAGGTTAGGGTTCCTGCTAAGCATCCTACATTCAGCCTTTCACAACAAATACTGGTTGAAGATCAATAATTCCTATGAAAAAAATCTGCCATGTAACTCAAAACAATTTTATATTTGCTTTTACCCGATTGGTCTGGAAAATTTTGTAGTTATATATGACCTCTTAACGTGTTAACGGTTTTTTCATTGTGTGCTTTATACCAGCTGCTATTTAAAACTTTGAAAGTTGCACATGTTCTCAGAAAAATAATTCAAACAAGTTCAAGTTTAGTTGATGCAACAACTTTCTTTTCTTTTTTCAGGATAGCTGGAATGGCCTTAGTCATGAGGCCTTTAGATTTGTTTCAAGGAGGGATTATGCGTAAGTATAACTTAAGTCTCTTTGAAAAAAGAATCAAACTAAACACCAGAGCTATGGTCTTATACATTGTGTTAATAGTCGCTCCTCTTCCTATTCATCTGTAATTGTAGTTTATACAGTGTGCTACTGTTGACTCCCATGTAAAATACAAATTTCTAGTATCATGTTGGAAACCATTATTAAGGTAACCCTGGTGTTGTTGTAAATGTCTTACAGATCAGAGGCAATCAAGGGTGCAGTTGTTGGTATTGATTTAGGTACTACCAACTCCTGTGTGGCCATTATGGAGGGCAAACAAGCAAAGGTGAGCATGATTGGGAGCCTGGGGTCACTTAGCTGTCCAATCCGGCATTGAGTACTTAGATGATTCTGAGATTTACTGCTGTTATTTTTTTTGTTTGTCTTTTGAGGTAGGGGCTCACTCTGTAACCCAAGCAGGCAATAGTCAGTGCTGGAATTGAAGTTACAGACAGTTGTTAGCCACCATATGGGTGCTGGGATTTGAACCCAGGTCTAATGCAAGAATAACCAGTGTTCTTTACCAAGGGGCCCATCTCTCTGGCCATAGTTTGTGTTTGTTTGTTTCTTGGTCTTTTTGAGACCTTTAGTCCCAGCACTTGGGAGACAGAGGCAGGTGGATCTCTGTGAGTTTGAGGCCAGCCTGGTCTACATAGCGAGTTCCAGGACAGCTGGGGTTAACAAGGAGACCCTGTGTCAAAAAGACCAAAAAAAAATTTTTTTTTAATTTTTGGAAATTTCATACAGTGTATTTTGAGCAAATTTAGAACCCCCCCCCCCACACACACACACATATACCCCGGCTACCCTACTTTTGCTTTTTAAAGACTTAGGAAATGATCATTTGGGTGTTGATCATTGAATGGATAGGATTTAACTTTTCTGGGGATTAGAGGTGATAATTTACCCTTAGGAGGACTTGAAATGATTTTGTTAGAAGTCTGGCAGTTTTGCATTTCAGAGGTGCAGACTTTAGAAGCAAGTAGAGTTCCACATTCAAGAGCTTCATGTTATGTAGAGGCTGATAGAGTCTCCTTAGTATACATGAAACTTTTATTCCCTCTGGGTTATCAAGAGTTTAAGAGTACCTGAGATTCTAGAGTCTTGCTTGCTTCATTCAGGTACCTTCATGCTTCTTCTAGGTACCTTCATGCTTCTTCTTTCCTCATGCCCTTATCTGAAACAACTTGGGCTACTTGCTTGGTATCAAGAGAAGATGAGCCTTCCTTAGCCCTACTTAGCTTTTTATGTTTTCCTCTGTGTCTGAAATTTTAGCTTCCACATACATTTGAAATATTCACTGAGCAGTATTTATAGCAGTAAAGCATGCCAATTTAGTTTACTATCCTTCATCATTTGTTTTATGATGTGTCTTAAATCATTGCCACAAATAATGTTAGTGATGACTGGTACTTTAATCTTTGTCTTACTTGGGGAATTTTAGGTTCTGGAGAATGCTGAAGGTGCTAGAACCACCCCTTCCGTTGTTGCCTTTACAGCAGATGGAGAACGGCTTGTTGGCATGCCAGCTAAGCGACAGGCTGTCACCAACCCAAATAATACATTCTATGCTACTAAGCGTCTCATTGGCCGCCGCTATGATGATCCTGAAGTACAGAAAGACACGTGAGTAATAGCAAAAACACAACATAGAAGATTGTTTTAAGATCTTCCTGAGCACTAACCATTTTACAGTGTTCATGGGGAAAATCCACACCTCCACTGAAAGAATAACTTCAAATTAAACTCATTTTGCCTTCACAGATTAGGCTTTTGAGTTGGACCACATAACAGGTCATGTATTAACATTTGTTAACGTTTGTGAGGCACTCCTGAATTGAGCAAGTTAGCCTTTACCATGTAAGGCAGATAATGGCATAGAGAGAAACAAGTTTGCCCTTTTTTTGGTCTTTTTAAAATTTCTTCTTTTTCAACTGTGCTTTTAAAAACACAGAGCTATACTAAGAATTAAGAGATATGCTATATTTCTTTAGGGATTGCCTTGTTGGTTTTTTTTTTGGTCTTTGAAACAGGGTCTCCCTGTAGCCCCAGCTGTCCTGGAACTCACAGAGATCCACCTGCCTCTGCCTCCCAAGTGCTGGGACTAGGGCATGTGCCACCATGCCCGGCCTTTGTTTTTATTTTATGTGTGTGTTGCCTGCATGAATGTAACCGCGTCAAGATCATGCAGTGTCAGTGGAGGCCTGAAGAGGGCATAAGATCCCTTGAACTGGAGTTAAGGACAGTTAGCTTACATGTAGGTTCTGGAAACCGAACCCAGGTCCTCTGCAAGAGCAAGCTGTGCTCTTAACTGTTGAGTCATCTCTCCAGTCCCTTGGGTGTTTGTTTAGAGTTTCCCTGTCACTCCAGCCGGCCTGGAATTCACTATGTAGACCAATAGACCAGACTGGCCTTGATCTCAGAGATTCACTCGCCTCAGCTGGGATTAAAGGCATGCACCACTAGACCAGACCTGGCTTTGGTTTTTCTTTTTAAGAAAAAAATCATAGGGGCTACAGGGAGACTGTCTCAAAAAGACAAAGACAAAAGAAAACAAGTTTTTGCGTGCACATGCTTTCATTCATCTCAAGACCTAGTAGAATTGCTTTGTTATATGACACCTTTTTCATCAGCTATAACTACTTAGACAATTTTTAAGCAGTTGCAAAATATCACTTGGTGGGAAATGAGTTTTTTCAAGCTGACTTTTTTTTTTTGAGACAAGGTCTCCCTATTGTAGCCTCAGCTGGCCCGGGACTCACAGATACCCTTTTGCCTTCCAAGTCCTGGCATTAAAAGTACGCACAATCATGCCCCACAATGCTAATTATTTTTAGGCAAAGGCAGGTGGAACTCAGTGAGATCGAGGTCACACTGGTTCACATTGTGACTTCCAGGTGGGCTGTGACTAGGGAAACCCTGTCAAAAAAATCAACAAAAAGACCAAAAAAGGTGAGGGGAGTAATTTAAAGATTTCCAGAAGCTGGTTATGGTGGCCCACATCTTTAGTCCCAGCACTCAAGGCAGAGGCTGGTGAATCTCTTGAGTTAGACACTAGGGCACAATGGCCAGTTTTTTCTTTTTTTTTTTTTTTTTTTTTTGTCTTTTAGGAAGAATGTTCCCTTTAAAATTGTCCGTGCCTCCAATGGTGATGCCTGGGTTGAGGCACATGGAAAACTCTATTCCCCCAGTCAGATTGGGGCATTTGTGTTAATGAAGATGAAAGAAACTGCGGGTAAGTGAATATAGTTCACATCTAGGAAAATTTAAAGAACTGGTGGTTCCTCTGAGCTTATACTAATTAGCTCCATTCCCTGAAGATAAGTCTGGTGCTTTTTGTACAGAAAACATAGGAATGGCAAAATTTTGATAGGTTTGCATACTAAATCTGCAGGTTAAATTTAACTTTCCTAATGAAAGTTGGGTTTGGGGGAGGGGTTGGGGGTTTTTTTGTTTTGTTTTCCATTAGGGGGTAGTGTAGTGTTTTATGTTGAAAGACAGAAGGCTGCCAGTAAGCTTAAGTCTAAAGGTCATTGTACATTGGTGTACCTTCACTGAAATGCTAAAAGTGAGATTTTGAGTTTCCAATGACTACCCCTTCTTGCTCTGAGTATTTAAACCGAGAGCCTCACACAAGCTAGGCAGTTCTAGCACTGATCTACACACAAATACCCCCCGGATCTCAAAACACTGGAGGATGACAACAGTTGTGATATATATCCTAGGCTAGCCTTGAGCTTGAGACCTATTGCTTTGGCCTCTGAAGTGCTAAAATAGTATTTAGGGTTGTTTGTTTTTTGAGATAAGACTCTCCTACTATAGCTTAGGCTATACTTGAACTTATTTTGAAACCCAGGCTAGCCTCAATTGTAATGATCTTCCTGAATGCTGAGATTACCATGCCTGCTGATCATTTGCCTCCTGGGTGCTGGGATAATAATCTGCCTGTTTTATCTGACGTAGATAATAACCAACGTTGATTGGCTGGGAACTCACAGAAATCTGCCTGCACTCTGCCTTCTGAGTGCTGGGATTAAAGGCATGCACCACCATGTCCAGATCCAAGATTGAATTTTATTTTTTTAATTCTTTTCCAGAAAATTACTTGGGTCACACAGCAAAAAATGCTGTGATCACAGTCCCTGCGTATTTCAATGACTCACAGAGACAGGTAAGGTTAATTAGATTTATTTATAGAAAGTAGTGCTATCTTAATAAAAGGGAGGAAAGATGCTTTTATATTTATTTTCTCTAGGCCACTAAGGATGCTGGCCAAATATCTGGGCTAAATGTGCTTCGAGTGATTAATGAACCCACAGCTGCTGCTCTGGCCTATGGTCTAGACAAATCTGAAGATAAAATGTAAGTTTCTGCAGTGAATTCTCTTTTTTTTACTTTGGAATACAGATTTTATTTTTAAATTTATTTATCCTGTGTATGTGTGTGGGTGTACATCTGTCATGGCATACTTATGGGGGTCAGAAGACTAGTGTGAGCTGGTTCTCTCCTTTTCCCATGCGGTCCCAGGGGATTGAATTCAGGCTGTCAGGCTCGATGGTGACAAATACCTTTACCTGCTAATCCCCTCTTGGGGAAGGAGGTGTCTGGTTTCAATGAGTAGTACTGACTGGCCTGGACTTCATTCTGTAGACCAGGCTTGTCTTGAATTCACAGAAGTATGTCTGCTTCTATCTCCTCGGTGCTAGGATTAAAGGCATACTTCACCGTACCCAGCCTTAATTTTTTTTTACACATTTATTGTGTGTGTGAGTGCCGAAGCATACATGTGGAGGTCAGAGGGCAATATGTGCTTCCTTTAATATATTCAAGTCTGTATTGATTTGAGGGGTGTGTATGTTTGTTACCAGTGCCGTGTATTAACAGACTTAAACATAGGCGATTATGAGGTGTCATAACTATTAAATACCCCAGAGAAATAGCTATATTTATCTTCATTTGGTTATTGAATTCATTCCTTTGTGACAGGTTTTATTCCTTGAGGCTTTTTCTTTTTTTCCTAGCATTGCTGTATATGATTTAGGTGGTGGAACTTTTGATATTTCTATCCTGGAAATTCAGAAAGGAGTATTTGAGGTGAAATCCACCAATGGAGACACTTTCTTAGGAGGTGAAGACTTTGACCAGGCCTTGTTGCGGCACATTGTAAAGGAATTCAAGAGAGAGGTTAGTTACCATTATGGTTAATACATAGTTACTGAGTTGTCGAGAATTTCTTAGTTCAGGTTGCACTTTGCTTTGTTTACTTTTTTGCTTTAAAGTAATTAATTGCATTTCAGGTTTATGGGTAAACCAAACTGTTCAGTAATCATAGCTTTAGATTGGGAATAAGCAAAAGACTTAAAATATATGGTACTCAGTTACAGTATTAGAGAAGGAATTTTAGGAAATACATCAGGAGTCCTTGAGCTGGAAAGAGTTGACATCTTAGTCTCCTGACACTAGGAATAGATAATTCAATTATTCCCTACAGATTTTTTTAAAGATAATAAAATTTGTTTGCTTATAAAGAGATGAGCCCTTCATAAGCAAACAAAATGTATTTAACATTGTTACTGCAATTTAAATAAATACTAATCATTCCACTAATGCTATTTATTTTGTGTCTTCATTTTTTGTAGACAGGGGTTGATTTGACCAAAGACAACATGGCACTTCAGAGGGTGCGGGAAGCTGCTGAGAAGGCTAAATGTGAACTCTCCTCATCTGTGCAGGTTAGACATGGAAAAATCCCAGTAGTCTTAGTAGCTGTTTTTAGCCTGAGTTTATTTGAATAGCATATTCTAATTTACCTAGTGGCAGTAAATCCTCATTACAGTTTTCTGATTGTTAAAAACTTTTGTCATGGGCAAAGGAACAGTATGATCATTTGTTTTTTATGAATGAGCTAAATTTTTTAAATATTTTATGTGAATGAGCGTGTTACCTGCATGTTAATGCCCTTGGAGGTCAGAAGAGGGCATCAGATCCCCTAGAACTGGAGTTATGGACAGTTGTTAGCTGCCATGTGGGTGCTGGGGTTCAAACACAAGTCCTGAAAGAGCAGTCAGTGCTTTTAACCACTGAGCCATCTCTCCAGCCCATGGGCTAAAAACTTTAAGCACCAAAATCAGAGGTTTAAGATAGGTGGTTTAGAGCTGGAGGTTATAGCTCAATAGTAGAGTACTTAGCCAGTATATGTACACTCTTGAGGTCTAGTCACAACACTGTTTTTAAAAAAAAAAAAAAAAAAAAAAATAGTAAGTCAGGTATGATGGCACGGGCTTGCAGTTGTAGTTCTTGGGAAGCTTGAGGCTAGAACATCACCATGAACTCAGCCTGGACTGCATAGTTAGTTTTAGAACAGATTGGGCTACACAGCATGACCTTGTCTCAATAAAAAGAAATCGATTTGGGGGACAGGGGGAGCTAGTGATTGAACCCAGGGCTATGCCTGCTAGGCAAATGCTCTATATCCTCCAGCCCAGGGCATTAATTTAACACTAGTGTTGGAGCTGGAGAGATGGCTTAGCAGTTAAGAACACTGGCTGCTCTTCCAGAAGACCTGGGTTTGGTTCTCAGCACCCCATGATAGCTAATAACCATCTGTAATTCCAGTTTCAAGGGATCCAATGTCCTCTTCTGGCCTCCATGGGTTTGCACATAATGTGGTGCACTTAATATTCAGGAAAAATACTCAAAATAAAAACCTGATGTGTTTGAGATGGTCTCACTGTGTAGCCCTGACTGTCCTAGAACTTGCTCTGTGGACCAGGCTGGCTTTTCCTTTTTTTTTTTTTTTTTTTTTTTTTTTTGAGACAGGGGTCTCCCTGTAGCCCCAGCTGACCTGGAACTCACTATGTAGACTGG
>NW_008339573.1:813218-817160 GCF_000622305.1 Nannospalax galili
AGGGAGGCAGAGGCAGGTGGATCTCTGTGAGTTCAAGGCCAGCCTGGTCTACGTAGTGAGTTCCAGGACAGCTGGGGCTTACAGGGAGACCCTGCTTCAAAAAGACCAAAAAAAAAAAAAAAAAGTTACCAGGGAGGATCCTAAACCTAGTCTTACCAAACTTTTAAGAACAAAGTTTGAGGTTTTATGATTAACTGTGAAACCTTGGTAGTAGCCAGCCCCTGGGAAGTCTTTTGAGCCTGCCTTTCTAGAATAGTACTTGGGACTTCTTGTATTTCTCCAACAAAGATTTGTGCAATGATGTATTTTATTAATCAACACATCATTCTGAAAAGAGATGTGTAGAGAACTAACAACTGAGCACAGGCTTGTTGAAGGTGCAGTTAGTTCCTTGGTAGGCTCAATAGAATAATCTTAGGCCTGAATTAATGATCTTGTTTTTAGTGGTTATTTTTTGTTCATGAGTTGTTTTTCTGTTCAAACACATGAGTGTGAGAAAGTTATCCCAGAGTAATAGTCCAGGGACTTGTTCAGGAGGAGGATGGATGCATTGATGTTAAATTCTCTTAAGATGCTGTTCTAATAGGACTTTTTCTTAGCCCCAATTACAGGATAAACTACGCTCCATTTCAGCAATAGTATTATTACTGTATCTTTTCAAATTGATTTTCAATTAATAATGTAGAATACAGTGTAGACTTTTATTTAAGTCTCCTTGCCTTGTACCATTTCAAACGATTTAATTAATGTATTCTGTGGAAAGCCAGATAATTGAAGCAAATTCTTGGATTTAAACACACAAAGAATAAGAAATTCTTATCAAAACATTGCCAAAAATTTGGCATTCTTGGGTCTGAATCACCCTTAAGATTTGGCTCATCCTGTCTCACCCCAGCAGTTGCCTTGAATGTTGGTAACAGGTTCTTTCTCCTTGATGCTCAGGTTCAGCAGACTGTGCAAGATCTTTTTGGCAGAGCCCCAAGTAAGGCTGTCAATCCCGATGAGGCTGTAGCAATTGGAGCCGCCATTCAGGGAGGTGTGTTGGCTGGTGATGTCACAGATGTGCTGCTCCTGGATGTCACTCCCCTGTCTCTGGGTATTGAGACTCTGGGAGGTGTCTTTACCAAACTCATTAATAGGAATACTACTATTCCAACCAAAAAGAGCCAGGTAAGAGCAGTCCTTCCCCCTGACTCCTAACAGAAGTATTAAGTGATGTGCTTGCTTTTTCTTTAAAACCGTGTTATTTTCAAATCCAGACTAGCTGATTGTGGGTGGTTAGACTTGTTTCCTTTGTTGTTCCTGGAAAAGTTATTACATGTCAAGTAGCAGTGATGATTGTAAGGAAGAATTTGATTTCTGGGTGAATGTTAGGGCTGGATTGTATAGTACTAAGGTACCAGGGATATATGGGTGTGGCATGGTCTTGAATTAGAATTATTTCTTGGACTGGAGAGATAGTTCACTGGTTAAGAGCACTGACTGCTTTGACAGAGGACCCTGGTCAGTTCAGGACCTACATGGGGGCTAATTTCTATATATCTCTCCAGTTCCAGGGAATCTGATGCCTTTTTCTGGCCTCTGGGCATTGCACACACAAGTGCGTTATCATACCCATGCAGACAAAAACACATAAATATCATCCACAAAATTCTTGTGACTGGAAATGGTGGTGTGTGCCTGTAATTCCAGCTTTTGAGAGGCAGGAGCATCAACAGACTGGACTAGGTAGTGAGACCATGTCTCCAAAAAATTTTTATTCTCAAACTTTCTCAGTCTTAAGTATTTCTAGAAAACTATAGCTTTTTGTATTTGTGCAGTGATGTATTTGTCAACATGCTGTTCTGAAGGAAAATATGTGGTGACTTATTAGGACTCAGCACATAATCGATTCCCAGTTTCTGGTTCTTATTGCCACCAGACTGGCAGCTTTCAACATTTTAGATCTTGTTTTAATGCCTTTTGGACTAAAAATTTATTTTTGTACAGCGTATTTGCTACTAATCATAATCTTGCTCCTTATAAGACATAAGCCTTTGTTCTGAGAGCAGTGTACATTAGGAACCAGTATTAGAATATGAATTGATTTCTCTAGTTAGCCTTTGTACTATATAAGGGAATAGTTTAGAATGCCAACTTGAAGTGTTCTTTCTTCCTAGGTGTTTTCTACAGCTGCTGATGGACAGACTCAAGTAGAAATTAAAGTGTGTCAAGGTGAGAGAGAGATGGCTGGAGACAACAAACTTCTTGGACAGTTTACTTTGGTAAGTATTATGAGTCTGAATATTGTGCTTGGTTCTGTTACTGTTGTAGAGTTGATAGTATTTCAACCTTTATAAACTGCTGGCATATAGATAGTGTTATTTTTTGAAAAGAGGTTTTGTAGATTGATTTCACAACCCATGATTTCAATTTTTACCTGAAAACCTTACTAATTAATGCTTTATGCCTTGGGAACTAAGTTTATAAACGCCAGGGAAATGTTTAGAAATCATGTTAAATCAATTACTTGTCCTGATTGCTCATTTCAAAGACATCTGATAACTAGCTATTGGTTCTTGTCAGCATTGCTATAGTAGAGAGGTTTCCTTTTAACTAATTCTATCCTCCAAGTACATACAGCCATTATGGTTATTTGCTCTAGCTAACCTTGGTAGAAGCCCTGTTGATTTCACAAAGCACTGGAACTGCTACAACTTGTAAACTTGGTTTTATACATTAAGTGAAGATACCTACTTGTTTCATGAAGCAAGTGGTTTACCCTGTTTGAAAATGATAGCATTACATCTCTCTGAAAGGAGCTCATTCTGGGTGTTTATTTTAGATTGGGATTCCCCCAGCCCCTCGTGGAGTCCCTCAGATTGAAGTTACATTTGACATTGATGCAAATGGAATCGTGCATGTTTCTGCCAAAGATAAAGGCACAGGACGTGAACAGCAGAGTAAGTCTTCCTTTTTCAAACTGTAAGGGTGAGGTGAGAAGCTGGGGGCTTAGATTAGTAGGGTGCTTTGTTATTGATGCCCTGGGTTTAGTCACCTACACCCTGTCCCAACCAATTTTTTAAAAAGGTGAAGTGGACACATTCTCCCTTTGTTTACCTTTTCTCCCCCATCCTGCAAGGAGGTTGCTGAGAAACTTCCCCTTTTCAGGTAATAGAGAGTGAAGTCTTACATTTATGAGCAGGAGCAAAACAGGTTTGCTGGAGTTTTGAATAGGCAGTCTTTGATTCTTTTTGCTCATTCTAAGGCAGTAAGGATTATTTTCATAATTTGTTTCATTCAATTACAATTAATATTATTTCTTAAGGTAGTAAACAAAGAGAACTAAAGAGATGCCTTTTTTACTACAGTTGTAATCCAGTCTTCTGGTGGATTAAGCAAAGATGATATTGAAAATATGGTTAAAAATGCAGAGAAGTATGCTGAGGAGGACCGGAGAAAGAAGGTAATTACTGTTGCTTCTGAGCTTGTGGTAAAATTGCTGGGACATGAAAGTAGAGTTTGGGCATGTTGCTGATCTTATGTTTTCTCACTTCCCACCTCTTAATCTGTCATTCTTTTTCCTTGACTTACAGATTATGTAGAATGTCTTTGCTGTTGTGTAATGCACAGGTTACTCTATTGTACAGGATGGCCTTGAATGCTTGACTTAAACAACTCCATGTCTCAGCCTCCTTAGTAGCTGGGATTAAGAACACATACTGTCGTCATACTGGATCTGGAATGTTTTTCTTCCCAAGTAGCTGAGAGGGCGGTGATTTTTCTTTTTTTTCCCTCCCCTTCCTCCTTTTTGGGGGTGAGGGGCTTGAGACAGGGTTTTCCTGTAGCCCCAGATAGCCTGGAACTCACTATATGTTGACCAGGCTGACCTTGAGCTCACAGAGGTCTGCTGCCTCTGCCTCTTGAGTGCTAGAAACACAGCCATGTGCCAGATACCTAGTA
>NW_008339573.1:817183-956197 GCF_000622305.1 Nannospalax galili
CCAACTATATGCAGCAAGTAACTTAGAATCTTGCTTGCTGTGGAATTTACTCAAACTTTGGTTGACTTGTAAAGTCATTTATGTTAAAACTTTTTCTCTAAGGAACGTGTTGAGGCAGTTAATATGGCTGAAGGAATTATTCATGACACAGAAACCAAGATGGAAGAATTCAAGGACCAGTTGCCTGCTGATGAGGTGAGTTTAGAAATAATTCTAAGCATTTTCACCAGTCATTGAAACTCATTTTTCTGTGGGTTTTGATAGCGATTTTTTAAAAAAATTGGTATATACTACATGTAATGAGACACAGGAGACCTAGGAAAATAAAGTCTTTTGGTTTTTGCCCCACCCCCCCCCTTTTTTTTTTTTTTCAGTGCAACAAGCTAAGAGAAGAGATTTCCAAAATGAGAGAACTCTTGGCTCGAAAAGACAGTGAAACGGGAGAAAACATTAGGCAGGCAGCATCTTCCCTTCAGCAGGCATCACTGAAGCTCTTTGAAATGGCATATAAAAAGGTACAGGGGCTGAAGGGTATTTGGTCTTATGACTGGGGTACCCTCTGTAAGCATTTATGGAATTTGAGGGTAGTGGTAGGGAGGGGAAATAAAAGTACAGGATGAAGTCTGTAGAGGACAAGGCACCTCAGTTTAGATGTTCAGAGAACAAACTTCTGATACCAAGTGGTCTTCACATATTTTCTTTAACAGATGGCATCTGAGCGAGAAGGCTCTGGAAGTTCTGGCACTGGAGACCAGAAGGAAGATCAGAAGGAGGAGAAACAGTAATAGTAGCAATGCGTTTTGGAGCCAAAAGGACAACATATACTATGAAGCTTGGGAGTGAAGGGACTTCCTGAGCAGAACGGGGCAAACTTCAGTCTTTTTACTGTGTTTTTGCAGTATTCTATATATAATTTCCTCCATATGTAAATTTAGTGACAATTTTAGCTAACACATTTAATGGGCAATGAATCCAGTAGTAGCAAGTTCACAAAATTCTGTCCCTAGCCTGTTTATTTTTCAGCTGCATGTGGTTGGGGGTGGGGGGCTATTCATCAATCATTATAAAGGTGTATCACTGGTTTGTGCTGAAATGGCCGTATTTTCAAGGTGTGTGAAACTCTTTACACACACAGTGCAGGTAGTCTGCCATGGACCTTGAATGAGATTGGAGGTGAACCTTCACTGGCCAAAAATAGAAATAATGACCTTTATGTTCATGGGATTGGAGGCCTTGCAAGTCAGGCTAGCTACCTTGCCATGTTTTGTAAGTTAATCGATAACAGCTGTGTTAGGAGTAGCTTTTAAAATAAAGTCATTTCATGGTCCTAAGGCATCTGTTTCTAGCTAGCTACCCTCTTAGCCTGTGTCTGGCATCTACGTCCTTGATGATTGTTCTTTTTCGTCCATTCTGGATTTTTTTTTAAAAAAAAATAAAAATATAGAAAGCATCTTGATTTCCTTTGTGCATGGGAATAGCTTCAGGCTGTGATTGTATTACCACATTTCCCAAGGGCAGAAATGAAAAGGATTTTCTGGCATTAACTAAAAATGTAAATAAACAGGATTTGGAGGGACTGATAATATTTATTGGCATATGGGCCAGGTACATGTTAGCACACACTTTTTAAGTTCCAGCACTCATGAGGCAGGGGCAGGTGATCCACATAGTAGGGGCTACAAAGTGATAAAATACTGGCATAGGCAATTATGAGCTACCCCATACGGGTACTGGAGACTGAACTTGGGTCCTCTGAAAGAGCAGTGTGGATTCCTAACTGCTGAGTCATCTATCCAGTGCTCCCATACCCCCCTTTATTGTTTGAGAACAGGGTCTTACTACATTAGCTTCAGCTGGCCTGGAACAAGGAATTAGCTCAGTTATGGAAATAGAAATCTCAAAATTTGCTATGCTGGAGACCTAAGAATACTAATGGTGTCCCAGTGTTCGAAAGGTAGACACCTCAGCTGAAGTAAGCCATGAATTTTCAGTTTGCCTTTATGTTCTACTTGGACCTTTATGTGACTGATGTGTACACATGTTGGAAAGAAAGCTGTTTTACTGTAAAGTCTCCCCTTTGAGAGCATAACTGCTTAATGAGATCCCAAAAAGTAACTTCCTAATTCTCCTCTTACTCCAACCTCCTCTTTTCGGCTTGGTCTTAACAGTTGCAAAGTAACTGCTTATGCATGCCCAAACCAAACCCTACAGTTAACAATCTCGGTGAAGTATACACAGCATCATGTCTTTTAAAATTACCACTTGGATGATTCTGTCTTGTGGGGTTTCTTTTTATACATTTATTTGTGTGTGTATGTGTGGACACATGCATGTCACATCACATGTGGAGATGAGAGGACAATTTGAAGGAGTTGGGTTTTCCCCTTAAACCATGTAGCTTCTAGGAATTAAACTTGGGTCATCAGGGTTGGCTGCAAGTGCCTTTACTTGGTAAATCATCTCACCAGCCAAATTTTCATCTGTCTGTCCGTCCACACCACTGCTATCCTAGCCTTTTCCTGTAGCAATTATGTCACTCCCCTGCTCAAAACTGTTGTCCATGCCTACATTGCTTCACATAATCTGGCCACCCACTACTTCCCTTTTGTTTTTTTCTTGCTGGCTGTCCTGAGATTTCCAAACACTTAAGTTTGTACTTTTCCCACTAAAAGTATAAGCATGAGGTCAAAACGTTGATATTTCCTAGTACCTAAAACAAAATTAGTTCATATAAAAAAAAAAAACTTTCTTAATCTTTCCCATCATTGAGAAATCTACATGGTTTCTACAACTGATTTTTTTTTCGAGATAGGGTTTCATTATGTACCCCCAAGCTGTCCTTGAACTCAGAGACTTGTGCCTCTTAAAGGTGTATGTCACCACTCACAGTCCTGGTTTTTTTTTTTTATTTCTATGTGTATGAGTGTTTTGCCTGCATGTATCTTAAGTACCTGTGTGACCAATGCATGCGGAGACCATAAGAGAGCGTTGGATCCCCTGAAACTGGAATTACAGACAGTTGTTAGCTACATGTTACATGTAGGTGCTGGGAACTGAACCCAGCCCCTTGCAAAAGCAGCCAATGCTTTTAACCCCTGAACCACCTCTTCAGTCCTGGTTTGTTTAAAGAATCTTGCTCAGGTAAGCCTGCCTGCTGGCACTGCAAATGTGCTACCACCATGTCAGGCCATTGTCTTTTAAATCAGAAATTAAAGGGTGAGAGATGGCTCTTGCTGAGCAGTTCCCAGTTCCCTGGTTGAGTGGCCCTAACTGCAGCTCAAGGGGGATCTGACATCTCTTTTGGCACCTGTATTCCTGTACACACAATTTAATCTTTTTTTAACTTTCTATTTGTGTGTGGGTGTGTACGTGGAGGTCAGAAGACAATTTTCGGGAGTCTGTTCTTTCTACCATGTAGGTCCTGGGATTCAAACTCAGATCCTCAGGCTTAGCAGCCTGTGCCTCTACTCACTGAGCCATCTTACCAGTCACAAAAGTAATCTTTTAAAAAACAAATTATAGGAATTATATTTTCAATAATGGGTGCAAGTTTTATCAAACCATATGTTTTTTGAGACAAGTCTCCCTGTAGCTCCAACAGGCCTGGAACTCACTATATGCTGGGATTAAAAGCATGTGCCACCGAGTTGGTTTTTTTTCCTTTTTATAATTTTATTTTTATTTTATGTGTATGCTTATATTGCCATCTCTCCAGCCCCCAAGTGAGTTTTTGACACAGGGTCTTGTTATGTATTTATGGATGAGCAGGCAAGCTTCTCAGCTTCCTAAGTGCTAAGATTACAGGAAATGTGCCACCACACCTGGCTGAATCTGTATTTTGCTGGTACTGGGTATTGAACCTAGGGCCTCAAGAATGCTTGGCAACCGTTCTACCACTGGCAGTTATCTCCCAGCCTTTTTTTTCTTGTAGCCCCAGCTGGAACTCAATATGTAGACCAGGCTGGCCTCAACTCAGAGATCCGCCTACCTCTGCTTCCCAAGTGCTAAGACTAAAGATGTGTGACCACCCAGCCTTTTCGGGGGGGGGGGGGGGTTGTGGTGCTGAGGATCAAACTCTGAATTTTGCCTCAAGCAGACTATCACCAGCCCAAGATAGAAGGATGTTATGTTTTTTTATTTGTTTTACGTGTATGAGTGTTTTGCCTTCATGTATACACCCATGTTGTGCAGTGCCCACAGAGGCTATAAGAGCATCGGATCCCTAGAAATGGAATAACAGTTATTAACCATCATGTGGATGCTGTGCCATCTCTTCGGCCCCAGTTTTCACTGTTTTTTTTTAAATTACATATAAGTGTGTATCTGTTGGGGTATATAGCACATGAGGGCAGGTACTTGGAGAGGTAGAGCATTGGATCCCCCTGGAGCTGGAGTTACAGGTATTTGTGAGCCGCCTGATGTGGGTGCTGTAAGAGCAGTAGGCAGTCTTAACCACTGAGTCATCTCTTCAGCCCCATTTCTTCAAAGAGGCTATGACCTAAAATGGGTTCAAGAACCATAAGTGTCCTATGTGGGAAATCAGTCTACAAGCTTAACTGGCTTAATTTAAGGCATAATGTCCTGGTTCTGCCATATTTGGGGCCATCTCAATTCTGTCTGGATTTTTTTTTTTTTTTTTAATGTGTATGCTTGTATTGCCTGCATGTAGGTAAATGCACCCGTGTCATGCAATGCCCATGGAGGTCAGAAGAGGCTGTCAGATCTCCTGGGTCTGGAGTTAGCTGCCATGTGGGTGCTGGGATTCGAACCCCAGTCTTCTGCAAGAACAGTCAGTGTTCTTAACCACTAAGCCATCTCTCCAGCCCCTCTCTTGGATCATTCTAAAGCAAATTCCAGAAATTGTAGTTATGCTTATGAGACAGGGTCCCATGTAGCCCAGGCTGGCATTGAATTCCTGATCTTCCTCATTTCCCAGTTACTGAGATTGTAAATTTTCACCACCATGCCTGGTTCCAGAAATTATTAAATACCTCTAAAAAGATTATTCTACAAGATATCATTATGACACTTAAAAGATTAACACCTTAACAGCAAACACTGAGTATTCCCTTTCTAAACTTTTCAAAGGGAACTCATGGATTTTGATTTTTGTATTCCAATTTGTTGTAGTTTGCTTTTTTACCATTATTTTTAGTTATATGTATGTGTGTATCTGTGGGTCTGTGCTGTGTGGAAGTGCCCACAGAGGCCAGAGGCATCAGATCCTCTAAAACTGGGTTACAGGAAGTTGTGAGCCACCTGGGTGCTGGGAATGGAACTCAGGTACTCTACAAGAACAGACCATGCTCTTTACTGCTGAGCCATCTCTCTAGCACTGCTTTTCTTTTCTTTTCTTTTTTTTGAGACAGAGTCTCCCTGTAGCCCCAGCTGTCCTGGAACTCACTATGGAGACCAGGCTGGCCTCGAACTCACAGAGATCCACCTGCCTCAGCCACCACGCCCAGCTTTTTAAAAGTATTTTTAATTACGTGTTTTTTTGTGTGTGTATCTGCATGTATCCCAGAGGTATGGGATCCCCCAGGAGCTGGAATAACAGGAAGTTATGAGCTGTCAGTTACTGGGAATTGAACTAGAGTTCTCTGGAAGAGCAACAAGTACTGTTAACCACTGAGCCATCTCTCCAGCCCACTTTTTAAATAAAACATGTTTTTGTTTTTTGAGACGGTCTGGACAGTTCCAGCTGACCTGGTTCTCGATATGTAGACCAAGTTGCCCTTGATCTCATAGCGATCTGCCTGTCTCTGCCTCCTGAGTGCTGAGACTAAAGGCTTATGCCACACTTAGCTTCCCCAGTTCTTTTTAATATTTTATTATTTTTATTTTATGTGTATGAGTGTATTTCCTGCATGTATGTGAGTGCACCCGTGTCATGCATTGCCACGGAGGTCAGAAGAGGGCTTCGGAATCCCCCTGGAACTGGAGTTGATCATAGCAGCCATGTCAGTGCAAGGAATCAAACCTGGATCCTCTGCAAGAGCAGTCAGTGCTCTTAACTGCTGAGCCATCTCTCCAGCCCCAGTTCCCCAGTTCTTAATTTTTTTTTAATTATATTTACTAATTTGTGTATGTGTGTGGGTGAATACACATTCCATAGCACATGTATAAAGTGTGCAGAAGTGGACTGTCTCCTTCCTCCATGTGGGTCCTGGGCATCAAATTTAGGTTGTCAGACTTGGCAGCAAGCATTTTTACCCACTGAGCATCTCACTGGCCCATACCCAGTTCTTTACTTTTATGTACGAGGGTTTTGCCTGTGTGTATGTAAGTGTACCTCGTGCATGCACTGCCCTCAAAGAGGGTGTCAGATCCCCTGGAACTGGAGCTAGGAACAGTTAGCTGCCATGTGGGTGCTAGGAACAGAAGTTGGGTCCTCTGGAAAAGCAGAAGTCTTTCAACTGCTGAGCCATCCTCCAGTTTGGTTTTTGAGACACGGTCTCATGTAACCCAGGCTGCCTTCAAACTTGATATATACCCAATGATGACCTTAAATTTTTTATCCTCTTGCCTCCCTCCCTAAGGGTTGGAATTACAGGTGTGCACCACCACACCTAGTCTTATGTGGTGATAGGGTCCAAACCCAGGGCTTATCATATGCTAAGCAAATACCTTACCTACTGAGCTACATTCCCAGCCTTTTTTTTTTTTTTCCTTCCCTTTTTTGGAAACCTCTCATAGACCAGGCTGGCCTTCAAACTTACTCTGCAGTTTGTCAGACCTTGAACTCATGATCCTGCATCTCCTAAGTGCAGGGACTATAAATAAGCATGTACCACCAACGCCTACTTTCAAACTATCCCACCATCCTCCAGCCACCCAGGTACAAAATTATTTTTATTTTCTTTTCTGAGATGGAGGACTATGTTTTTCAGGTTGGTCTCAAATTCCTGAGTTCAACTGATCTTCCATATCGGTCCCAGTGTTGTTTTTGTTTTGTTTTTTTTTTTGCAAGGTGGGGTAGCTACTGCTGGAACTACAGGCATGCACCACCAAACTTTTTTTTTTTTTCAGTGCTGCAGATCAAACCTAGAGTTTTGCCCATGCTAGGCAAGTGCTTTATCACTGAGGCATACACCCCGTTCTAAACAAAACCTACTGTGGAACTCTGAGCAGGGGCAGGAAGAACACGTCACTTTTTTTTTTTTGAGACAGGGTCTTGTGAATATGTGCATGTGTGTAGCCCTGGCTGGCCTGGAACTCTGTGTGTGTGTGTGTGTGTGTGTGTGTGTGTGTGTGTGTGTAGCCCTGGCTGGCCTGGAACTCGCTATGTAGACCAGGCTGGCCTCAAGCTCACAGAGATCTGCTTATCTCTGCCTCTTTCTGAGTGCTGGGATTAAAGATGTATGCCACCAAGCCTGTCCTTAAAACATGTAACTTTCAGCCAAGTGTGGGGACTACAGGGAGACCCTGTCTCAACCACCCCCACAAAAAAAGAAAAAAACATAACATAAGACAACTACAAAAGGACTTCAGCTACAGTTCAGTGGTAGAATGCTTCCAAACATGCTCAACACCCAAAGTTCAATCCTCCATAAAGAAGTCTTCATTTTACTAACATATTTCATGAGGAAAAACAAACTCTGATTTGTCTATATTCAACAAAGAACACTTCTGTGGTCAGATGTGCAAGCTTTTCCAATACTAGGCAGTTCTCCATCTCTCTAAAATACTAGCTGTGTTCTACACAGTTCAGTTCTGAAACTACCCAGAATTAGCACTAGATCCTGCAAGTTAAGAGCAGTCTCCTAAGTCTACCCTACTGTACCCTGTTTCAGCTGCCTATTTAAAGTTCCATGTTGATGCCAGGCACTCAGGAGGCACTCAGCACTCAGGAAGCAAAATCAGGCAAATTCCTGAGTTTGAGACCAGCCTGCTCTACACTGTAAGACCCTGAACCAAAAAACAATGATCCACGTTGAGACCTGTGCTTCTGACAAGTTGGGGATCCTATAACCTCCACTTTAATTGGGTTTGATAATTTGCCAAAGTAGCTCACAAAATAAGGAAACACTTTACCTATTCTTTATAAAAGAAAATTACCCATCCTACTTCTGGTTCATTAACATAAACTCAGAAGCAATCAGAAGAAGCTCATTATGAATAACAAGAAATTTCTAGCAGGAAACCTTTAGGAGCCATCACAGGAACCTAGAACAAATGAATACACTACTACACCACTGTTAGGGTATCTAGAAATACATAATATTCTAAACTCCAATTCTGAAAAGCTTCAAATTTCTAACACAGCCACTTGGGCAGGGGGAAGGATACCCCAGATCCATTTTCCTGGCTCCCTCTTTCAACCTGGAAAAACAAATCCCTAGGAATTATATTTTAGATCTGTTTCATCTTAGTCAAGTTTATTTTATGTTGAAGAATGATAGCAAATAGTGCCAGTTTCTCAACATGTAAGTATAAAACTACACATGCTTATAATCCAAGCTACTGGGAAGGCTTAAGGCAGAAAGATCACAAATTTAATTCTCTGCTATTGTCTAGAGTGAATTCAAGGCTAACATGAACAATTTATTGAGACTCTGTCTCAAAACTTTAAAAAGGGCTGTAGATCTAGCTCAATGATGGTAGCTTGCCTACCATGCATAAGACCCTGGGTTCGATCCCCAGTTCAACAAAGTGGTACAGAAAATAATGGATAAGAAAATAATAAATTAGGAGGAAATGAAAAATTAAGGGTGTCAGGGATATAGTGATAAGAGTATGTGGTTAGCATACACAGGCACTGCTGATTTAATCCTTAGCATCATAAAAATAATACATATAAGAACTAATTCAATGATGACCTCTGCTTACTAAAAGTATCTGGCATTTAATGTATACTAATCCAATTATCCCATAAAATAAGCAATATCCTATTTTACAGATAAAAATACTGAGGTTCAGGGCTGGAGAGATGGCTCAGCGGTTAAGAACACTGGTTGTTCCTGCAGAAGACCCAAGTTCGAATCCCAGCACCCACATGGCAACTAACAACTGTCGGTAACTCCAGTCCCAGGGAATCCGACAGCCTCTTCTGACCTCCGTGGGCACTGCAAGATATGGCTGCACTTACCTACATGCAGACAATACAAGCATACACATAAAATTTAAAAAATAAAAAACTAAAATTAAAAAAATATTGAGTCAGCCAGGCGTGGTGGCACACGTCTTTAGTCCTAGCACTCGGGAGGCAGAAGCAGGCAGATCTCTGTGAGATTGAGGGCAGTCTGGTCTACATAGTGAGTTTCAGGCCATCTGGGGTGCAGGGAGACCCTGTCTCAAAAAGACAAAAAACCCACAAAAACTTAATCCTTAATTTTTATTCATTTGTATACATGTATGCCACATATGTAGGGGTATCCTTAGGGACCAGAAAAGGATGTCAGATCCCCTGGAGCTAGAGTTTCAGACAGTTAAGGCACCCAAACATGGGTGAGTGCTGGGAACTGAATTTGAGTCATCTGGAAGAGCAGTAAGTACCCTTACCCACTGGCTACATTCTTTTTTGTTGTTGTTGTTTTTGTTTTTTTGAGAAAGGGTCTCCATGTAGCCCCAGCTGGCCTGAACTCACTATGCAAACCAGGCTGGCTTTGAACTCACAGAGATCTGCCTGCCTCTCCCTTTTGAATGCTGGGACTAAAGGCATGAGCCACCACACCGGACATTTGGCTACTCTTAATCTGGCTTTTGCTTTTTTCTTTTGGAGACAAAGACTGGCCTGGAACTAGCTACATAGCTGAGGATGACCTTAAACTTCTGATTCTCCTGCTTCCAACTGGGATTGTAGGAGTTTGCTGCCATGGCCCTGTTTATACAGTGCTGGGGGATCTAACCCAGACCTTCACGCATGCTAGGCAAGCACTCTATCAATGGAGCTACATTGCACAGCCCAGCTTTCACTTTCTTTAGAAGCCAATTATCTTTTTTCAGTTAACAGGGCTATGTTCTCAAGCTGGTATTTGTACTTTCAACTTAAAAACTGTAAACACCCCTCTTTTTTCCCTTCTCTATCCCACAGCTTCAGCTATATCACCTACATACCAATGTTTAACCTTATCATCTAATCAAAGTGCCAAGGAGAAAGATCAACAAGTCCTTTATTTTTCAAAGAATTAATGCCTAGAGAGATTATATATTCTATCCCCACTTCTAACAGTTTGGCAATTCAGTATCACTTTCTATCAAAGGGGGTCCCTCCTCAATATTGAATGGTTATAGTACCATTTAAAAAAACTTTCACTGGGCTGTAGAGATGGCTCAGTGAGTAAAAGGTGCTTGCTGCCAAGCCTGACCGCCTGAGTTCAATACTCAGGACCCAAGTGGTAAGAGAGAACAAACTTTCTTACAGGTTGTCCTCTGACCTCTGCATGTGCACAGGCACGCACACACATCCAATAAATAAATATAATAAAAGAAAAAAGCCTTCACCTATCTCAAGGGGCCTAGTATCCCTGCTCCATTCCTCCAAAATCTCTTTTGCTAGAACTCACAGTCTTTGCCTATAATGTACTGACTTCCAATTCTAAATGCAAGGATAGTGAATTTGTAGCAAGTAGACAAATGAGCTTTTGGGGCTACAGTTTAACTGCCTGGGTCTGCAATACTCTAAGAAACAAGTTTTAAAAATCGAAAAGTTGACAGTCTCACCCAATAAGTGACCAAGCTTACTTCACTGTGAATCACACAGAAAAGCAAGTTATAAGCTGGTCTAGCAAGAATGGAGAAAGCCTTCAAAGCATGGCCCTGAAAAAACACTATAAATCTGAATGTAATGAACAAGAAAGGTACAGTAAGGCAATCTAATATAGTATGTAGGAAGTGGGGCAAGGGGGTGAAGCAGAGAAAATCTTGGGGAATACTACTGATCATTAACCTTTTTATTTTGTAGTGATGGCGCTGGGGTTGTACAGCAGGGAAAAGTTTGAGGCACAGGAGACTCCTAGTCAATAAGCAGTGTTTGACTTCTGAAGACATCACTACTAAGCACAGTGAATGACAGGTGTACAGCAGTACAATATTAGCAAGTAAACATTCAGAAAAAGTCAAAAAATGGAACCTAAAGAGAATTCATCCTGAAAATTCATTTCCTGGACGAGAGAAAGTCTATCCCATAGAAGTCTGACTATCCCTACCCTATGGAGACGTAAGTAGTGCAGCCATTGTATAATAGGTCTTGGCCACTGAACATGGGGGTGGGAAGCCATAAACTAGCTATATGACTGAGCAAGACCATTTCAGCTTTCTCTACCTGTTATTCCATGCATGAAATCAGTACCATACTCCCAACTCCAAGAGCAGGCAAAATTGAGAAAACACTAAAAATGTGTTTAAAGTCCAAAGAGAAGCAATTATATGACTGACACTACAAATTGCATGTCTCAACATAAACAATCTGAAATTTAACATTTCTGGGTTTTTTTTTTTGGAGACAGGGTGTCCCTGTAGCCAGCTGGCCAGGAACTCATTATGCAGGCCTCCAACCCCCAGAGATCTGCCTGCTTCTGCCTCCCAAGTGCTGGGATTAAAGGCATGCACCACCATGCCCAGCTTTTAACATTTCTTTTGATGTTGTGAAGTGCTGAGGATTCAACAGTGTTGCATATACTAGGCAAGTGCTCCACTATTGAGCTACATCTCCAGCCACCTCAAACTCAACAGAACCAGTATGTAATTCTAGGTCCCTAAAACCTGTTCCTCACCTTTCCCACCTCAGCACCTGTTGCAATTTCAGTATTCTGGGAGCCATTTTTTGTTTTCACATCCAATCGTTCATTCAGTCCTATCTGTTTTAACCCTCATATATACAGTACCACCCTCTTTTAAGATATAATCATCTGGGCGGGCGTGGTGGTGCACGCCTTTAGTCCCAGCACTTGGAAGGCAGAGGCAGGCGGATCTCTGAGTTCGAGGCCAGCCTGGTCTCTATAGTGAGTTCCAGGCTAGCTGGGGCTGCAGGGAGACTGTCTCAAAAAGACCAAAAAAAGATATCATCTTTCATGATACTGAAGTGGTCAAAATGATATCTAGACTATGGCTTTTGCAGTCTACAACTTAAGCAGGGGCTCTAGACACTGAAGCTAGACACTGCTCTTAAAAGAATCCAAACCTAGCCTAAAAAGGCCTATGTACGACCTCTTCCTCTGCAGCTTCCTCACATCACTCTCCCGACTCCTGCCCTGGCTTTGCTCCAGCACACTGGCTTCTTTGAGGCTCCTCAACTTTGTTAAGCTCCCTCTGACAAACTTACACTCTAGGCCTCTTTTCAGAGTTACTTCCCGTCACAAATTCTCAGAGCACCTTGTAAAGCATTTTAATACTTGTGGACCATACCTGTAATTCCATCACTCGGGAGGCTGAGGCAGGAAGTTTGAGGCGCCGAGTTTTGAGGCCAGCCTGGGCTTCGTAGCAAGATCCTGTCTCAAACGGAAGTATAAAAAATCATAAACGTCTAGAAACTCAACTCAACCGTAAGTTCCATGAGGGTGGGCACATTACTTACTTGGTTCACCTCTTATTCCCGTGAAAATAATTATCTAGCTGCATATTTTGCTCCAGCACTCTCCCCATCTCCACTCTCAACCGTTCAGAAGAAACCACTCATGGTATCAGATACCTCGGGTCTCCGATCTCAGGCAGCCCTTGTATTCTTCAACCCCGTAAAGTCCCAAGTCCAAAGTGAACCCATACTACCACCGAAACGGTAGAAAATCTCCCTCCTTCGACCCTGCGGAAGACGGTTCGGGACCAGACTAGGGGAAGTTCCTGATGGCAACCCAGTGGCCGGAATTGTGAACTCGAGTCCGCGAAGACGCACCCAGGCCCCCAGCACTTCGTCAGCGCCTTTCGCCGCACGCGTCGGGTCCCGAGAGCCTCTACTTTACATCGCAGAGCTTCAGGTACCTATTTGGTTCCAGCTGGAAGAACTGAAGACGACAACAGCAATTGTGTCGGGCCCTTTAAGAGCCATCCGTATTCGAACCTGGTGGGGGCGGGGAAAACCGAGCAAATGCTCGCGAGAGCCACTGGCTTCCGCCCGCTTCCTCCTCTGGGCTCGCCGGCCGGAAGGAAAGAGGTAGCTCCCGCCCCCGGCCTATGCCTCACAAGGCAGCCAGGCCGCAGCTGCAGCCAATCAGCTGGTGCTTTGTAAAGCGAGGCGCCGAGAGCCAATGAAAAGTCACGGCGCGCGCACAGCTTCTCTCCGTCCGCACCTGCCCCCTCCCTTCCGTCCGTGGTCTTCCACTCCGCCCCTGGCGGAGGAAGTGAGATCAGAGTCCCCATGTGAGCGGATTGCAACACATGCAGCTGCCTGGAGAGAGGGAGCCGGTGTCCTACGTCAGAGCCGCCGCCGCCGCGGAGCCGCCGCCGGGGAGGAGCAGCCGCTACCGCCCAGGACTGGGCCCTTAGGTAAAGCCGGCGTAGGAAAGGCCGGCGACCGACGCGGCGGGCCGCTCGGGGCAGGGAGAGGAGGGCCTCTCGGGGGGTGGCGAAGAAGGGGGCCGCTCTGCCCCAGCGGCGGCGCTAACTCTGTGGTCTTGGTGTCTCCGGGCCCCGCCGGGCCGCTCTAGGGAGGAGGAGGCGAGAAGATGGCGGACGACCCCAGTGCTGCCGATAGGAACGTGGAGATCTGGAAGATCAAGAAGCTCATTAAGAGCTTGGAGGCGGCCCGCGGGTGAGCGCCGCGTCCGGACCCCTAGTGCCTTCTTGGACCCCAGAGCCCTCAGGATGGCCGCCCCCGTGCCGCATGGCCGGATGAGGAGAACCGGGCGCTAGCCAACTCCCGCCTTCTGGACCTCTGGGTAGTAGCCTCAGATTCGAGGGCGATCGTTGGCTCGGCTGGCCAGAGGAAAGGGTCCTTCCCCCTCTTGGGGGTAAAGGGCTTGCTCCCCCGGCCCAGACCACTTGGCCCCCACTCCCGATAAAGCCACCGCTACTTTTATTACCTTCCTCAGGCCTTTAAATCCAGCTCGTCACTTTTCGGGCTCCTGGTACTGCCACCCGACTTGGGTGCTTTTAGGGGAAAGTACTCGGCGTTCCTTTATGAACGCCCTTTCCTGATTTCCTCTCCTTTAATGTTCTT
Source organism: Nannospalax galili (assembly GCF_000622305.1). Classification (NCBI taxonomy): domain Eukaryota; kingdom Metazoa; phylum Chordata; class Mammalia; order Rodentia; family Spalacidae; genus Nannospalax; species Nannospalax galili. The sequence continues at coordinate 831,276 of NW_008339573.1, forward strand.
CAGCCAGGCCTCATTAAAAATGGCCTCCCCCTCTTGGACTTGTAAGTCCCGAGTGGGTGAAGTTTTGATGGGGTGGAGAGGAGATGTGATCCTCTTCCTGGCTCCCCTTTATTTCTCTAGATCTTACACCTCTCCCAAGATGAGTTCTCCCAAGTTGTCTGATTACCCGGAGCTTCCCGGTTTTAGCTGTTCTAAGACCCGCCTATAAACCGAAAATGCCAGCGTGTGCGGGATGGGGGTGGTGGTGGTGGTTTGGGTTCACAAATCTGTATGTGCATATTCAAGAGAAATCTGGCTAATGGGGCTGTTTGATAATGTGCCATAACAATAGAGATCCTCTTGACCTCTGTGGAACTTCTTGGTTTGTCACTGTAAAGGTGCTTCATAGGCTGCTAATGCTTGTTCAGAACTGACTTTTAAGTGAGCTTTCAGTCTCCTCTTGTAAGTTTTGATAAAAAAAATTGTAGGTATGTCCATTCTTGGACGAATAAGCCAGATTCAAACTAGCCATGTGTGTTGATTTTGTGTGTTCACAGCTCGTGTTAGGAAAGTGTGCCAGAGTCATTCTTGTTTCTTCAATTTATTGCTTTATTTTGTTGCTGTCTCAGTCAGAGAAACTTTTTACTTACCCGAGTGTCCCCCCCCCCAGAAAAGCTAGAACATTACATATTTTGTGTGCTAGAGCATTCTTAGAACAACAGAGTGGCTTTCTCCCATGCCATGTGGAAAGTTGAACACAAAAATTAGACATTTTGGTTTGGGCCCAATGTTGTCACTGATAGGTAGATTTCCAGGTGTATGGTGACCGCTTTGGCTCTAAGCTCCTTGTAACTTTTTGAAATGGGTTAGGCTTGATTCTACTAAAGTCTGTGTTAGCAGGGTGGTTGTGCTATGGTGTTTTGTTCTTAAATCAGAAACAGTTCTGTTTGTTTACACGTCTGAGAGTTTAGCCCTAATTGGTGTTTTGCTCATTCCTTTGGTGTATTGGAGAAAGGTGAGTTGAAGATAGATGTTAGTTTTTTGTTTTTTTGGGGGGGGGTTGGTCTTTTTGAGACAGGGTCTCCCTGTAGCCCCAGCTGTCCTGGAACTCACTATGTAGACCAGGCTGGCCTTGAACTCACAGAGATCCGCCTGCCTCTGCCTCCCAAGTGCTGGGATTAAAGCCATGCGCCACCACGCTGAGCGGATGTTAGTTTTTTTTATTCTTAGGGTTTTTTTCTTTGCTTTTAATAAAATGTAAAGACTTACTTATAAGAACTTGTACCAGGTGATAAGAGTGATAAATTATTATTCAAATGTAAAAGTGCTATATGGGAATGGTAGTGTAGGTCATGATCCATTATGATGCCAAGAATTAGCCACTTTTTGTTTCACTAGGATATCTTCAGTGGTGTTAGTTGAAGCTTTCTTTTGGGTATTGATTTTTTTTAGATTGCTGTTCTTACAGTGTTTAAAGTTGGGTGTGAAGCTGTAAGTTTGTTCTCTTGGTGCTTTTAGAGGCAGGTTCACATATTAGAATTTGAATATATGTTATTCTCTGAAGCAGTTTAAATATAAATTTATTATAATTGTCTAAGTCAAGTAACATTGAAGATAATATTGCATAACAGATAGATACAGTTCTTTCTCCTGATTGATAAAGGAAACAATGTTCCTAGCCATATTTCCTAACCACTTGGAAGTTTGAAAGCTTTTGGAGACATTACTTTTTTGCTTAGAAAAGTTGGGTAAATTTTGAGGCATGCTAAACAATGAGGTTACTAGGGCACAACTTGTCTTACAAGAGATGGAGAATGAACATCTCAGACAGGATTAAGCTGTCTGAAACAGCACTTCCTCTAAACAACAGTGTGGTTAATAATCTTGACCTATTTTACTTTTAGCCAGGATTTGGTTGCATCTTGAACCCATGAAAATTTAAAGTCATGTTCACCTCTGGTGCGGATCAGGGACTAAAAGTTTATTGTATATGGCTCAGAAATGTTTTGGTGCATATCACTTTCTTTTGGAAAATGGCAGGGCTTAATTTTCATTGTTGAGTTTTGTTAAACTTTTAGATTTTCATGATATGCAACAGAAATACTTTGTCTGATTCTAAATTTGGGATGTTTGGGTTTGTTTGTTTGTTTGTTTGTTTGTTTTAATGGTCTGAAGTTCACTATGAGACTACCTGAAGCTGGCCTTGACTTCTTGATCCTCCTGTCTCCTTCTCCCAAGTGCTGGGGTTACAGGAATGAACCACTATATCTAATTAATATTAAAGTTGGTTTTTTGAGACAGGATCTTGCAACATAGCCCTGGCTGGCCTGGAACTCACTATGTAGACCAGGCTGGCCTCAAACTCAGAGATCTGCCTGCCTCTGCCTCCCCAGTACTGGGACTAAAGGCATGCACCACCATGCCCGGTGTTAAGCTTTAAAGACATATTGAATGACAAAATGAATCCCTGTGTGCTGATGTTTAGGATGCAACATGTGAATTTCTGGAGAAAACTGAAGTTTGTGGTCAAAGTGTGGTTAGCACAAAATAATAAAACAGTGGTGGGTAACTAGAATTGTTTTGAAAATGAATAGGAACTACTAGCAATATAGAATTCTGGTCATGAGAATAAAGGATGGGGATGTGTGGCCCATATGTGGCATTCAAAGGACAACTTTGTGGAGTCAGTTTTCTCTTCCACCTTTATATAGATTCTAGGGCTTACTAGTAAAATGCATTAAAACAGAATTAGGCGGCTACACAAAATAATTTATTGAGCATTAGTATGTTACAGACTCTTCAAAATAATTACGTCATTTAGTATTCACAGCAGTAAGTATTGTCACAATTTAATATATAACATGCTGAGAGCTTAGATAACCTGCTATCTTGAGTGTCAGTAAAAATGTAACAAGAGTCAGGACTCGACTATGTGCTATGTTGGGTATACTGTATTTTCTAAAATGTGCAAGACAATTTAGTCAGTTTAATCTGAGCCTTACAGTTGTGGGATTACTAAAATGGGGGACCTGCTAGCATTCTGTTTTATAACAAGATTTTTTTAAGTGGAACGTGCCTATTTTGTTTTCACATAAGTGAGGTTGAGCATTTGGCTATATGTGCTAGTAAGATAATAAGCCACTTGTTTTCCTATGCATAAGCCTCATCTAAAGTTGATGATAGTTTATGATTACTTTTAGTATATTCTCTAGAGTTGGCTTATTATGTGTATGAGTGAGTGCAGTTGCTTTCTGAGGCCAAAGGTGTCAAAACCCCCAGACGCTGAGGTTAAAAGGCCATTATGAGCTATCTACTGTAGTTGCTAGGAGTTGAACTCAGGTCCTCTAGAAGAGCAACTGTGCTTTTAACCACTGAGCCACCTCTCTAGCCCATTCTTTTTTGAAACAAAATCTCATGTGTCCCAGACTGGCCTTGAACTCTTGATCTTTCTGCCTCTATTCCCAAGTGCTGGTATTACAGGTGTGTCACCTAACTGTTAAAGGAATATTCTCAAGATTTTGAGGTCAGTTGGCTACAAGAGACCATCCTATACCCACCCACCCCTCAAAAAAAAAAAGGGGGGGGAATGCTCAAACCAGTAAATTTCAGGTTGTTTTCTTTATTTCTCAGTTTTTTTTTTTAATGGAGCTAAATTGAGGTTTAATGAAGATACTTTAATACAGGATTAAACACAAGACATGCCCGAGAACTTGGGTATAGGCTTCTCAAATAAGAATAGAATAAAGTATGTCCTGGAGATTTTGTTTTGTTCTTAAGCTACAGGGTCTTACTCTGTAGCTCTAGCTGGCCTCAGACTCATAGAAAGGTCTGCCTCTCAATACTCTTGGAGAGGGGAGTTTATGACTCAAGTGTGACCTTGGGCTGGAGATCTAACTTAGTGGTACAGTTGTAAGCCTGTTGGATATGGTTGTCAGCACTCCAAACAAAAGGAAGTTCTTAAAGCAATACCTTATGGATAACCAGACATTCTTTCCCTCTTCCTTCTTCCCTTCCTATTTTGCATACTGTATGTATTTGCAAATGTATATTTGTGAGGGACAAGTATTGGAGGTTGAACCCAGGGTTGCAAATAAGCACTTTTACCACTGGGTGAACATTCCAAACCATTTTTAAAGGTATTGGTTTTACTTCTAGGGATTAAAACTAGGGCTGTGTGCATTCTAGGCAAGCACTCTGTCACTAAGCCACATCTTCAACCCTCAATCTTTTTTGGGTAAGACAGAATCTCACTGTGTAGCCTGGCTTGTGTCAGACTTAGGCTATCCTCAAGGTCTTTCATAAGCTACTTAAACCATTAAAGATTGAGGCTGTGAAAAAATTATTCATCCTGTTGTCATGGGTATTGCACACAACACCTCATCTCAGATCTTAAAAACACATGAGAGCCGGGCGTGGTGGCGCACACCTTTAATCCCAGCACTTGGGAGGCAGAGGCAGGCGGATCTCTGTGAGTTCAAGGCCAGCCTGGCCTACATAGTTGCAGGCCAGCTGGAGCTACAGGGAGACCCTGTCTCAAAAAGACCAAAAAAAAAAAAAGACACATGAGAGAAGGGTCAGGAAGTAGTATTTTTACATTTCATGAGAAAAAAAACGAGCATTAAAAATACATCAGAGACCTGTTTGGCCTATGACAAGTTATTGTTCTAAGCTTTGGTTTCCATGCAGCAGCTGTAAATGGTAATCTTGGATTGCTGGGTGATAACATTTGGTGCAGTGGGGGTTTATACAGAGTCTTACGCCGTAGCCCAAGTTTATTGCCATCTTCCTGTATTTGGAGTGCTAGGATTACATTGTGGCATGTGCCACTGTGCCTAGCTGCAAATATTAGTGCTTTCCTATTGTATACACAAACACTGATCCCAGGCCTGGTGACACAGGACTGTAATTTTAACTACCCAGGAAGCTGAAGCAGGAAGTTGTAAGTTCAAAGTCTGCCTGGATAACTGAGTGACATCCTGTCTCAAAGTGTCATTTAGTGGTACTGTGCTTGCCTAGCATGTTCAAGGTCTGGGTTCAATCCCACTACCACCCCAAAATAAAAATGTCCTAATGGGGTATTACTAAGAGGTCAGGGTGCAAGTTTACTAACAGATCTGAATGGTGAGAGAAGGGAGATGAGGGCTAGACTATAACTCAGTGGCAGAGGACTTGCCTAGTGTACACAGGGCCCAAACTTCAATTTATCAGCCCTGGAAGAAAGAAAAAACTCTGGGGGTGGGAGATTACTTAGTTGGTAAAGCTCAGATCCCCAGCACCCACCCACATAAAAAACTGGGTGTTATGGCACTCCCCCATACGTCTACATCTTATTTCAGATGCTCTTATCACCCCCTTTCCTCCTTTATGTATATGTGCGTATGCATGTTTTTGTGTGTACAGGTCTGTGTGCTTGTGCATTCAGAGGTTAATAATGTCGACTTAGTGGATAGCACTGGAAAGTCAGGTATAGGAGGATCCCTGGGGCTTACTGATCAGAAGATCTAGGTCCAGGTTCAGCAAGGGACCCTGTCTCAACAAATAAGGTGGGGGCTAGGGATGTAGCTCAGTTGGTAGAGTGCTTACCTAGCATGCATGACCTTCTGGGTTCACTCCCAGCACCATATAGTTATCTGGTGTAGTGGTGCATACCTGTAATCCCAGTATTTGGTGGTAGAGGCAGGAGAATGGGAATTTCATAGTCATTCTTGGCTACATAGTCATGTCAGAGCCAGCCTTGAGCTACATGGGACCCTGCCCTGAAAAAATAAAGTGGAGAGCAATTAAGAAAGTCACCATTATTAATCTCTGACTTCTGTGTGCACATGGCACACAAACCTGCACACTCAAAAACATGTATACACACATATACACAAAGGAGGAAAAGGGGTGATAAGAGCATCTGAAATAGAATGTAGTGGTATTCCTCCATTCTGTCCAAGAGTTTTAATTCAGAATTAGTCCTGATAGCTGTAGTATTCTGGCCAACTGCTCTATGTACTGTGGATCTAATGAACAATCAGTCTTTGAATTTCAGGTCTTGACAGACTTCTCATTGTAATAGGAGATATACTCATCCTTCCAGGGAAGGAAGGCTCTCTGGACACACTCCTAGGTAAGCAAAAGTACATAATTAGAATACCATATGAGGCAGCGTGTGATATAAGTTACAGGTTTGTCTCATCCTCTCCCTAGCCCCACCTCATACCAGTTTGATTCTTTTTATAAAAAGGGCTCTTTTTCTTTGAACTTTGGGGTTGAGGGTGTGCTTGGCATGTTGGTCTCCTGCTCTGGGAAGAACTTGGTTGTGAAAAAATCTCAAATTAGCTTTGTAGCAGGGTTTAATGGTTAAGAGTGGGTAGGAAGATTCTGTCTGCCCATTACTGGATCTGTCCAATTGATAATGTGGACAGCATATTCTCCAGGGATCTTAGAATAGAACCTTCTAGGATACATTCTTTAGGTGTGTTTTCATTCTTCAGCAGCTTGCTGTCTTAGGAAGGGGTATGTATGACTTCTCACAAGAACTGAGAACATGGTGAAGCTGCTTCTGATAACAGGACTGCCACTTGACACACTGAACCTTTGGCTACAGTCTTATTCTTGTTGCAGCCCTTCCTGCTAGGTTCAAAGGATCCTGGGGCTATTAGACCAGTACTTGTTGGTGTTTTGAGACAGGGTTTTGCTTTGTAGTCCAGATCAACCTTGAACTCTTGGCAATCCTGCCTTAACCTCCCAAGTTCCAGGATTATGGGCATCTACTACTGATATTTTAATACTTGCTTGATGATTTAGCTTCTGCTCTGGATTAACTTTGCTTTTATCTCTGATGTTTGGGGGGTTTTGGAAGAAAGGGTTCCCTCTCATGTTGACTAGGCTAGTTTTTTAGATTTATTTTTATGTGTATGAGTGTTTTACCAGCATGTAAGTGCATCCATAGTGTGCAGTGCCCATGGAGGCCAGAAGAGGGCATCAGATCCCCTGGAACTGGAGTTAAGGACTGTTGTTAAGCCACCATAGGGGTTGCTGGGAACCAAATCTGTGTCCTCTGAGAGAGCTGCCAGTGCTCTTAACTACTGAGCCATCTCTCCAGTTCTAGGGTAGTTTTGAACTTGTGAACTTAAGTGATCATCCCATTTCAGCCTTCTAAGTAGCTGTACCTGCAAGCAAACACCTGGCTAGGACTGTAGTCTTCTGTTTTCACATCTCGTTTGATCTTCCAAAAATCTTCTATAGGAACATCATCCTAGTCAAAGTAAATGACTGTCTTTTTCCTACTGTGTCTTTTAGTTTGTTCTTATGGAACTGGGGATCAGTGCCAGTACCTGGACCATGCTTGGCAAGCATTTGACCAGTAAGCTGTGCCCTAGCTTCCATCCTGTCATGTCTGTGACCTTCAAGTTAAAATATTCTTCACAGAACAAAAATTAAATCCATGGGGCTGGAGAGATGGCTCAGCGGTTAAGAGCAGTGACTGCTCTTGCAGAGGACCTGGGTTCGATTCCCAGCACCCACATGGCAGTTACAAACCGTTCTTAACTCCAGTTCCAGGGGAATCCAAAGCCCTCTTCTGACCTCTGCAGCATTGCACAATGGGTGCACTCACATACATGCAGGCAATACACTTGTACACATAAAATAATAAATAAAATATTTTTTAAAAGTTAAATCCATAAATGCATTTTTACAATTAACCAAGTAAGAAGCTTCATCATGCATCTGTTATGAGTTGGGCAGTAAATATTTTGAGAAAACTACATGTAATAAAAAGAAATTGCGGGAGCCAGCTAGATGATTCAGTGGGTAAAGGTGCTTGCCACCAAACTTGATGACCTGAGTTCTACCTCTAGAACCCATGTGGTGTAAGGAGCTAGACTGACAGTATATGTTGAGGGGGGTTAATGCAGGCAGATTATTAGGGTTTGTTTGTTTGGGGATTTTGTTTTGTTTTTGAGACATAGTCTCACACTATAGCCCAGGCTGACCTTGAGCTCATGGCAATCCTCCTACCTTAGATTCCTGAGTTCTGTGAATACAGGGTAAGCCCCAAGCTCTATTTAATTAGGGTCTTGAAGAAGGTACTGGATATTGTTTTTTTGGTCTTTTTGAAACAGGGTCTCCCTGTAGCCCCAGCAGGCCTGGCACTCAATATGTACACCAGGTTGGCCTTGAATTCACAGAGATCCACCTGCTTCTACCTCCCAAGTGCTGGGACTACAGGTGTGTACCACCACACCCGGCTTGGTATTGGATATTGTACAAAAAGAAAAATTATATAAGTATTTAGACAAAAATTATGAAACAAGACAGTGCTAAAAAATATTAAATGTTACTTGGCAAGCCAGCGGTAATCAAGCACCTGTAATCCCAGCAATGGGGAGGCTAAAGCAGGAAGACAGAAGTTCAAAGCCAGCCTGAGCTATCAGACTGTGTCTCAAAGAAAGGAAAGACCATGGCTGGAGAAATGGCTCAGTTAAGAGCACTGGTTATTCTTGCAGAAGACCCTTGTCCATATCCCAGCACTCACATGAAAGAGTTCGTAGTTTAGATTTTTATTTTATTTATTATGGCAGCTAACACCCATCCATAACTCCAGTTCCAGGGGAGCCAGTCCCCTCTTATGTCCTCTGAGGGCACTGCGCGACACTGGGTGCACTTTCACACGTGTAAGCATAACACTCATATACATAAAAACTAATAAGTCAGAAAAGAAGGAAGGTAAGTTAATTTGTGTTTGCCTACTGTGTGCAAAGCACTGCAGAAAAGAAAGGTTGGTTTGGGTATTATGTGACTGATAACAGTATCAAAGCTGTGACTGCAATTTTGAAATTGGAGGGGGTATTATTTATTTTTGAAATAAAATCTCTCAAACTTGGCCTCCTGTTTCCACTTCCCAGTGCTAGGATTTTAAGTGCACACCACCATACCTAGTGAGATTCATTCCTGTTTTGTCTCTGGAATTAAACGAGTTATACCACTGAGCTATACCCTTGACCCCTAATTTCTCTTTTCTTTTTTCCTGTTGTGTTGGAAATTGAACTTAGGGCCTCTTGAATGCTAGACAAATGCTCTGCTGCTGAGCTACATATTCAGCACCCCCGCGCCCACCTCCCCAGTTCATTATTAAGAGCAAAGTAGCCTACAATTAACACAAATGCTTGGTGTTTGCCAGTGGTTAATGCTGACCTCACAGAATATTGAAGTAGAACCAGAGCATGTATTCCTAGTTGGTAAAGTTGGCATCACAGAATGTGACAGTCCAGCCTGTTTACCTTCCACCATAAGTAAAGTTCAGTTTGCAGGAAATGAAAATGTACTTAATTTTGATCCCCAAATTAATGTTTCTGATGATTTTAGCTTTTTGCTGAAGTTTTGAACTATTTTTTGGAGTATTTTCTGGTAGATTCTGAAGACAGTCTATATATGTGACACCTCATCTATAATTGTGCTGGGGCTTGAACTGAGTCTTGTTCATGCCAAGCATACACACTGAGCTATATCTCCAGGCCTGATATTTTGTAAATCAGTTAGAACTAGTTTTCCAACAACAAAAAAATCCAGTGGTTTTCCAAAGGTAAGTAGTGTACTTGTGTGTGTGTGTGTGTGTGTGTCTTTTTTGAGACTTGATCTTCCTGTAGCGCCAGCTGACCTAGAACTCACTATGTGGACCAGGCTAGTCTTGAACTCATAGAAATCCACCTGCCTCTGCCTCCCAAGTGCCGGGACTAAAGGAGTGCGGAGTGCACCACCATGCCTGGCAATAGTAGCCTACAGTTACAACTCTTCATAACAGATGTATGAAAGCTATCAATGCCACATTTCGCAGATGAAATTTGAAACTCTGAGTTTGTTGTTTACATTTTTATTTTTATGTTATGTGTATTCATTTATTCCTTGCACATATTAAGTGCACCCCTATTGTGCAGTCCCTGAGGAGGACAAAACATGTTGGATCCCCTGGAACTGGAGTTATGGGTGGTAGTTAGCTGCCATGTGGGTGCTGGGATTTGAACTCGAGACTTCTGCAAAAACAGCCAGTGCTCTTAACCACTGAGCCATCTCTCCAGCCCCGGAGTTTAATCAGCCTAGTTTAGGGGCAGTGTCAGTTTCTGTGCCCACTTTTCTAATTTCAAAGCTATGATCCTATTCTATACTACCTTGTTCATTGTTTCTTTTGCTAAATAGAAGCATCTCCATTTGTTTCTGAATGACTTGCCTAGGGAGATTTGTAATTTTCTAGAGGGAGCAGGTGCACTAAGACCCAAGAGCAAAGATAAAAGGAAAACAGATGTGTTGCTTTCATGTCTACCTTAGAAAGAACTTGGGTATATAGAGCATGTTTGTTCTTCATGAGTGTTGAGTCAGGAAGTAACTTGTTACTAGATCCCTCCCTAGAAGCATCCTTGTATATGAACAAGAGGGTTATGGCTTTCTCTTTATTTTAAAAAGTACACTCATACATGTCAAAGAAAAAGAATTTTCTCATTGGTAGGTTCCTGTTGAGAGCGCTGATGACAAGTTGCCTACCCTGGTGGCGGTTACTCTAGCCTGGTATACTATTGTGAGAAGACTGGAAAAATTTTCCAGTTTCTGCAGCTTCCTGATGGAATATTCCACTAGGTAGTTTTGTGATATTCTTTTAGTAAAGATGGCTTTAACACATTAACTATGTGTTAATGTTTGTTTAGTAAGTTCAGCTCTTGCTATTGCTCGCTTCTGGTAGTAGTATCAATTGATTCTAATGTCAAACCAATTTCTGGTTAAAACACTTTATTGGGGTGAGGGGTGGAGAATGCCTTGCCAGAGTCAGTTCTTTCCTTCCTCTATGTAGGTTCCAGGGATTGAACTCAGATCAAATGCCTTTAACCTAACCTCTGATCCATCTTGCATGACGCACAGCCTTTTTTTTTTTTTTTTTTTTTTTTAATCTTTTTGAAACAGGGTCTCCCTGTATCCCCAGCTGGCCTGGAACTCAGTGTGTAGACCAAGCTGGCCTTCAACTCACACAGATCCACCTGCCTCTGCCTCCTGAGTGCTGGGATTAAAGACATATACCACCCCCTGTACACCACTTCTGGCAAGCCTTTTTTATTTTAAGTCAGGTCTCTGATGTCCCAGGCTGGCCTCAGACTACTGATCTTCCCGATGTTGCACCTGGTTTATGGGGTGCTGGGGATCAAACCCAGAGCCTTGTGTGTACTAGTTAAGCTCTTGACCAGCTGAATTCTAGGACTGTCAGTGCTATGTATTGAGGATTTGTCCACAAAAACACATACACACGAGCTGGAGCTCCATCTGGTTGCCATTTAGCGTCACACTCTGCTCTTCAGGCTGTATCTGTTTGACATATGTTATCTTAGAGAGTCTTCCGGACCTTGTGAAGTCCACAAGGTTTTTATGTAATTTGCTTCAGGTCAGCCTAATGGCAGACTAGGACCAGAACCTGCCTGTATGAATATGATTCTAAAACCTGTGCTTGATTCTAACCTGTGTCATAAACGTTACCTTGGTTTATTGTTTTGTTTGGGTGGGGAGGGGGACAGTGGACATGCCACAGCTTGCATGTGAAGGTCAGAGGACTTGGTTTGTTGGTCCTTGTCTTCCACCTTGTTTGAGACAGGGTTTCTTATAGATTTCCAGGGCATACACTAGGGTAGCTAACCCACAAGCCTCCAGGGATTTCTCCTGTCTCTAATTCCCATCTTGCTGTAGGAGCACTAGGATTATAGATGGCTGCTACACCTGGCTCTGTGTTGGTTGTAGGAATTTGAACTCGGGGCCTCACTTTAATCTGCCCAGTTTATAAATTGAAACAGTTTCGTATGTGTAGGAAAAGAAGGAAAAATAGCCTACTGTGAGTGAAATAAAGATAGTTGGAAATGGAATAGAAATTGGAGGGGGTGAGCCATATGATGCTATTAGTTTAGCATCTTTCCCAGAAATAATATAGCTGAGGTTGAGTTTTGTAAGACAGGAATAGGTGTGGACTTGAAAGAGATGATAAAAACGGGTGGTCCACATCCTGGGAACACCCAACTATCGAACATTGTATCAAAAGTTTCTTGAGTACTCAGAATCCCAATTTGGGCCTTTAGGAAGTAGTCTCTAAACTGTTGCTAGTTTAATCCTGAAAGTAGTTCTATTTTTTAGCATTGAAGACCTGTATAGCAGAACAGTTGATGGGGTGTGGGTATTCTGGCTAGTAAAAGTGAGGCATCTCTCAGTTGGTGTGGTTATGTGTTAAGTAGGATAGCATAGTCTGTTCTGCTAAAGCAGAATACTTCAGGTGCAGGCGAATAGTGACTTGTTAGTTTCAGTGTGTCTGGGAAGGGCCCCCAAGATAATGCTTTAAATGCTACATCCTTCAGGGAGGTGTACTGTTCTTCACATAGTGGAAAGACCACACCTACAATTTGTCTTTGTTCTAGTTTTTCTTACATTTTTATTATCGTTAGAGTGCATGTGGATGTGTGTTTGTGTTTGAGTGTTAGTGTGTGATGCAATGCACACAACATTGTTTCTCTTCCACCTTTATGTGGGTTCCAGGAATTAAACTCGAGTTTATCAGGCTTGTGTGGCAAGTGCTTCTCTCACTGTGCCGTCCCCAAAGAAGTTCTGCTGCCCCTGGGTGGGTTCTGTCTGAGAGAGTTTCATGTGATCTAGGCTATCTTCAGGCAGGTTGCATTGTGTTGTACCTCCGAGTACTGTTGGGGATTAATTTCCGATGCATTTTGGGACCTAACATAAGGTAAGTACAGTAGATGGGCTCTCTGGATTCTTTCTTGTTCTCTAATTTGGGCTGGTGCTATGGAGGCACTTGCCTTTAACTGACTAAGATAGTACCCTGCTTGGAGGTTCATAAAGTGAGCCTAGGCAGTGATTGCTTGATTTTGGAGATGGGGGTCTGGAACTTGCTAGCCTCCAGCTTGACAGTTCTATTTCTGCCTTCTGAGTGCTAGATGGCAGATATATGCCACCATGCCTGGTCTGGACATAATAATTTGTCAGTTCTTGTTCTGCATTAGAATCGCCTACATTTGAAAATTGAAATTGCCTTAAAATCTCCACCATCCTCGTATTTTGCTTTTATAGAAAGCTCTTCAGAGATGTGGGGTTCTGATACAAACTAGTCAGTGGTGTAACTTGTGGGAACCACATTTTTTTCCAAAGTGTCCATCAGCATTGGTGAAACTTTTGCTAGTCAAAGGGTGCCTGAATTTGTTTGCCCATCATTCTTTTGGCTTATATATAAAAGTTTACCTAAAACTGATCAAACACTTCCATCCAGTTAACCAGAATTTGCTGATTGCCTTCAATTTTTTTTTTTCTTTGTAGAGATCTCTCAGATAAGGTAGTCATAGGAATGTTTTCCTATCTACAGTGCTCAAGGAGGGAATCCTTGGGTGAATAACTGACCTAGGTAGAGAAATTTTGCTCTTGAGGGTAAAGAAAGGGACAGCTGCTAGCTGATTAGATACTCTTTTCTTTCTGAGTTCTGTTTTAGTTTTTTAAATTTTGCCTCCTTTATATTTATTCTGTAGTTAGTTAATTTGCAAATACCTCTTTGTATTTCCCAGAAGCTAATTCTCTGGGTAAAGCATTGATGAAAATTTCTTTGAATGAGAATAAGAAGCAAAATCTGAGAGCAGAGGGCCTTGGGCTTTGTGTCAATCATTGTTATATATTGTATCTTGTCCTTAAGTCTGAGTTTTTAAGACCTGAATGAGTCATTGTTAATACTTCATGATTCACTGGCTTTTTAAAAATCTTTGATTACATTTTATTTTTATTTTATGAACCTGGCGTAAGTGCCACCTGTGTCATGTACTGCTCATGAATGCCATAAGAGGATTTTGGATCCCCTGGAACTGGAGTTATGGGTGGTTGTTAACTACTGTGTGGGTGCTGGAAACTGAACCTGGGTCTTCTGCAAGAGCAGCCATTGCTCCTAACTGCTGGGCCATCTCTCCAGCCCCTTACTTATTATTGTAGTTGAGCCCTCATGAGGAAGTCAGAGGAACTTGAAATTGCAGGAAAAGTTGTTCCACTTGGGTTCCAAGGGTTGGACTCAGGTTATCAGGCTTGACAGCAAATGTCTTTACCTACTGAACCATCTCACTGGCTTTTTTTGATGTTTTGAACCAAGGTCTTACTTTGTAGTCCAACTGGCTTCAAAATTGTGGCAGTCCTCGGCTCTGCCTCCTAAATGCTGGGACTAGAGGCGTGTGCTGCTGACTTTTGCCTTCCTTGTCCTCTTCCTCCGCATGTGTGCGTGTGGCATGTGTACCAAAAATCAGTCTGGTATCTTCCTCTATCCATCTCTACCTTAATTTTTTGAGGTAGGGTCCCTTGCTGAACCTGGAGCTTACCAACTTGGCTAGGCTGACTGGACAAAAAGCCCCACAGATCCCTCAGTCTCTGCTTTCTTAATTGCTGGGCTTACAGGAATGCACTGTCACACCTAGCTTTTTATGTGGGTACTGGGTATCAAACTCAGGTCCTCATGCTGTCACAGCAAGCTCTTTTCGACGGAGCCATCTCCCCAGCCCCAATATTGGATGTTGGGGCGGGGAGGGGGTCAGGCAAGGTCTTGTTAATGTAGCCCAGGCTGGCCTGAACTCTTCCTATATCAGCCTTCCAAGTGCTAGGGTTGCAGGTTTATATTCATTGCTTTTTTTTTTTTTTTTCATTATATTTTTATTTTATGTGTATGAGTGTTTTGCCTGCAAGTATGTAAGCACCTGTGTTGTGCAATGCCTGCAGAGGCCAGAAAAGGACATTAGTAGTGGAACTGGAGTTATGGATGGTTGTTAGCTGCCATGTGGGTACTGGGAATCAAAGCCCTCCAAATCCTCTGCTCTTAACTGCTGAGCCATCTCTCCATCCCCTGTTGTTGTTTATTTAATTTTTTTGAGATAGAATCTCCCTGTAGCCCCAGCTGGCCTGGAACTTGCTATGTAGACCATGCTGGCCTTGATTTCACAGAGATTTGTGTGCCACCACTCCCAGCTTGAGTTTCAGGCCATCTGGGGCTACAGGGAGACCCTGTCTCAAAAAAAAAAAAAAAAAAAAAAAAAAATACAGGGTCTTACTGTATACCCCTGGCTGACCTGGAACTCACACATGCTAGCAATAAGATACACTCCCCAGCCCAAAGAACTTTATTTCTCATTCTCTTTAAGAGGTATTTATTGTATGTGAACATGAAATGTTCGACTTCCTTGATTTTATTTTATTTGGTGTTTACACAAACTGGTCTAACAACTTTGATTAGCTTCCCTGGGGAGTAAATGAGTATATCTTGTTTGGAACCTTTCCTGGAAACAAAAAAGAAACACTTTAATCTGTTTGTGTTAAAATGGGTAGACTAAGCTGGCCCAGTGATATGTCTGCCTCTGCCTCCAGAGTGCTGGTATTAAAGGTGAACCACCAGGCCCCGCCTTTTAAGTTTTTTAAATGAAAGCCATTATTTTTTTATACATTGTCTCCCCATATATCCCAGGCTGGCCTGAACTACTACCTCAGCCTCAGAAGTGCTGGAATACAGACATGCACCACCATGCCCACTTAAGCCATGTTTTTAATAATCATTCCCTTCCCCAATCAGATGTCTTATAAAGGTGAGTTCTAAAATTTAAGGTTTTACAGCTACAAGATAGAATCACACATGGAAATTAGGAAAAGAGTTTTTTATGCCTGAGATTCAGAGTTTGGGGACAGGGAGAGGTATAATCCTCTTGTCTCTGCCTCCCATAGCTTCCAGGATCCGAAGTCTATCCTCAATTTGTATAGCAGGTGTTCTTACCCACTGAGACATCTCTCCAGTTCAAGAATAAGAGTCTTAAACTTTCAAGTAGTGGGTTTTAGATTTAGCAACTTCGTAGAAATCTCCCAAACAAAGAATTCTGGCAAACTATACTTCAGAACATTTGAAGCACTGGAATCTTAAGAGCAAGATCAGATCCTTAGATGTGTTCACTACTTTGTTCAATGGAATGTTACATGGATGTGAGTATAAGGTTGCCCAACTGTTGTAGCACAGTTGCTTAATGAATGTTTATCTTCTTAACCTGTCTGCTATGGAAAGTAAACAGCTGCTTATCTTAAGGTAGCTTTACCCTCCACATCATTATCTGACTTTAAGGTATGCCTTCAGGCATTTTAGGTTCACTTAGTTTGTCCCACAGTTCTCTTTGGCTTCAAATTGTACAATCCTTTGGGTTTTTAATTTTCTTTTCCACAGCTCTGAGCCTTTGCCAGTGCTGGGCCCTTCTCATTCCATTACCTGTCCATTGCTTTTCTGTCAATTCCATCCCCTAGGAAACTATTCTGTGAATCAGAGCATGTTAACAGCTTTTAGAATTGAGCCTCTTTAAGAAAGAATTCCCATAGTCCCTAAAAATTCTGAGAATACCTAAAGTGAAGGTATATACCCCTTGAGAATTACTCATCAGAAAAGAGTATTTAAACTTTTACTTGCCTAGAGGCATCCAGCAAGATGACTTAGCAGGTAAAGGCACTTGATGCTCAAAACCTGGCAAACTGAGTTTGACTCCTGAACCCATGTAAAGGTAGAAGGAGAAAACTTGACTGAGCAAAGCTGTTCTCTGACCCACACACACAGCACATGTACCCCCACACGTACATATTCACATGCACAATAATAATGAGAAGTTATTAAAAAGAAATAAGCTTGCCAACTATGGTGGCACATGCCTTTAATCCCAGGCAGAGGCAGCCTGGTCTCCATAGCAAGTTCCAGGCCAGCTGGGGCTACAGGGAAACCTTGTCTCAAAAGCCTCTCCTCCCCAATTGAAAAATAAACTTAACCTGGGGCTGGAAAGATGGCTCAGCAGGTAAGAACACTGGTTGTTCTTGCAGAAGACCTGGGTTCAAATCCCAGCACCCACTTGGCAGCTAACAATAGGCTACTATGAAAACGTGCAAGGTCAGTAATTAAAGCTTAGACGTTTCTGGCAGTATTCTCAATTTGTCCTCATTTCCATGACATTAACAATTACTTAATTTTGTAGCCTTAAAAGGGCTGATGTTTTAAACTTTTATATTAGCATATAGGAATTGTATATAATGTTTCATTATGACATTTTCATACATATACATGTATTTCAATCATACTCACTTTCCATTATACCCTCTCTTGTCTTCTTTCCCCCTCCTCCTGCTAATCCCTCTTCCTCTTACAAACTAGCACCCATGCTCCGCCCCACTCTCCTGCGTGCTTGCATGTGTTAGGGTGGTTTTCAGGTGTGTGTGTACTTTCCAAGTGGTTAAGCTACTGAAGAAAATGTCTCTCCCCCATCAACTGTTAACTAGATACAAATCCTTAAAGTAGGGGTTAGGTCCCATGAGCCCCTCTTGTTTCCATGATGGTATTGATGGGCCCAGTCTTATGTGTATAATCACAGCTGCTTCATTGAAGTTCAAAAGTGCATTGCCTTTTTGAGACAGGGTTTTCCTGCAGCCCCAGCTGGAACTCACTATGTAGACCAGGCTGGCCTTGAACTCAACAGAGATCTACCTACCTCTGCCTCCCAAATGTGTGCGCCACCACACCCAGTCACATTTATTTATTTATTTTTATGTGTGCATTTGTATGCACTATAGCACATGTGTGATCAGAGAACAGCTTTCAGGAATCTGTCCTTTTACCATGTGAGTTACAGGGATCAAATTCAAGTTATCAGGCTTGGCAACTACCTTTGCCTGCAGTCTTCTTGCCAGCTCCTTGGGCAATTTTTCAGGTTCACATGTACCTACCTGTCATGATCTATAAGGATCTCAGGAAGCAGCCTTCCTACAGGCTCATTCCTTAGCAACATGTTTTGGTTTATATCTACCCATGCCTTCAATATGTAAATTACCTCAGTTTACACTGATGTGTACTGAGTGTGTACTCATGAGAATGTGTGGAAGTCAGATGACAACTTGCTTCCACCAAGTGGATCCCAAGGATTGAATTTATGTCCTCAGGCTTAGCAGCAGATACCTATTGATGCCTTTATCCACTGAGTCTCAGCTCACCATCCCCAAAGCCAGTCTCTTTTGAGTTGGGGTTTCATATAGTATGGCTTAAGCTGTCCTCAAACTGGAGATCCTCGTCCTCTGTCTCTGAAGTGTTAGGGTTACAGGTTTATGCCACCTTCCTGGCTACTTTTAATTTTTCTATGTGTTGTAGATTGTAGATTTGATTCTGTTCATGTTGCTGTTGGTTCTCCCTATAAAATTAATGATTTGGATTTTTTAAGTTACATTTTTATTTTGTGTGCCTGTGTATGGAGATCAAAGGACAACTTGTGCCAGGCATGGTGGTGGACACCTTTAAGGGAGGCAAGGGCAGGCAGACCTCTGTGAAATCAAGGCCAGCCTGGTCTGCATAGCGAGTTCCAGGACAACTTTGCAGGAATTGGTTCTCCCCTTCCACTAAGGATTGAACTCAGGTTGTCATGCTGGTAGGCAGGCACCTTTACCTCTGAGCCATCTCACCTGCCCAATTTGGTTTTCTTAACATTCCAATTATCCTCAATTTAGTGAAAATACAGATTAACATTTCTCAGAAAAACATGCTTTGGCTTTTTTAGAATAAGGTATCAGGTTAAGAGACCTTAAAGATTTTATTTAGGGGTTGGAGAAATGGCTCAGTGGTTAAGAGCACTGACTGCACTTGCAGAGTTGCAGAGGGTCCAGGTTTGGTTCCCAGCACCCACCTGGTTGCCAACAACTGTCGGTAACTCCAGTTCCAGGGGATCCAATGCCCTCCACTGACTTCCATGGGCATTGCACAACATGGGTGAGCTTACATACATGCAGGGAATGTACTCATAACATATAAAACAAAAATAATATTTAAATATATATATATTGATAGAAAAAAGATTTATATATAAATGAATACATATTCTCATAGTAGGGCTGATGGAAGTGGTTTTTTGTTTTATTTCATTTTGTTTGTTTTGAGACAGGGTCTCATGAATACTAGCCTGACCTTGAGCTCATTGTATAGCCAAGAATGACTTGAACTTCTGATTCAAGTAAACCATCACTCCCCAGTGCTTGAATTACAGGAGTGTTGTGTATTTAACCCAGGGTTTCATGAGTGTTTGGCATGCACCTTACCAACTGAGCTACCCAGCTGAAGAATTGGGTGTTTGTTTTTAATTGAAATATAATTTCCATCCTTTAAGGAGTATAACTCACTGGTTTTTCAGAGTTATGTCCTAGTTTTATTTCTGTTGCTGTGATTAAATGCCCAGACAAAAAGCAACTTAGGGGTGTAAGTTTTATTTTGGCTCACAGTTCCAGGTTACACTTTGTCATTGCATGGAAGTCTCAGAAAGAACTTGAGGCTACTAGTCATGTCTGCAGTGAGGAACAGAGAAATAATACATGCTTACAGGCCCTTCTCTGTTTATAGTCCAGGACCCTCTACTTAGGGAATGGTGCTGCACACAAGGGCTGAGTCAGCCCCTCACCTGAGAAGAAAATACTATATACACCATTAGCAGTCACTTAGTGTTCCTCATTCTCCCATCTCCTGGCATCCTCTAATATGCATAGATTGTCCTCTGGACAGTTTCGTGTAAATAGAACTATACAATATGGTCATGTTTGACTGGTTTTGTTGTTTTATTTTTAAGCAGTATGGGTAATTGCATGAGTAATTATCCGAGTGCAGGTGACCACATGAGGCCTGAGGTGTTTGATCCTCCCGGAGCTGGAATTAGAGGCAGCTCTGAGCCACCCAGTTGCTGGGAAACAAACTCAGGTCCTCCACAAGTCTGTACTCTTAACTGCTGAACCATTTCTTGGTCCCAGTAATGTTTTTTTGTTTTGGTTCTGGTTTTTTTGGTCTTTTTGAGACAGGGTCTCCCTGTAGCTCCTGGAACTCACCATGTAGACCAGGCTGGCCTTGAACTCACAGAAATCCGCCTGCCTCTGCCTCCAGAGTGCTGGGATTAAAGGCATGTGCCACCACGCCCAGCCACCCAATAATGTTTTTACATATATGTTGTATATGTGGAGGTCAGAGAACAGCCCAAGGTGGCTTTCCTTCTATTTTGTCCCAGGGATCAAACTCAAATGGTCAGGCTTGGCAGCAGGTGCCTTTACTCACCAACCATCTCACCAGTTGGAATCATTCCCATTTTATTTCCACAATAGTATTCTTTCTTTTTCTCTACGCGCTGTATTTTCTTTTGGGGGATGCATACGTTTGTGCATGTGGAGGCCAGAAGTCAGTGTTGGGTGGTGTCTTTCCCTATCATACCCCACTTTGTTCTGAGACTCTGTCTTCCCAGACTCGCACTGCCCTGCCCTACTTACAGAGCAAGTACTTTCCCTACTGAGCCATCTCCCCCCAGCCCTCTATATCCTCTACAGAAATATCTATTCAAGCCCTTTGCCCAGTTTTATTTTGTTTTTGTATTGGTGATTCGACATAGGACCTTGTGCTTGCTAGGCAAACACTACCACTGACCTATATCTATAGCCTTTGCTAGGTTTTAATTTGGATTGTCTTTTCGTTACTGAGTGTGGGAGTTTACATATTCTGGATGATCTTCACAAAAATCTGGGCAAATGATTCAGTCATTTTCTTCTTGTAGATTATCTTTTTACCTTTTGCAGGGTTCCTGGGGATCAAATCTAGGCCTCAAACATGCTAGACAACCACTCCACTGCTAAGCTACAACCCTAACCCTTTTTTGTGTGTGTTGTATGTATATATGTTCGTGTGTGTGTGTGCGCGCGCGCGTGTGGAAGCCAAAGCTTGACGTCAGAAGTGTTTTCCTGTATTGCTCCCCACTTTATTTTTTATTATGTGTATGAGTGTACTGCCTGTATGTAAGTGCACCCATGTCATGCAGTGCCCACAGAGGTCAGAAGAAAGTATCAGATCCCCTAGGACTGAAGTTGCAAACAGTTGTTAAGCCACCATGTTGTTGCTGGGAACCAAACCTAGGTCCTGTGCAAAAGCAGCCAGTGCTTTTAACTGCTGAGCCATTTCTCCAGCCCCCACAAATAAAGTTTTTAATCAAAGCAATTCAATTGATACATAAAAATAGATTCTCCTTGAGAGACAGATTGATTCATAACTGGGATATCATAACTGGGATATTTGTATTTTCATGGCAGGCATACAATTTAAAAGAGAGCAAAGAATGATAACAATGATTTTTGACTAGACTTGGTCCTCCAGAGCAACTTTCTCTCTTCATCCTTGAGGAATGAGCCTTCTTTACATGACTAATCTCAATATCCAAGTCATTGAGCAGCTGCTATACTCTGAACTCTGCTCTTGTCAGGCTTTGGTGGACAGCACCCATACAGTTCCTTCCAATTTAGTCCTCTTCACATAATGCATCTGCTTTTTTTTTTTTTTTATTTGTTTTGGTTTGGTTTTGTCTTTTTGAGACAGGATCTCCCTGTAGCCCCAGCTGGCCTAGAGCTCACTATGTAGACCAGGCTGGTCTCAAACTCACAGAGATCCGCCTGCCTCTGCCTCCCAAGTGCTGGGATTACAGGCGCGCACCACCACATCTGGCACATCTCTTATTTTAGAGCATCTCGCCATAGTTCGTTTTACCAAAGGTAAACATGAATTTAAGCTTGTGTATATTTCTTTTCCACAGCAATGGCACGAGCATGATATCATTGATCATTCCTCCCAAAGACCAGATTTCACGAGTGGCAAAAATGTTAGCAGATGAATTTGGAACTGCATCTAACATTAAGTCACGAGTAAACCGCCTTTCAGTCCTGGGAGCCATTACATCTGTACAACAGAGACTCAAACTTTATAACAAAGGTAATCAGTTTCCTTCTCTACTCTGTCTATTTTGACTGCCCTGGTGCTTTACTAAAGTTTCAGCCGGCTGCTGTTGTCCATTAGCATTGATGTTTAGCTTTATCCTTTGACCAACACTAAGTAGTATTTGTTATACTTAGTGAATAAATCTTACTGAAGTATCTCAGGAAGTTTTGCAGTTAGGTTGAGAATTTTGCCTGTAAGTGTTTTGTTTAAATTGTGGCTGTGAGAATAATTAGAGAAACTATTTATGTTCTTTGCAGTACCTCCAAATGGTCTGGTTGTTTACTGTGGAACAATTGTAACAGAAGAAGGAAAGGAAAAGAAAGTCAACATTGACTTTGAACCTTTCAAACCAATTAATACGTCATTGTATTTGTGTGACAACAAATTTCATACAGAGGTAAGAGATGAGGGTAGAACATCTTTATCTGAAGAAACTTCATGTCCATCAGCACTTACTCTCCAACTTTTCCCAACTTCTCATCTATTTCTATTAATAGGTTTGCTTCTGGTGGACCTTTTGTATACTAGAACCCTACAATCTGTGGTCTTTTATAACTGGTTTCTTTCACTTAGCTTTGTTTTCAAGATTATCTTCTCTGTGGTAGTGTATGTATTATTTCATTACTTTTATTACCAAATAATCCATGGTGTGATGTGCCATATTTTATTTCTCTATCAGTTGATGAGCCTTTGGGTTGTTTTCCAGTGTTTGACTTTTATGAATAATGTTGTGAACATTCATGCACGGGGGTTTTTATGACCGTTTGCTTTTATTTTTGGAAATTGTATATGTAGGAGTAGAACTGGCTGGTAGGTCGTTAACTGGATGTGGTAGAACACACCTTTAATCTCAGCACTCTGGAGGCAGAGGCAGTTGGAGTTCTGTGAATTCTAGGCCAGCCATTGCTATGAGACCCTGTCTTTAAAAAAAAATTATAGTAGCTGGGGGTGGTGGCACACCTTTAGTCCCAGCACTGGGAGGTAGAGGAAGGCGGATCTCTGTTGAGTTCAAGGCCAGC
This sequence comes from Nannospalax galili, assembly GCF_000622305.1. Classification (NCBI taxonomy): domain Eukaryota; kingdom Metazoa; phylum Chordata; class Mammalia; order Rodentia; family Spalacidae; genus Nannospalax; species Nannospalax galili. The sequence continues at coordinate 854,100 of NW_008339573.1, forward strand.
TGGGGCTATAGGGAGACCCTGTCTCAAAAAGACACCCCTCCCCCCAAAAAATTGTAAGTTATATAGTAACTTCATTTAATCTTCTGAGAAGTTGTCAATTGTTTTCTGAACCATGGAAAATTAATACTCTTTACGTAGGTAATTATTTTTGGTTTTGTGGGGGTGCTGACAGGATCTTGTGTTGCTTTGGTTAGCTTTGAATTTCTGATCTTCCAGCCTCTATTGGGATTATAGGCATGCCCCATCATGCCCAGCTGTTTTTAAAATTATGATACTAGTCATCATGTTTTATCATGATAAAAAATTATGATACATTATGATACTAGTCATCATGTTTCAGGAAAGTGCTAAGCTGAATTTGGAGAACTAATTAGAGGCAAGTAATTGGCTACTAATTGCCTCTCCCTATTGGTGATACTTGCCTGTATTACCCTTAGCCTTAAACTCACAAATCATTTTGTTTTTGTTTTAATGTAAAAGCAGGTCTTTTTTCTTTTTTCTCTTTTCCTATCCCCATGGAACTTGTAAGAGACAGAGCTGTCATACAATGAACTTTAATAGTGGAAAGGAAACCTCATTAGAGTGACCTAAATCAGTCAACAGTAAACCATCAGGAATTCACAGCTGGCTCCTAGTTTAGTCTCTTGCCTTTCATCAACTCAGAGGAGAACCTCTACGTGGAATTAGAACTGACATTTGTCCACAGTTTGCAGCGGGTGACTTTTGCTAACTTGACAGGAAGTCCAATTCCAGTTGAATCTTGGTTGGCAACATTGTGATCTAGCTTGTTTCTTTAGTTACCAGTTTAAGCCTGTTGGCCATTCTGTCCCTTTTGCCTGTATCTACTTCAATAAAAGATTTTGAATCTTTCTAATTTAAAGAGTCCCTGATACTCATGGTGTCTGGCTTTAGCTCATTAATTATGTTAGTGCAATTTACTTTTCTAAGTCCTACTTCTCTTGCAATATCTACATAGGTTATATCAGATATGGTGTCTTCCCCCTACACACATGCCCAGCTTTTTTCTTTTCTCCCTCTCTCTCTCTCTTTTTTTTTTTTTTTTTTTTTTTTGAGACGGGGTCTCCCTTTAGCCCTGGCTGGCCTGAAACTCAGAGAGATCCACCTCCTGTGCCTCCGAGTACTGGAATTAAAGGCATGCGCCACCATCCCCAGCAACAAATAAATTTTTTTAAAAAAGAAGGTACCTTATTCTTTAGCTAAAATGGAATGAATAATTTCTTAGTTCTATGGAAAGATTGTTATTTGGCAATTAACGATCTTCTAAACCTAAGTAATCAAAATCTGTCTCCAAAATGTGTCTTTATCAATCCTAGAACTGTTTAAATAATGCTTTCTGGAGAGGCAGAAATAAGGGACTATAATCTAACTCAAATTTTACCCATAAAAAATTTTAAATTGAATTTGACTGTGTATGTGTATCACTATGTTGCTCAAGACAACAGGAATTAAATGGAACATTTCAAAGCTAAAAAATTAGTTTTCAGGTACTTTCTGTATTTTACTTCTTATTAAGAGTTGATTTACAAGATTAATTTATCTTCTGATCTCCGTGGGCATTGCATGACACAGGTGCACTTGAAATCTTGCATCTGCCTCCCAAATGCTGGGGTTATAGACATGTATCATGTCTGGCTTTTGTTCTGTATGTGTGTTTGCATAATGTCAGGTGGGGGGAGCAGACATACATGGCTGGCTTGTGGAGGTCAGAACAACTTTCTGGAGCCCATTTTCTCCTTCTACATTTATGTCGACTCTAGGGATCAAACTTAGGCTACCAGGCATTTTTTTACCTGCTAAGCTATCTCACCAGATACTGTTTACTCTTGTTTTTTTGTGGTAAAATACAGATAAAACGTATCACCGTAACAATTTTTAGTTGTACAATTCAGTATGTAACCATCATAACCATTTATCTCCAGAACAAGTCATGTCTTATAAAACTCCATACCTATAAGCTATAAATAATGCACCATTCCTCTTTCCTTCCAACCCTGGCAACCACAGTTCTACAGAAGAGTTAACATATTTGTAGCTGAAAATTTATAAAATTATTAATTTCTCCCCCATTGTGTTCATGAGTGGAATAAAGGGGCTTATACATATAATTTTGGATTTTGTGTCAACCCTAGCAAAGCATTGGGGTTCACTGTGTGGTACTGTTTGTTTTTTAGGCTCTTACAGCACTACTTTCAGATGACAGCAAGTTTGGCTTTATTGTAATAGATGGCAGTGGGGCTCTTTTTGGCACACTCCAAGGAAACACCAGAGAAGTCCTGCACAAATTCACTGTGGATCTCCCAAAGAAACATGGTAATAGAGGAAGGCAAAACAGGAGTCTTTTTATTTTGTGTCTAGCAGTAGTCACTCTTTAAATAAGTATCCATTAAGGGAATATGATTTTTGTCTTTGGGTAATGGCTTGATTGGTTATTTTGTTTTTAATTCACAACCAAGTTCTACTTTTTAATAGCTGCCCCTTTTTTCTCACCACTTTTGTGTCAAAGGCAGAGGAGGTCAATCAGCCTTGCGTTTTGCCCGTTTACGAATGGAAAAGCGGCATAACTATGTTCGGAAAGTAGCAGAGACTGCTGTGCAGCTGTTTATTTCTGGGGACAAAGTGAATGTGGCTGGTCTCGTTTTAGCTGGATCAGCTGATTTTAAAACTGAACTAAGTCAATCCGATATGTTTGATCAGGTAAGAGAAGTAGGTGCTCCACTATGTATATCTCTTGTGTAGGATTGTAGAAATCCTCTGGGTGTGCCCATGGTTTGCATTTAGAGCCATAAATTCCCTAGGTTAAAAACCTATCTCTGGGCTAGCAAGATGGTCCAGTGAGTTAGGTGCCAAGCTTGTCGACCTGAGTTGAATCCCTAGGACCTACATGGTGGCCTCTACATCTGTACACACAACACATACACATAAGGACAAAATAAATTATTATTATAATTGAAATTTGTTTCTTTGGGAAAAATATCTGGTTTAGGGCATAGCCCAATTGTGCTTGCATAGCATGCACAAGGCACTGGGTTTAGTCATTAGCACCTGAAAAAAATGGTAGCCACAGGTATTTATTAGGCCAGGCATAGTGGCACACACCTTTAATCCCAGCAGAGGCAGGCAGATCTCTGTGAGATCAAGGCCAGCATAGTCTACTTCAAGAGTTTTAGGCCAACTGGGGCTATAGGAAGATCCTGTCTCAAATACCACCACCACCACCACCCAAAAAACACCCCACAGGTATTTATTAGGAAACACTCCCTTGTGCTTTTCTGAGCTCTTTTCTCTTTTTGAATTTAGCGCTTTCTAAGTGATTCTTAGTGATTCTAATAGATTTTTATAATGGTTTCATTCAGAGAAACTAAATGCTTTTATGTATGTATTGTCTTTTCCTGATCTATTCCTGAAGGAAAACAAAGCACTGAAATAACAGTAAAATGACACAGCTGATTGAGAGTATAACATTTAATGCAGAGGATTTTTGATTTACAGATAGGGAATCAGCCAAAAGTTTTCCAGCTTCGTTGGCAGAAACCAGTGACGCTCCTTTCCTTCTCAAGAAACTTAATTATTTTCATTTGCTGAGTTGTCTTACTATAAGACTAATAGAATATGTGATACAATTTGCCAAGAAAGTTTGCCTTGGTCATTTGGCTTGCTCTAAGAGCAACTCTTGAATACATTAGATTCCTTACTCATATTTAGATTTCAGAGATCATAATGCTGGGCTTTGTGGACTTCCGAAGCCTGGGTACATATAAACCTAGCACTTGGAAGTAAAAGCAAGATAATTAGGAGTTGAAAGCCAGCCTCTCCTACATAGCTCAAGACCAACCTGGAGTATATAAGACCATCTCAAAGAGGTGCTGGAGAGGTGGTTTGGTGGTTAAAAATACTGTTCTTGCAGAGGACCTGATTTGGATTCCCAGCAGCTGACAACTCTTTCTACAGCTCCAGGGAGATCCAGTACCTCTCACCTCCGTGGGCACCTGCACATCACACATAGACATGTACACACAATTTAAAATAATGAAAGAAAAATCTTTTCTAATATTTTTGTTTGTTTTTTTGTCAGAGGTTGCAATCAAAAGTTTTAAAATTAGTTGATATATCCTATGGTGGTGAAAATGGATTCAACCAAGCTATTGAATTATCTACTGAGGTCCTCTCCAACGTGAAATTCATTCAAGAGAAGAAATTAATAGGTATCACTGAAATGCAAATATTTTACTTTTATGTTTTGGTGTAGATATATGAAATAAGAAACTAGAAAAGTGAAAGAAAGGCATAAGTGTAGTGATAATTACCTGTAATCTCCACACTAGGGAGGCTAAGACAGGAGGATCAAGAGTTCAAGATTCATCCTTGGCCTCATAGTTTTAGGCCAGCTTGTGTTATAAGATTGTCTCAAAATAAAAAAGAATAAAGTAAAAGAACCGAAGATTAAATATTTTCATTTTGAAAAATCTGTCTCAGCTGAGCACAGTGACTCATGCCTATGTAAGCACAGCACTCAGGACGCTGAGACGGTGGCATTGTCACAAGTTCCAGCCAGCCTGAGTTACAGGATGATTCTGATCATTTTTAATCTTTAGTCATTGGGACTAGAGGGCTAGATTTCAGAACTTTGCAGTTACCAAAATCTATAGCTACTCAAGTCCCTTGTTTAAAAGGGTGTAAAGCCAGGTGTGGTGGTGGTGCATGCCTGTAGTCCCAGCACTTGGGAGGCAGAGGCAGGCAGATCTCTGTGAGTTCAAGGCCAGCCTGGTCTACATAGTGAGTTCCAGGACAGCTGGGGCTACAGGGAGACCTGCTTCAAAAAGACAAAAGAAAAGGGGGTGTAAGATGGCTCAGCAGTTAAGAGCATTGGCTGTTCTTGAAGGAGACCTGGGTTGGTATCCCAGCACCACATGGCGGCTAACAACTGTCTGTTACTCCAGTTCCAGGGGATCCAGTGCCCTCTTCTGACCTCTGGGGGCATTGCATGACACCGTGCACTTATGCTTGCATGAAATACACTCATATACATACATAAATATGGTAAAATGTTTTTTAAAAATGGTGTAGTGTTTGTGAACATCCTCCCATATACTTTACATTATCACTTGATTATAATACCTAGCACATTGTAAATATACGAATAATTGTTTTGATTATTAATTAGGTTACAATGACATGGGGTCTATATATGTTCAGTGCAGATGCAGCCATCATAGGCCTAACTACATGATACAATAGGCGAGCTGTAATTTCTGAATATATTTGATCCACAGTTGGCTAAGTTCATGGACGTAGAGAGTTAGCCATATGTTTTATCATCCTATTCTTAATCCATAGGTCGATACTTTGATGAAATTAGTCAGGACACAGGCAAGTACTGTTTTGGAGTTGAAGATACACTAAAGGCTTTGGAAATGGGAGCTGTAGAGATTCTAATAGTCTATGAAAATCTGGATATAATGAGATATGTTCTTCATTGCCAAGGCACAGAAGGTAAAAGAAGAAAATATTTTTGCTATTTATTACATTTCTTTGTGTTCAGGAAGCCTTGGGTAGAAGGGGTGCTGCTTTTATGTGCAGTTACAAGGCAGCATATAACTGGCTTTTTTTTCCTGCTTTTGAGCTATATAATGCCTGTTTACAGTTAAGTTTGCCACGGAATCACGGAATGGGACTGTGTTTTGAATGTCTTTGATGTTTCCTTGTGGGAGAAGTGTAATGGGTACTCAGCCTAAAATGTTTATGGAAAGGAGGCGTGATAGTGTTAGTCCAGGGGGCCTTTTCTCAACTGATCTCCTCATGGGATTTATGTCTCTTGATATTATGAAAGCAGGCTAACACAGTTTTTTTTAACCTTTGATACCGCAGAAGAGAAAATTCTCTATTTAACTCCAGAACAAGAGAAGGATAAATCTCACTTCACAGACAAAGAGGTACTTTCTTTTTTACTTTTTGTTTGTTTGTTTGGTGATAACTTGTCAAAAAGCCTAATTATATGAGTTAGAACACTGGGAAAATAGTATCAACCTTGGGAAATAAAACTTCATTCTAGTTAGGCAGGTCATAGAGGAGATCAGTTCTTAGCTGTCACATACTATACTGATCAGATTCCAAGGAAGGACCAAGTTATGGTTATTTTGGTGTTTTTTGTTTTGTTTTTTTTTTTAAGAGTAGCCCAGTGTGGTGGTACATACCTTTAATCCCAGCAGAGACAAGAAATCTCTTAGCTCCGGGCCAGTCAGAGCTACATTGTGGGACTCTTCCCCGCTCCCCCAATAGATACAGACTAGGGGCTGGAGAGGTAGCTCAGTGGTTAAGAGCACTGGCTGCTCTTCCAAAGGATCTGGTTTTTCCCACATGGTGGCTAACAACTGTCCCATAACTCCAGTTCCAGGGGATCCAACAACCTGTTCTGGCTCCATTGTACATCATGGGTGCACTTACATACATGTGGGCAAAATACTCATATACATAAAAGTAAATTTTCAAAATAAAAAATAAGATAGTTGAGCAATCAGGAAAACATTCTCATCCTTAAAATAAGAGAGGAAGATTTAGTTGAGTCCCAGTTTCTACCAGTGAAACCTGGTTCTTTTTGTTGTTGTTGTTTTACTTTATCATCCATTACATTGCTGTGGCTTCTCTTAGTTTGGTTTATTTAAATGCATTACCATAGTTTAAAATGTTACCTTCCCATACAAGGGCTGTAAATGGTAGCTGCCTTAAATTCTGAATTGGGTTAGTGAGATGACTAGAGCAAAGGCACTCACTGCCAAGCCTGAGAACTGACTCAGGCAAGTTGTCCTCCAGCCTCCATACTACTGCATGAGCATTCCCATACATATACGTACACACAGTGAATGAATGGTTTGGTTTCTTGTGGGGTTTTGTTTTGTTTTGTTTTTTAATGGGCTAGAGAAATGGCTTGGTGGTTAAGAGCACTGGCTGCTCTTGCAGAGGACCCAGGTTCAAGTCCCAGCACCCCATGGTGGGTAACAACTGTCTGTAACTCCATTTCCAGGAGATCCAGCCACCCTCTTCTGGCCTCTGTGGGCATTGCATGCACGTGGTACACTTACATGAAGACAACTCATACACATAAAATAAAATTTTTTAAAATTAAATCTGAGTTGAAGGCTTTGTCCTTTACAGTGCTGTGCCCAAAAGCATTTGCAGTTTGTCTCTTCTGTGCTATTGAATGTGTATTACTTAGAGATACTGCAGCATAATTTTTGGAGTCAACAATAGGAATCATAAGCTGGCAAACAACTGTGTTGGCATTTCATTGCTGATGTTAAAGCCCAAGGGGAATATTGAAATAGAGTTTGTCTATGATTTCAGTGATATTACCAGAAACCAGAATATACTTCATTTTATAACTACTCAAAATGAGTAGGAGAACGAGTAATGATGGGCAGGGGGACTGAGAGGGCAGGCTTTAAACTTTGCTGTGTCCTAATCCCATTGTTTCTGCATGTCATGGTTTCCCCTGTAGACTGGACAGGAACATGAACTGATTGAGAGCATGCCCCTCTTGGAATGGTTTGCTAACAACTATAAAAAATTTGGAGCTACACTAGAAATTGTCACAGATAAGTCACAAGAAGGATCCCAATTTGTGAAAGGATTTGGTGGAATTGGAGGTGAGTAGCAGCCCTTCAAACTCAAACCAGGCCAGGGCCTTTCTTGGCTAGCCTCAAATAAGTTACTTCAGATGAGATGTGTTCCTAGGCTATGTGAAACGGGTAGTCAGAACAGCAGGTGACTACACAAGATTCTTAGTATGGTCCAGAAAGGTTTTGTATTTCTTTTATTTTGAACCAGTTTTTTGTTCAGTGTTTTTTATTATGTATTTATATGTTATTGGGTCTCATTATGAGACATTATGCATGTACAGAATATTTTGTCATATTTAACCCTTTTTAGTTTTTTTTTCATGTGTATATGGTTACAAGAGTGCCACAGTATGCATGTGGAAGTCAGAGGACAACTTAGAAGTTCTCTCCTTCCACCATGTAGGTCCCAGGAATTGACTTCAGGGACCTGCTGAGCCATTTCACCAGCCCTGTTTTTGTGTTTTGGGGTGTGTATGTGTCCACCTGCACCATGTTCAGATGTCAAAGGACAAATTGCAGGAGTCTGTTCTGTCCTTCTATCCTGTGAGTTCCAGAGATAGAGCTCTGGTTGCCAGGCTTGGTTGCAAGTGCTTTTATTCAATAAGTTATCTCCATTTTCTTTGTCTGAGCACACACAACGCATGCGTGTGTGTGTCTGTGTTTTTAGGGGTTGTGGGGGAGAGAGGGTGTCACATTAGCCCAGACTGGTTTGGGCCTCTGAATGCTGCCCAAACTAGCCCACACTCTTGGCGGTCCTCTTGCCTCAGCCTCCCAAGTATTGAGATGACATGTGAGCTACCATGCCTGGGACCAGTTATTCTATATAGTTCTTCAAGAGAACTGGCTTCCCTTGTAAGAGCAGCCCCTTTCTATTGTAAGAGCACAGGTTATTTACCCTTTGGTTTATTTCTCCAGGTATCTTGAGGTACCGAGTAGATTTCCAGGGAATGGAATACCAAGGAGGAGACGATGAATTTTTTGACCTTGATGACTACTAGGTAGTCGACATAGGTTCAGCAAAATGTGCCTCACCCTCCAGCATCCAACCCAAGGAGCATACCCATGGTGGAATCCAAACAGATCCCTGCCTTACAATTGGAACATTTCCAGAACTTATTCCATGAGCATTGGATACTGAAAAGAAAAGCGAAACAAAACCAGACCCAACCTTACACTTTGGTTTGTCATGGTGTCAGCGCAGCAGCCTACAACTAAGTTCCTAAAGGCCACTTTGGACTAATTTAAAATGAATCCCAGTTTTTACTTTTACTTGATGGTAAAATTGGTTGCTCTTGTATTTTATGAAAAACAAATGATTTTTTTAACCTTCATACATAGAAGCAAAAATACTTTAACTGCTGTAAACCTTCAAAAGTTAATAGAAGTGAGATCATACTGGTTTGTTTCTTACTTTGATTGGAAAAATAATTGCTGCATTTCGCAGTGACCCATTTACATGGCATTCTCAGCTTAGACTGCATAAGAAGAAATACATGGTGAAATATTAGAATCATTTTTCTCTTGGTCTCTGTTTAATGTTGAAAGGGTGAGATAATACGAGGCAATTTCAACTTCACTCCCTCAGATGTCAACTTTCCCCATCCCCAGATTGTCAGTTTCAGAAATGCAGGTTGCATTGCAAAGTCAGACTGCTGCAGCATCGGGGCCAATGCACTGCTGACTTCCATCTACTTGGAGGCACATTTGTGCCCTGCATTTGGGAGCCCTTTGTATCACTAGTGCTGAGAAGGCTCCCTGTAATCTCAGCCTACTGGAAACCAGTTTGGGGTGCATATGATGGGGCTTCTGTGCTATTACTGGGATTGGGAGAGATAAAAACATGGATTTAAGTGGAAGCAAAAAAGAAATTTAAAGATCATTTTGCTTGGGTCTATTCTTGGTAAAGGGAGGTAGGTGGTGGTCATGTTTCCTTGTGTTGGATGACATGAGATTATGTGAATGTTTTGATTTTTTTTTTAATGAACTGCAAGATTTTTCACAGGAATGACAGATAAGACATGTATGACTGTGCATGTAATTATAAGCCCCTGGTGGGGTTGGAGCATCTGTTTCAAAAGTGGGACTTAGAAGCATTGCTCAGATGAAAAATTAGGGGGGGGTGGGTGGGAAGGGCAGGGGTGGGAAAGGACACGACATAGCTTGGCACCATGGACTAAACCGTGTTGGATCCAAAAATTGGCCTAAAAACCTGAAACTTAAGCTTCACAACTGGGCTATAAGTTGGACTTTGAACCCAGGTGAAGTGCAAGTCATGGTGCACTCAAGGTGGCAACAGTGAACAAAGTATAGGATGTGCCCAGTGGTGGGAAGGGCAGGGGTGGGAAAGGACACGACATAGCTTGGCACCATGGACTAAACCGTGTTGGATCCAAAAATTGGCCTAAAAACCTGAAACTTAAGCTTCACAACTGGGCTATAAGTTGGACTTTGAACCCAGGTGAAGTGCAAGTCATGGTGCACTCAAGGTGGCAACAGTGAACAAAGTATAGGATGTGCCCAGTGGTAGCAATGGAAAAAGGTATACCAAACAGACTTTGAAGGACCAAAGGCTTTTAAAGTCAATTGGTATCACCCCCACATTGACCAAGGTAGTGGGGTGCATTGGGTGTCAAATTGGGTACTTTTAACACTTTAGTGCCTGACTGCTGTTCTTCACTGACTTGACTCAGTCACTTGTAGCTTTATTGGTCTGAACCAGCTCCTTGTTCCCAGGTTACAGACCTGCCTATCGTTCCAATAATCCTGTTTCACTTGAATGAAGGGAGTATGTCTTAAATGTAAAGCTTCTGGTTCTCACACTGTATTCTGAGGTCCAAATGACTGTCTGTCATGTAACCTGATGTCTCAACCCCCCAGTGAGAAGAGTCAATTCTTTGGTGTTCACCAACATGGGAGGCTTCACCAGAACAGGCTTTTGCTTTGGGCTCTGCTGTTTGTTTGCAGAGCACCCAAAAGCAGGCAAACATGCTCTCTTCCCAGCAGTACCTTAGGGTTTTGCCATTGTAAATGGGTCTAATGTGATATAAGACCAGAGAAATTGGATGTAAATTTACATTTTGAATATGCTTGTTGTTTCACATGATACATTTAGGGTATGCAGCTCCTTTTGTAGTTTTTATTTTTACTATTTAAGTTTGGAAATGATGCCAAATTTTTGTATTTCTTTAATCAATGTGTTCTCTTTGGTGATATATATTGCATTATATATTGATGTGTGTATCAATATATACTGATATGTATTACACTTACACATACAAACACATAAATAAGAGGGGGTGAAAACCGCAGCCTTTGCATTCTCTATAGCCTCTGCAGAGAGATCCTAAGCAGCAAAATCTTGGTGTTGTGATGTACAGAAATGGAGAAGAGTATTAAACCATATTTAAGAATATACTTTGTGTGCTTGAGATTTCTTAGGAATGTTCCTAGAAAAATCTGAACTATGGAAACCCAGTTCTCCAGAGCTTATGTCAGATTAGTCTAATAAATTTTCAGCCTTAGAATTTTCACTCGATTTGTCTATACAAAGAATATCTGAACTCACCCTCAAGGTTCTGCTATAGAGAGGAGGTTTGTTTCCAGAACCAAATGGGTTACTTCATTCTTACATACCAGGGGGAAATTTGTGGTTTGAAAAAAAGGATTTCAGCCAGAAGTGGCAGTGCATGCCTTTAATCCCAGCACTCTGGAAGGAGAAGCCAGCCTGGTCTACATAGTCCAGGCCAGCTGGGGCTGCAGGAAGACTCTGTCTCAAAAAGACCAAAATAAAGGATTTCAAGGGCTGGAGAGATGACTCGGCAGTTTAAGAGCACCAGCTGCTCTTGCAGACAGCACCCACATGGCAGCTAACAACCATTAACTCCAGTTGCAAGTGATCCAATGCCCTCTGTGGGCCTTGCCTGATGTGTGCACTTAACACACATGCAGGCAAACCTACCCATTGTAACTCATGACAGTCTATAGAGATAAGTGATGTGTAAACACCAAGGATCTCAGGCTAGATGTGATTGTGCATGTCATTAATCCCAGCCCTTGCCAGCCTGATTCACATAGCCAGTCCCAGGGTATAAGGAGACCTATAGTCCTTTGTGGCACATGTACTGAAAGTAGAGGCAAGGAGGATCTCATCTAAGGTTAGCCTTTGCTACATAGCAAAATCCTGTCTCAAAAAATCCACCAGAACAGGGACTGGAGAGATGCCTCAGTAGTTAAGACTGCATGGCCTGATGTGCACACCTTTAATCCCAACACTTGGGAGGCAGAAGCAGGTGGATTTCTGAGTTCCAGTCCAGCTGGGGCTAGAGAGAGACTCAAAAAGACCAAAAGAAAGAAAAAAGCAGGACGGGATTTGATTCCCAGCACCCATATGGCAGCTAATAACCATCTCTAGCTCCAGTTCCACAAGATCCGGCTCTGACGCCCTCTTCCAGTCTCAGGCATAGCATGACATGGGTGCAGTTATATACATGTAGGCAATACACTCGTACACATTTTTTTTTAATCCAACAATAGTCCAGATGTAAGAGCAGTAACTAGGCAAGGCCCCTCCCCTGCCTGCATACCTTGCTCTGGGTTAGAGTATCAACAGTATCCAAAAGGAAGTTCAGCTGGTCCAGAAGAGCAAGGTTCCTAGGCCCCATTAAATGGAAAATAGCTTTCTTTGGCTATTTTCCCTAAAGGATGAGGTACCTAGAGCCTCCGTTTAAGAAGCTTAGTTGAGGAACCAAGGTAGTACACAGCTCGCTTTCTCCAGATTTGAAAGGAAACGTTCAGCCAACCAGTAATAGCAGTGCATTTCCATCACTGTTTTTTCAGCAAACTTGAATTTTCTCATGAAAACCGGTCCCCCACTGGAAGAAGACAGGCAATCCTGTGCAGGTGAAGGTAGATTTCATCTTAATGCATACCCGGGTGATCTGAAGTCTCCGTTGGAAGGCAGCACAATAGTACTGGATGTGTGGCTGCATCACTTGCCTGTCTGGGCCTACAGCACTTGCCATCTTTCGTTTACCAGCTCCCATTCCCACACCCGGACACTCCCAGACAGGCCCAGTGGATTCAGGGCTGGGTGCCAAGGTGGAATTTACGACTCATGCCAGCTTCTCCCTTGTAGCCAACTTGTGTGAGCGCCAGCTGGGACTCACATCTGCCAAAGTCCCACCCTGATGGGACTGCCTTAAGGGATGTAGGAACTGACCAGCCAAGGGCTGTGGAAACATGATGCCAGAACCAGTGAAGCGGGGCAGTTCCTTGTTTTGCAGCAGTTTGGATGCCACAAGCTGAGGATGTGGCCAAACAGAAACTGGTAATACATAATACAGTTCATCCCCAGGCTTCTCTTGCGTAGATCCTGGCCAGTGAACTCTGAAGGTAGAGTCATCTCCAGGAATCCCCTTGAGCTTCATAGGCTCAGGCTCACCTGGGGCTCAGCTAAGTAGTCCCCCGCTACCTTGGAGGCTTGGACAAATTAATGAAACCCTCTCTCTGAAGGGCCGAGATGTAGCTCATTGAGGTTTGCTCAGTATGCATAAGGTCTTTCGGTTTAAGCCTCAGTATCATGCCTCCCACAACCCAGTTGCTCAGAAGTCTCTATAAGCTCTGGCTCTAAACTAGATGTGGGGCTGAAGAGATGGCACAGTGGTTGGGAGCACTGGCTGCTCTTGCAGAGGACTAGGGTTCAATTATCAGCATCCACATGGCAGTTAACAACTGTCTGTGACTCCAGTTCCAGGTAATCCCCACACCATCTTCTGGCATCCATAGGCTTTGCAGGACAGGAGTGCACTTTACAAAGAAAAAAAAAAATACTAGGCATGATAGGACACACCTGTAATCTCAGCACTCAGGATGCACGAGGATGGTGAGTTCCAAGGTCAGCCCAGCAAGACCTGTCTCAAAAGCTAGGGGCTAACAGGTGCTTGCCACCAAGCCTGACCCCTGAATTCAATCTTAAGGATTTAAATCGTGAGAGGAGTGAGTGAACCAACCCATACATGTTCTCTGACTTCCATGCACACACAAATGATAAATGCAGTTTAAAATGAAAACTTTCCTAATAAAAAGTGGTTCTGATATTAGGTGGGGTTGTGACCAGGTGTGTCCCTTCCTATTGCTGTTTTCCTGTCAGTCTAGGACAGGCTAAGAGTTTGAGGTACTTTCCCAGCTGTGCAGCTAGCATAGTGAGGAACAGGACTGTATCAGTGTACCAAAAGCAGAGCCGAGGGCCCAGTCAGTGCCTGGCACCTAGCTGGGCCTAGGATAAAAGCTGCCGTTAAGATTCCTTGGCTAGGGGCTGGAGATGGCTCTTGCAGAGAAAGGATCTGGGTTCAATTCCCAGCACCCACATAGCAGCTAAAATCTCCATAGTTACAGGTCAGGGGATCTGACACCCTCTTTTGACCTCCATGGGCATTGCATGACACAGTTGCACTTACATACATGTAGGCAATACACGTGTACAAAAAGTAAAAATAATAAAACATTTAAGTATCTTATCTATGAACAAATGCAAAACTAAACATTTGAATTCCAGATGTTTGAGTACTTCATTAAAAAAAAAAAGATGGGCTGGAGAGATGGCTCAGCGGTTAAGAACACTGTTCTTGCAGAAGACCCGGGTTTGAATCCCACACCCACATGGCAGCTAACAACTGTCTATAACTCCAGTTCCAGGGGATCCAACAGCCTTTTCTGTCCTCCGTGGGCACTGCACGACAGGGGTGCACTTACCTACATGCAGGCAATACATGCATACACATAAATAATTTTTTTTTTTTTTTTTTTATGATTCCTTAGCTACCAACCCTGTTCTCAAGTGGCAAGGGTGAGTTTATTCTGTTGGCCACAAGGTGGTACTAGACAACAAGGATGCTGGTTGTGGAAGACACTTGCTTCATCTGAAAAGGCAAGATTTCCAGTGCAGGTGGGAGAGGGGGTTCACACAAAAGGACTCACCCTAGATGAAGAATTGCAGGCAATCAATGACTGCTCAGAGAAGAGAATCAGTTTTATCCAGGAATGAGTAGATTATCCAATCCCAAGTGGTCAGTCCTAAACACATGTACATAAGAGCAATACTAAACATATGTATATGTGTATATGTATATGTGTTTAACAATAAATGTAGAGGAGATTGGGTGGGACACGAGGAGTTAGAGGGGCAGAGAGGTGGAAATGATGCAAATACAGTACTCATTAAATTCTCAGAAAATAAAAAATTCATTTTAAAAAGTTACCACATTAAAAAAAGAGAGAAAAAAGGCAAGATCTCTAACAGCAATTTGCAGGTGTCTGGGACAGCTTGCTTTGTCCTTAAAATGTGGAGAAATGAAGAGGGCAGTCAAGCAAAGGAAGCAGCCTGAATAAGCAGAAAGAAGAACCCAGTAGTCTCCATCCAGCTCTGCCTTGTTAGCACTCTGAAACCTGGGTTTTGAATTCTCCATCAGTAAAATTCACATTTGTTGAAGCTATGTAATCCTTTTAAAAATATTTTATGCCGGGCATGGTGGTGCACACCTTTAATCCCAGCTCTTGGGAGGCAGAGGCAGGCGGATCTCTGTGAGTTCAAGGCCAGCCTGGTCTACATAGTGAGCTCCAGGACAGCTGGGGCTACAAGAAGACCCTTGTCTCAAAAAGACCAAAAAAAAAATTATTTATAGTTTTATTTTACATGTATGAGTGTTATGCCTGCGTGTTGTAAGTGCACCCTTGTCATGAAATGCCCTCACAGGTCAGAAAATGGTGTCTGATCCCCTGGAACTGGAGTTAGGGCAGCTGTTAAACACCATTGAGCTGGGAATCGAGCCTGAGTCCTCTGCAAGACAGCCAGTGCTCTTAACCACTGAGCCATCTCTCCAGCCCCAAAACTATGTAATCTTGAGAAAAACTTGAAGAGGTAGATACTGTGTAAGCTAACAAGCTAAGCTCACAAGCTACTAAATGGCAAAATCTAGGACCCAAAGTCAGGTCTATCTGGTTCCAAAGCCATGAGATACATGTCATTCTTCACTTGAAAAGAACAGTTGTACAGGTAAGAAGATAAGGAACCAGCCATACCAACCACTGGTGTGCTTTCAGAGATGACCAACAACTTGAGCTGCATCTGAAAGACACCATTAGCATTTGTGTCCTTCCTACAAAACACACTTTGGCTAGCCAGCTAAGCCCCACCACAGCTGGAGATGAACAAAAGGAGCTTTTGTTTCTGGACAGGACCCCAGCATCTTAAGCCAGACTTTGGAGGAAGACCAAAGAGTTTCAAGGTCATCTTCAGCTACATAGTTCAAGGCCAGCCTGAGCTATATAGCACCCTGTCTTAAGAAAAAAATGTTGGCAGGGGCCCCTGGAGAGACAACACACAGTTAAGAGCACTTGCTATTCTTCCAGAGGACCTGGATTTAGTTCCCAGCACCTACATGGTCATCTATAACTCCAGTTCCAGGGACTCCAGCGCCATCTTCTGACCTCTGAGGGCAGTGCGTACATGGGTATACTTACATACATACAGGCAAAACACTCATATACATTAAAAATTTTTTTTTGATGTTATCCACTGTCTTCATGGAAAAATGGATAGGGAGTTTTTTAGATGCATGCAAGAGTTCCTTGATCTTGTACCTTTTTTCTTTATAATTTTGCAGTCTGGACTTGAACACAGGATCTTGAATATGCTAAGTATGTACCCTACCACTCAGCTACCTCCTACCTCCCCTCCCCTCAACCTTTTTTTTCCCCCATTAAGAGATGAACCTTACTGTGGTGCTCTAGCTGGTGTCAAACTCTTGAGTCTCAAATGATCCTTCTGGCTCAGCCTCACAAGTAGCTGGGACAGCATGTACATGCATTTCGCCAAATTTGCCCTCCTGTTTTCTTAATGTTTAATTTTTATTTTATATGAGTGTTTTGCCTGCATATATGTAAGAACATCGCATGATATATAGTGCCCACCCACAGAGGCCACAAGAGGGCATTGGATCCTCTGGATCTTGGAGTTACAGACTTGCGAGCTGCTCAATGTGGCAGTTTGGACCTGAACCCAGGTCTCCTGCAAGAGCAACAAGTGCTCTCAACTGTCTCAAAAAAACAGTCATTGAAAGGACAATTAACAAAACTAAAATGTGGACTACTATAGATAAAGTCTACTATGTCTATGCTAAATCTTAGATTTATAATTACTATAGATTTGTAGGAGGATATTCTTAAGAAATACATGTTGTTGCATCAAGAGGTATACAAAAGGTAAAGCAGCCAGGTGTGATGGCACGTGCCTTTAATCCCAGCACTCGGGAGGCAGAGGCAGGAGGATCTCTGAGTTCGAGGCCAGCTTAGTCTCCATAGCGAATCCAGGCCAGCTAGGGCTACAGGGAGACTGTCTCAAAAAGACCCCTACCCCCCCCAAAAAAGGTAAAGCATTTTGAAATTTCAGAAATATATAAGAAAAACAGCATTACTGAGCATGGTGGCACACACCTACAATTCTAGCAGTTAGGACCACCAGGATTCCTGGGGCCAGCCATGAGCTACATAGCAAGTCTCAAACCAAACACAAAACTGCATCATTTAACAGAAATTGTTTAGGATCACTATGAACATCCATGCATAACGTGAATACGAACAGTGATAGTGTCTGGGCTCTAACCACCTTATAAGGTACTTAAAACTGGTTTGATTCTCTGCAAGTTTGCTTTTGACTCACAATTTGGGATTTACTGAAGCCAATTCCACGGAGTCAACCAATCTACCCGGGAGGGAAAAGAGGCAGGGCCAGAAAAAGAGCTTCTGGTACATGTTCTGGAGATGGTCTTGGGCTTTGTCTGGAGCTGAGTGAAATGAAGCAGTATGAAGAACCCTCGACCCTCACTAGGTAGGTAAGTGAGCCTGCAGGGGATGGAAGAAAGCACAACTATACCTGGGAACTTTGAGCCCATGCTCAGGACAGTCTCTAGTCCCTTGTCTACAGTCATTCCTTTGTACAGCTCTTCACGCTTCACTGTAGTATCCTAGAACCTTAATTTGTTTTTCTTTTCAGACACGGGTATCGCAGACTGACATCAAACCTGCAGTGATCGTCCTGCCTCCACCTCCCAAGTGCTGGGATTACAAGCATACAGACTCTTCAACTTCTTTAGGAATCATATTTTAGCACTCAAAAGAGTGTTGGATCTCATCCTAATCCCTTCATTGAAGAGAAGGCTGACTTGTTGGCCAGGCGGTGGCGCACGCCTTTAATCCCAGCACTCGGGAGGCAGAGGCAGGCAGATTTCTGTGAGCTCAAGGCCAGCCTGGTCTCCATGGTGAATCCAGGACAGCTGGGGCTATAGGGAGACCCTGTCTCAAAAAGACCAAAAAAAAAAAGACTTGTCAGGTTTATAACAATGAATTAGTCAAGCCAACATGAGTGCCTGACATCGAAGCTCCAAAGTCTGTGCTCTCAACACACAGATAACCTTGCTAAGCTCAATTCTCTGCAATGTTGTGGATGAGAAAAGGGAGTCTGAAGCTGGGCGAGGTGGCGCACCCCTTTCATCCCAGCACTCTGGAAGCAAAGGCAGGCAGATCTTTGTGAGTTCAAGGCCAGCCTGGTCTACATAGCCAGTTCCAGGCCAGCTGGGGCTATGGGGAGACCCTGTCTCAAACACACACACACACACACACACACACACACACACACACACACACACACACAGGGAGTCTGAGAGTGAGTAGCTGCAAGCCAAGGACTGCCGGGAGGGAAAAGGTGGCCAACATCCAGATAGAGTTATGAAAGCTGTTTTGAAGTCACTTCGTGAGTCAGGGTTGACTTGAGTGTATGATTAACTTGCTTCTCCAGTCCCCAGGTTTCCAAATTAGCCCCATGGAAGTTTCCCTGACTGACAGGCTCCCAGTACCCTCTGCCACTCTGCTCAGTATAACATGGCTATAGCCCCTTCTGCTTGGCTCTCCAACCATGAAAAGGAAAGCCAGCAGGCAAGCACGTCCCTAGGGAGGACAGGGGAGAGCAGAGACATAGAGACAGGCTCCAAGCAAGAAGGAGCAAGGAGCTGAGGTGAAGGCAAAGGTATGCAGACATTCTTCACTCTTCAAGAAGAAAAGAGGGCTTGAGAATGAAGGGGAATCAGGACTCGAGGCCAGGACATCTGCCCATTACATGGATGCCCAAACGCAACAAGTTCCCAGTCTAGGCTGGGAAGGTAGTACACTTTGTAAACCTAGTGCTGGGAGGCAGAGACAAAGCAGATTCCTGAGGCTTGCCCGGACCAGTCAGTCCAGCCTGCTTGATGAGCTCCAGGCCAATAGAGACTCTCAGAAAACAATATAGGCCAGGGAGATGGCTCAGCAGCTAAAGGACTGCCACGTAAGTGTGAAGGCCAGAATTCAGATCCCTAGAACCCACATAAAAACAGGGTGAACATAGCAGCACCCATAATCCCAGTGAGTGGGAAGTGGAGACAGGGAATCCCCAGAGCAAGCTGACTAGCCAGGCCAGCCAAAACAGTGAGTTCCCAGTACAGTCAGACCTGTTGCAATATATAAGATGAAGAATGATCCAGGAAGACACCAGATATCAACTGTAGACCTACACACACACACACACGCTCACATGCACGCACCCACACACATGCAAACATAACACATACATGCATACACACCACACATTCCTACAAAATTATGGATGCCACCTGAGGAACATCTGAGGCTCATACACATGTGCACACACCTACAAATGCACAAGCACAAATACACACACATTTTGATTTCTCATAGGTTGGCATCTCAGAATCGCTGGGTTACATGTGTGTTAAGTATCTTGGGAGACTTTTTCATTTTTCTAGATTTTGTTTTGTTCTTCCTTTTTTTGAGACAGGGTATCACAACAGAGCCCAGGCTAGTGATGATTCTCGTCTCAATCTCCTGAGTGTTCGGATTATAGGCGTGCACCACCATGCTGGCATGTTTAACATCTTAACAAACTGCCAAACTCTTTTTCACGGTGGCTGAATCATTTTACATTCCCAATAGCAATGCATGAGGGTTCCAATTTCTCGACATCCTTGCCAACCCTTGTTATTATCTTCTTTGTTGTCACCATTCTAGTGGGCATAAAGTGGTATCTCAGTTTTCATTTGCATGTCCTTAATGACTAATCATGCTTTACCTGCTGAGCCATCTCCCTGGCCCATCATGTTGAACATGCTTTTTAGATGCCTGTTGGCCACTTGAATAGCCAGTTTATCCCTTTGCTCATTTTTCACTTCTTCAGTATTTATTTATTTATATGTATATGCACATGCCTCAACCTGCCTGTGGAGGTCAGAGGACAAGTTGTGGGAGTCATTTCTCTTCTTCTACCATGTGAATGCCGAGAATCGAACTCAGGTTGTCAGGTTTGGTAGCAGGCACCTGCTACCATCTCATCAGCCTCATTTTTCAATTTCTTAATATCCTTTGATATACAAAACTTTGTATTATTTATATTGTTGCTGTGCTAGGGATTAAACTCTAGGGCCTCAGGAATGTTAAAGAATCTATCACTGAACTCCATCCACAGTCCCCCAAGCTTTTAAAATATTTGTTTCTTGGGCCGGGTGTGGTGGTGCACGCCTTTAATCCCAGCGCTCGGGAGGCAGAGGCAGGCGGATCTCTGTGAGTTCAAGGCCAGCCTGATCTACATAGTGAGTTCCAGGACAGCTGGGGCTACAGGGAGACCCTGTCTCAGAAAGACAAAAAAAAAATTCTGTATATGATTTGTGTGTGTGTATTTTGTGTGCTGTACACACATATGCACATGTGCGGAGGCCATACATCAGATTCCCTGCCACTGAAGTTCCAGGTGGTTGTGAATTGCCTGATGGGGGTGCTGAACTTGGGTACTCTGGAAGTGCAGCCAGGTACCTTAGTCACTGAACCATCTCCCCATCCTCCCTGCTTCTCCCTTAGACTTAATTTTGATGAAATTCACTTTATTTATTTTTATTTTGGGGGGGGTCTTTTTGAGATAGGGGCTCCCTGTAGCCCCAGCTGGCCTGGAGCTCACTGTGTAGATGAGGCTGGCCTTGAACTCACAGAGATCCCCCTACCTCTGCCTCCCAAGTGCTGGGACTAAAGGTATGCACCACCATGCCTGGCTCTGTTTTTTATTGCCATATCTAAATCTCCTTTCCCCAAATCGAAGTCATGATAGGTGGTGGTACATACCTATGATCATTGCACCAGGAAGGCTGAGGGAGGAGGATCAAGAATTCCAGGCTGCCATCTCCCAACATGGTGGCCTCAGCAAAATAATAATAATAAGGGGAAGACCATCTCCCTAACGGATTTTTTGGCTGAGGATGGGGGAACTGGTGGAGGAAGTACCTATGTCCCCAAACCAGTCAGCTGGGCTGATGAAACAGACCATCTGGAAGATGTGTCAACAGCTTGGCACAGTAACAATGACGATGTGTATAGGGCACCTCCAACTGACCGTTCCATCCTTCCCACTGCTCTGGCTCCTCGGGAACCCAAATTGTCATCCTACACTGGTTTCCTAGGGAACCTGCCCTATGATGTGACAGAAGACTCCATTAAGGAATTCTTCAGACCATTAAATATCAATGTAGTGTGCTCACTGCTTGAACCTAGCAATCCAGACAGGTTGAAAGGTTTTGGTTATGCTGAATTTGAGGACCTGGATTCCCTGCTCAGTGCTCTGAGTCTCAATGAAGAGTCTCTAGGTAACAGGAGAATTTGAGTGGATGTCGCTCATCAAGCACATGGTAAAGATGATCCTTCTTTTGGCCGAGCTAGAAATCAAGATTCTGACAAAACGGTCACAGACTGGGGAGCCTGTCCTTCCACAGACAGCTTTGATGACTACCCACCTAGAAGAGGAGATGATGGCTTTGGAGACAAGTATCAAGATCATTATGATTCAGACAAGGATTGAGATGGGTATTGGGACTGGTATCTGGACGGCTCACATCAGGATATGGATCGCCACGGGGGAGGGATCACTATGTTGGCTGAAGAAGCAGAAACTATGACAGGGGCTATGACTCCAGGATAGGCAGTGGCAGAAGAGCATTTGGTAGTGGGTATCATAGGGATGATGACCGTTATGACAGATAGGACAACAAAAAAGGTAGTTTGGGGGATGGAGAGATGGCACAGCAGATAAGAGTACTGACTGCTCTTGCAGAGGACCCGGGTTCGATTTCCAGCATCCACATGGTAGCTACGAACCGTCCTTAACTCCAGTTCCAGGGGAACCCGAAGCCCTCTTCTGACCTCCGCAGTATTGCACGACATGGGTGCACTCGCATGCAGGCAATACACTTATAAAATAAAAATAATAAAATATTGTTTTAAAAAAGGCTGGGCGTGGTGGTGCATGCTTTTAATCCCAGCACTCGGGAGGCAGAAGCAGGCAGATCTCTGTGAGTTCAAGGCCAGCCTGGTCTACATAGTGAGTTCCAGGACAGCTGGGGCTACAGGGAGACCCTGTCTCAAAAAGACCCAGAAAAAAAAAAAAAAGAAAAAGGTAGTTTGCCTCCTTCATGTCTATTTTCCTTACAAATAGTTGCATCAAAAGCTGTTTTGTCCACTCTCGTACCTTGCTCCTCTGTTAAAATGAAAGCAGGGGTTGATGTATGTCCTACTCCTGAATACATGTAAAATTTGTATAAAAATATCTATGAAAATGATTTGCAATCTGTAGACATTACTTAGGAGATGTCTTGAGATGTAAAATTCCATCCTTTGGGTTGTGGGTTTTTATTTTTCTCCAAATAAATCCAATCTTTAAAGTTAAAAAAAAAAAAGAATTCCAGGCCAACTTGGCTACATAATGAGACCATGTCTCAAAAACCACCAAGATCATCAAGATATACTTCTTATGTTTTATTGGGGATTTTTTTGTTTTTGTTTTTGTCTTTTTGAGATAGGCTCTCCCTGTTGCCTCACCTGCGCTATGTAGGCTGGCCTCAATCTCACATTAGATCCACCTGCCTCTGGCTCCTGAGTGCTGAGATTAAAGGAATGTGCCACCACACCAGGCTAATACTTATGTTTTCTTCTAAGCGTTTTATACTTTTAGCTCTTACCCATAGGTCTTCAGTCCACTTTGACCTGAGGCAGGGAGTCTGACCTCATACTTCTGAATGTGACTCAGGCTTTAGCTCAGTGGTAGATTGCTTGCCTACAAAGCCCCAGGTTTCATGCCCAGCACAAAAATTAGTTCCCATGTTCCAGCACCATTTATTGATAACACTATTGTTTCCACATTAAAGGTGTTGTACCTTAGAGAAAATCAGTTGGCTAGAACAGCCATCCTAAAAATAATAAGCCAGGGCTGGAGTGAGAGATGGCTCAATAGTTAAGAGTACTTGCTGCTTTAGCAGAGGACCTGGGTTCAATTTCCAGCACTCACATGGTGACTCACAACTGCCTGTAGCTCCCATTCTAGGGGATCCCATACCCTCTTTTGGCCTCCTCAGGTACAAGGCATGCACATAGTACACACACATACATGCAGGCACTCACACAAACACATAAAAAATAAATCTTTTTTCTTCATTTTTTCTTCATTCTTTGAAAAATTCATACAACATATTTTGATTATATTTGCCCCCCACAACTTCTCCCAAGTACACCACCCCCTTTCCTTCCAAACCAACTTATGTCCTCTTTTCTTTCTTTTTTAATCCATCAAGTTCATATACTCTTGGGTGTGTAGCCACCCACTGGAGTGTAGCTGACCTACCTGGGGCCACACTCTTCAAGAAAACTGACTCTCCCTCTCCCAGCAGCTTTCAATAGCTTCTCAGCTAGGGGTGAGACATCATGCCCACTTCCCCTAAAATAATCTTTAAAAAATAGATTAAGTTGCTGGGTGTCGTGGCGCACGCCTTTACTCAGGAGGCTGAGGCAGGTGGGTCCCTGTGAGTTCAAGGCCAGCATGGTCTACATAGTGAGTGCCAGGACAGCTGGGGCTACAGGGAGGCCCTGTCTCAAAAAGATAAAAAAGGACACGCATAATTAAAAATAAAAATAAACCTGAAAAACAACTGAAAAAAAAGATTGTCCCAATTCAAGAACACAGGATGATTTTCCATTTATTTAGATTTTCCTTCAGCAACATTTTGGTTTATACTTTTCACTGTACAAACCTTTCTGTCCTTTGTTAAATTTATGCCTGGGCAATTTCTTCTTCAGTATGAAAATGGAACTGTCTTCTTAATTTCTTTTTCAGGTTGCTCATTGCTGGTGTCACTCCAGTTTTGATTTGCATTTTCCTGATGACTAATAATGTTGAGCATCTTTTCATATGCTTATTAGTCATTCAAATATCTTCATTGGTGAAGTATGACCTTTCTTAATCTCAACTCTGCATTTCTATGATTAGAAAAAGTAGCTCCCTAGTTTCCCTGACTCCTTTCTTCCCTCCTGTCTTCTTCACTGCCTTTTAACTTTCAAAAAGTACTTTAAAGGGTGTGGGGAGGCGGGTAACAGACACAGGAGCCAGTTGTTCAGGATAACAGTAAAATTCTTCCACTTAAAAGCTCTGTGGCTTTGAGTATATTATTTAGCCTTTCTTTTCTAGGTTGAAATTTAAAATACTATTCTATTAAATAAACTAAATTGTTTATCACATGCTACATCCAAGCAAAGAGCTAGACCCAGGAATATTTCATGAACAAGAGACAACTCCTTTGCAGTTGTCCCAATGGACTTCCAGACTAGTGAATCACTCCAATGGATGTGAAATCCTAATTGTCTATTGCAGGGCAACTTGACCTGGCAGAGAAAAAGAAGTACATTCCGAGTACATCCTAAGTATAGAGTGACTTCTTAAGGAAGCTGATGTAAGGAAGCCTATGGAAATAAATAGGAGTTTTAATAAAGAGGACATTGAAGAAGCCAACCACAGCCTGCCAAGGGAGATGGAGGCAAGAGGATCAGGAGTTCAAGTTCAGCCTTAGCTATAGAGCGAATGTGAGGCCAGCCGGAGCTATATTAGACCCTATCTCAAAATACATGCACGTAAGAAAAGTCAGGGGCTAGAGAGATGGCTCCGTGGTTAAGAGCACTGAATGCTCTTGCAGAGGACTCAGGTTCAATTCCCAGCACCCACATGTGGCTAACAACCATCCAGTTCCAGGGGAATCTGACACCTTCTTCTGACCTCCGTGGGCATTGCATGACACAAATGCACTTATACACAAGCAGGCAATACACAGATATACATAAAATAAAAATAGTAAATAAAATATTATAAAAAAAAGTCAGATGGGCAGACCTGGCTGAGCTTTAAAGGTAGTACTAACAAATTGCAATTTCATCTGAATATGAATGACTGCTCTTGCACAGGAACTGGGTTTAATTCCCAGCACCAACATGGTGGCTAACAACCATCCATAACTCCAGTTCCAGAGGATCCAACTCCCTCTTCTAACCTTGGTGGGCACTGAATGACAATGGGTGCACTTACATACATGCAGGCAATATATTCATACACATGAAATAAAAATAAAAATTTTAAAAAGATTAGAAGAAACCATTGAAGTACCTTAACTAGGGAGGTGACAAATTCAGAGTACTTTTTCAAAGACGTAAGTCCTTATAGAAACAATGCAGTTTGAGAAAAGAGCCTGGAGTGATGTCTGAAAGCTCTCTACTTAATATCCATCTGAAGGACACTTAAAGAGCATTGGGAGAGGCAAAGGGAAATCAGCGCTTTAACCACAAGAGGGGGGCTGCAGAGATGCTCAGTGGTTAGAGCAAGTACTGCTGGGATTAAGAGTGTACACCACTACACCCTACTCAGTAAGCTTAAGAAGATTCCTTGGCAGCTTTCCTGCAGTATCTTCATCGTGAGGCCATGCAGGAGAGCACTAACTATAAGAGAGGCATGCACGACAGGAAAAGACAGATGCTCATCCACATAACTGCTCCAAACCCAGAGGCAGCAGCCTCCTGCCAGAGCTGAACAGTACTCTGAAGCCAGTCACCAGATCTTATCACAGCACTGAATGAAAGGCACCTAAATGCCCCAAGCTGTTTTCCAACTCATAAGTGCTGTGACAAAGAAGTATTAGTATTAAGCAGCATCCCACAAACAGTATTAAACTAACAATCATAGATTCATATTTATTCATCTAAGTGTTTACTATGCCTGGCAATAGGACAAAAATAGTCAACAAAGCAGACTGGTCCATACCACTATAAACACCTGGTCTAGAGGCAAACTCAGACAATCGAGAGGCACAAAGCACTGGGCAGAGGGTTCTATGGGATGAGGGGGGTAAAACTGGCATCCAGATTTTCTGAGTGCCTCTTTCTCTTAACCCTAGTGATTAAAAACATATACTAAGGGGGGGCTGGAGAAATGGCTCAGTGGTTGAGAGCATTGGCTGCTCTTGCAGAAGACCAAGGTTTGATTCCCAGCACCCACATGGAAGCTAACAACCATCCATGAACTCCAGTTCCAGGGAATCCCCAGTGTCTGCGGGCATTGCAGGACACTGGTGCACTCAGATATATGCATACACATAAAATGAAAATAATAAATAGCTGGGCATGGTGGCGCATGCCTTTAATCCCAGCACTTGGGAGGCAGAGGCAGGCAGATCTCTGTGAGTTCAAGGCCAGCCTGGTCTACATAGTGAGTTCCAGGACAGCTGGGGCTACAGGGAGTCTCAAAAAGACCAAAATAATAATAATAATAAAATAAATAAATAAAATATATTTTAAGTATGTTATTATTTTAAATATTTTGTTATTTTTATTTTATGTGTATGCGTGTATTGCCTACATGTAGGTAAGTGCACTTGTGTCATGCAATGCCCACAGAGAACAGAAGAAGCTGTCGGATCCCCTGGAAGTGGCGTTATGGACAGTTGTTAGCTGCTGTGTGGGTGCTGGGATTTGAACCCGGGTCTTCTGCAAGAACAACCAGTGTTCTTAACCCCTGAGCCATCTCTCCAGCCCCTTATTCATTATTTTTATGTGTATGTGTGTATTGCCTGCATGTAGGCAAGTGCACCCGTGTTGTGAAATGCCCAAAGAGGACAGAAGAGGCTGTCAGATCCCCTGGAACTGGAGTTACAGACAATTGTTAGCTTCCATGTGGGTGCTGGGATTCAAACTTGTTCTTCTGCAAGAACAGCCAGTGTTCTTAACCACTGAGCTATCTCTCCAGCCCTATTTTTTTTAAATGTATACTAGGTGGTTGGAGAGACGGCTCAGTGGTTAAGAGCATTGGCTGCTCTTACAGAGGACCTGAGCTCAATTCCCAGTACCAACACAGTGGCTGACAACAGTCAGTAACTCCAATTCCAGGGGAATGTAATGCTCTCTTCTGACCTCTGCAGGCATTGTATGACTCACTGCACTTACATACAGGCAGGCAATACACTTATACATCATAATATAAAAATAATACATTTTTTAGGTGGGTGTAGTGGCATATGCCTTTAATCCCAGCACTTAGGAGGTAGAGGGGTGTATTTAATGTGAGATTGAAGTCAGCCTGGTCTACATAGACAGTTCCAGGCCAGCTGGGGCTACAGGGAGACCCTGTCGCAAAAAAGACCAAAAAAGAAAAAAAAAATTTTTTTTTAAATCTATGCTAAGAGCCATTGTGGTGCACACCTTTAACCCCAGCATTTGGGAGACAGAGGCAGACAGATCTTTATGAGATCAAGGCCAGCCTGAGAGACCCTGTCAAGAAAGAAAGAAGAAAGAAAGAAAGAAAGAAAGAAAGAAAGAAAGAAAGAAAGAAAGAAAGAAAGAAAGAAAGAAAGAAAGAAAGAAAGAAAGAAAGAAAGAAAGAAAGAAAGAAAGAAAGAAAGAAAGAAAGAAAGAAAGGAAAAGAAAGAAGAGGGAGGGAGGGAGGGAAGGAAGGAGCTTATTTTTAAAATGGGTAAGATTCTGTTAATATACCAGCAATTAGCAACTAATAAAGGTACAACACCCCCCAAGTACCTCATTTCCTGAGCATACTCTGCTCAACATGCTAACATCCTTTTTCTATCCATTGGTAAATCTGCAGAATTAAACATTCCTTCTCAGTCTTACTTAATTTAAATATCAATCTATCTAATGTAAAGCAAAACATTTTTTTAAATTTTATTTATTATTTTTATTTTATGTGTGTGAGTGTATTGCCTGCATGTAGATTAAGTACACCGGTGTCATGCAATGCCTGTGGAGGTAAGAAGAGGATGTCAGATGCCCTGGGACTGGAGTTATGGACAGTTGTTAGCTGCCATGTGGGTGCTGGGATTCAAATCTGGGTCTTCTGCAAGAATGACCAGTGTTCTTAACCACTGAGTCATCTCTCCAGCCCCACAAAATATATTTTTAAGTCAATTTTTCTAGTGCTTAAAAATAATACAAAGGGGCTGGAGAGATGGCTCAGTGGTTAGGAGCACTGGCTGCTCTTGCAGAGGACTTGAATTTGATTCCCACATGACGGTTAACAATTGTACATAACTCCAGTTCCAGGGGATCCAGCACCCTCTTCTGACCTTCATGGGCATTGCACAACACAGGTGCACTTACATACATGCAGACATTATACACATATACATAAAATAAAAAGCAATAAATAAAACATTTTTAAAAAATAATACAAAAATACTGATGTTAAGCTGAGCATGGTGATGCATGCCTTTTAATCCCAGCATTCTGGAGGCAGAGGTAGGTGGATCTCTGTCAATTCAAGGCCAGCCTGGTCTACATAGTGAGCTTCAGGCCAGGTGGAGCTACAGGGAGATCTTGTCTCAAAAAGACAAAAAAAAGAAAAGAAAAGAAAATGAAGAATTTTGCGAAACATTTTACAGAGACTTTGTGTTGATGAGTAGCCCAGCTTTCTCTAATTCTTCGCTGCTATTTCCATGTTCTCTGCAATATTGCTTTGAGGCTCCTCCTGTCAAGAGATCACATCTTCCCCATCCCATAAACTGACCTTATGACTTACTTTAGAAACTAAGTCAATACAGCAAAATAAATTGGGAAGCAATGCTATGCCAATTCTTAACATGAACTCCAAGAGCTTGTCTGCTTCTTTTCTCTTCTGGGCCTGCCTGAGCTGCTGGAAAGTAGGATTCACCAGGTATTGTAGAGGGGACACGGACCATGACATTTACTTTAGGCCAATGCAATACAAAATAGCCATCTCCCAGCTGTATGGCTGGTGACTGCAGGCATGTGAGTGACCTAATCGAGATCAGCCAGAACCAAATTGTACCAACCAAATTGTCCAGCATACTCACAGACTTAAAAAAAAAATAGTGAACAGTGGTAGTGCATAGCAACCAGCTTTATGTGTAACTTGTTACAAGTGCCATTATAACAATAGAAAATGGCTATACCAATATTATACTAATTTAACTTCTATAATGCTAGGATTTCTGAAAGTGAAAATGGTTTTGAAGCCATGATCACATTAAGATCCTTGGGATCAGGGTATACTAAAAGATATTAGTCTTAGTCTTCAACTAGGGACGGTTTCAAGGCAGAGGAAAGGGAGATATACAGAGAAGAAATAAATCTTTCTCTAGCCACCTAGCAAGTAGCAACGCACAGCACAGTGGTTTTGGGGTTTGGGGAATTGGAGGATCCTCAGTGCCTCAGTGTTTTTTTCCTTCCTTCCTTCCTTCCTTCCTTCCTTCCTTCCTTCCTTCCTTCCTTCCTTCCTTCCTCCCTCCCTCCCTCCCCCCCCCCCCCAAACTGTTAGACTACTCACAAAGGCACAGCCAGGACTGCGTGTGTGTGTGTGTATGTGTGTGTGTGGGGGAGGTTAATATTTATTATTTTTTTTTAATGTGTATGCGTGTATTGCCTACATGTAGGTAAGTGCACCGTGTAGTGCAATGCTCTCGGAGGACAGAAGTGGCTGTGGGATCCCCTGGAACTGGAGTTACAGATAGTTGTTACCTGCCATGTGGGTGCTGGAATTAGAACCTGGGTCTTCTGAAAGAACAGTGTTCTTAATCGCTGAGCCATCTCTCCAGCCCCAACAAATGTAATTTTTAAATTGTTTAATATCTCTTAATAAACTCCAACTTTTGGAAGGAAGGAAGGAAGGAAGGAAGGAAGGAAGGAAGGAAGGAAGGAAGGAAGGAAGGAAGGAAGGAAGGAAGGAAGGGGCATCTAGTCCATCCTAGGCAGGATACCATTATCAGTAGAGGTTCCTGTCTCTTTGACTCCTGTAGAAATTAGCAGAGACAAGAAAAATGCATGGAAATACCACGTGACTGTCATACTGTGTGTGTGTCACATGGCTTCTTCAAAAAAGGTTCAGTTTATCACCCCAGGTCAAATATCCACAAATACTGGCCCCCTCAGCAACCCAAAAGCTGGGGCAGAACACCTGCCCCCTTCCTTAGGACAGACTCCTGGCCACTGCCAATTCACAGGGCTTTCAGAGACTCAGAGTTCCCTCTCCAAGAAACAGAAGGCCCGCCCTAGAAGGAGGCTGGGGCTCTCTCAAGCTCCGCAGCAGCTAGGAGTTCAACACCTCCTCTCAGACCTCCCACCATCAGGCGGTTATAAATAACTTGCTTGGGATCTCCCTGCCCTGGGAGCAAGCACCTCCTCCTCACCCATAACTGCCTTCGGACGGGAGCAGGAGGCGGCAGCGGCCAGCAGGAGGCGAGGTAACAGGGAGAGGGCGGGTAGGCACTACCAGGAGCCTCAGCTCTGTGGACTACACTTCCCACAATCCTACAGGGCAGTCAAGCAAAGGCGAGTGCAGTCGTGTAGGAAACTAGACAAAGAGGCACCCCAGGAGACCCATTTTTCCCAAACCCTAACTTCTGGACCTCCACACACCCTCTTCACAAGCACTCCAGAGGGCTTGTGGGGGCTACGGAGACACACAAAACTTAACTTTTGTATTTGTATCCAAAGCACGTGTTTCCTAGCTAGCGGAGATCCGGAAGAAAGAAGGGAGGGTGGGCAAAAACTGGCGGGTGTGAGGACTGCGGATAAAAGCTCTTGCCGCCATGCCTGACGACCCACAGAGAAGAGTCCTGCTCCCAGATGTTCTCAGCCCTCCACGCGAGTGCGGTGACCCCCACATATACACACCCCGACAAATAAAACATAATGTAAAAATAAAAAACAGCCGGGCGTGGTGGCGCACGCCTTTAATCCCAGCACTTGGGAGGCAGAGGCAGGCGGATCTCAGTAAATTCGAAACCAGCCTGGTCTACATAGCGAGTTCCAGGCCAGCTGGGGCTACAGGGAGACCGTGTCTCAAAAAGACAAAAAATAAAATAAAATAAAAAACAACCGGGCGTGGTGGCGCATGCCCTTAATCCCAGCACTCGGGAGGCAGAGGCAGGCGGATCTCAGTTCGAAACCAGCCTGGTCTACATAGCGAGTTCCAGGCCAGCTGGGGCTACAGGGAGGCCTGTCTCAAAAAGACAAACGAACAAAAAACAGGAGGCTGGAGAGATGACTCAACACTTAACAGCAGTTGGTGCTCTTGCAGAGGACCTGGGTTCAGTTCCCAACACCGATATGGCAACTCACTACCTTGACACCAGGCATGCATGTGGTACACACACATACATGCAGACAAAACACTCGTACACATAAAATAAACAAATCTTTAAAAAAGAAACAAACTTGGTGTGGTGGCATATACTAATCCCAGCACTCTGGCGGCAGAAGCAGGCAAGGATCTTTGTGAAGTCGAGGTCAGCCAGGGAAAAATAAATAAAATAAATAAAACAACAAAATATCAAAAATCTGGAGGCTGCCTGGTACTAGAAATCCGTTCTCTGGCATATTTCCTTCGGTCTCACTGGAAGAACGATCAAGGCTCTCATGATGGTCATTTGACAACATGCTTGTCTCTTCCCAGTAGAAAGTCTGGACTTTGATGACGGTGTTCTAGTCCCTCTCTCTGACCTTTGCTAATGGGCAGATTGAGGGTACCTACCTGCATGGCTGGGCCAGGTAGTCCCTGTAGGTGCTATAGGGAGCGCCTGTAGGGGCTTGCTGGTTCTTGCAGTGGTGAAATAAAAGCTGTCAAGCTGAGCAAAAGAGGCCACACCTCGGGGTGGTGGGGCACCTAGTGGGCACTGCTGCCCACCATAGCTGTACCCTTGGCCTAGCTGTTGCTCCCCACAGCACCCCCCCCTTCATCTTCACCTACAAAGTCAAACTGCTGGTATATGGTTCTAGGGCTCATGAACTTCCAGGTCACAGGGAGGGAGGTTTTGGAAGCCCAGGATAAAGACAAAGAGTCTTAACCTGCCTGTTGACCTATGGGATGGGGGTGGGATGGGGTATGAAGAGTCTCTACCAGACTTTCGTCTCGTCTGAACCACGCAAAGGAGCAGCAGAATTCGTTCTATCACAGTGCTTTAAGAAGACCATTGGAGACACAGTAGACCGGATCGAGAGTGGTGAGAAACAGCGAGGGAGGAAAGAGAAATCGAAGCGGTCACATATTCTTAAAGATCAACTTGCCAAATGTTCTGAGTAGGGCCGGGGAGTGGCAGGCTAGCCCGACGCTCAGTAGTGGCAAGCGGCTGCAGGCTCTCCAGCAAACGGGTGCAGAGTTCGGGGGTGGGAAGAAAAGTGGGGCAAATGAAACTGACAGGGACAACAGTAGCCTCTGACCTTACGAGGGTGGAGGAGGACGCCTTCCCAGGGGGCTTCCGAGACAGGCCTGTCCCACTCCCCTCCGCTGGGCCAGGCGGCGACCTCGCCGCCCGCCGCCCCCTCCTTGGCAGGGTCACCGAGCCGCGGGCTCCCAGGCGCGGGCGGCTCCCGGAGGCTGGGTTCTCCGCCCGCGAGCTGCCTGCCAGAAGCGCCGGGAAGGAAACACCATGTATGGGCCTTTGGCAGGGAAGGAAACGCCTTGTAGGGCTCGGGAAGGAAGCGCCTTACATGGCGCGGGGCGGCCGGGGGCGGGCCGGGGCGGGGAACGCCGGGGTGGAGGTGCTTCCGCCGAGGAGCTGCGCGCGCACCCGCGCCGCTGAGCCTTGAGGCCTTGCAAGGCGCCCACCTGGAGAGCTGGGAGTCCCAGTTTGGCCAGTCGACCTTGAGCGAACTGCTTTGAGCCTCGGGTTCTCCATGGAGACTGGGAGGAGAGAAATAATACGGTCTTCGCGCCCCACGTCCCGGAGAGTGGCCACCTTGTCTTTGTGGGGGCGGGGGTGTTTCCCAGACATAAGCTGACTGGGCCCTTTTGGAAGCCTGAATTAAGGGTGACCAGGGGAGCTGACGGCTTCGTAAGAGATCCGTCTAGAAGAAAATAAGGCGTCCCTAAGGTCTGGGATTTCCCCTTCCAGGATTCAGACAGAGGAGGTTCCAGGTAATCCGGCTCCCCTTTCCTGCCAGTTAGTATTGGAAAAGATAATTCTCTGAACGTCGAGGTCTTGGTGAAATGGGGCTAACAGTTACTGTTTTGCAGGTTTGTGATAATTAAATGAAATAGAATGAGCAAGAAAGAAGTCCTGGACTTGAGAGCTTGACCATTCTTTCTGAAAGGCCTATCTCTGTGGACAGAGGCTGCCCTACTCTGGCATCTTTTACAGCTTCCTCTTAAATATTGAGGCTGGAACTCAGGGCCTTGTGCGTGCTAGGCAAAGGCTCTGCCACTGACCTAGATCCCTTGCCCTTTCTGTATTTTTTATTATGAGTCAGGGTCTCAGTTGCACGGGCTGGCCTTGAACTAGCCATAGTGATCCTTCATCAGTCTCCAGGGTGGCGGGGGAATTTCAGGCTTGTTTCACCATCCCAGCTATGATTGTATTGCCTTTACCAGAGATGTGTGTGGCACTGACATTTCTCATTAGGGCTACGGCTGCAGTGACCTGCCCATTGCCCTTCTGTATGTACCTCTGGAGAATCAGGGTGGTGGGGACAAAAAATAGCCTAGAGGAAGTTGAGTTCCCATCACAGCCAGAACCTGGTATCTAGGACACCCTTCCCTCCCACGCCTGCTGTCAGTACCACACCCACACATTTCACCAAGAGATGGGTATCAATCTCAGAAAAACATTTCCCAATTCTTCCCTGTTGGCCCTGCCCTCATCAGTCCAGCCTGTCCTGGAGTCCCACTGAAATCTAACCTGAATCTGGGTGTCCTGTTCCCCTGAGTAGCAGTTAGCAACTGCTGATAGATTCCAGGCAAGTTTGTGAACACAAAATAGTTGCATGTCACTCAGGGCCTTTATTTCCTTTCATCCCTGTTGGGCAAAGAGGCTGTGGTTGGCATGGTAACCTTCCCTGTAGAAGTTGCAGCCCTCAAGGATGTTTTTCAGTTCCAGCAAGGACACACCTCCTTCTGTAGGCCACAGAGTGCCATGTAGCTGTGTCATCCAGGCTTCCCCTGGAATAGGAATGTGGT
Source organism: Nannospalax galili (assembly GCF_000622305.1). Lineage (NCBI taxonomy): Eukaryota > Metazoa > Chordata > Mammalia > Rodentia > Spalacidae > Nannospalax > Nannospalax galili. The sequence continues at coordinate 888,108 of NW_008339573.1, forward strand.
GCTGGTGGCAAAAAGGAAAGACCGGTTCCCAGGGAGCAGCCAAGGGCTCAGGGTAGATGGGGACTAGATCTCCTGCCCTGTGTGTCAATCCTCAACCACCCAGAGAAGCCAGTTCTGAGGCCCCTTTTTGGATCTCATGGTGAATAAACACATCTTCACTACAGTCAAGTATCCCACAAATTGTGTGATACCCAGGGCTTCATACTGATAAACTGATAAACTGATAAATCACAAAGCTTCCAGAATCCTGTGGTTTCCTTTCTCTTTGAACCTCAGTGAAATAAATGAATATTAACCATCTTCTGTACCAATTTCCCACAATCCAATGAGGTCTTCCAACACTCATTTTAGAAATCTGGAAGTTAAAATTGGAGCAAGCACCTTTCATGACTGAAAATCACAGTTATAGCACCATTATTGGGATTGTCCCACATCCTTTCTGTGAGGTCTTGTGCTCTGTTGTATTGGCTTTTTCCCCTTCTCATTATTATTATTATTATTATTATTATTATTAATTTTATTGTATTTGCTTCTGTGCTACAAGCAATTAAGCCTTCCCCAAAGCATTGCCTTTCTAGGGAGTGCTCAGGAAAGAAAGGTGGTCCAGCATCTGTCTCTGTGACCTACATGGTCCTATGTGGCCCTGCCTGGCTCCGCAGCAGCTTCAGCAGCCTTAACCCAGAGGCTTTCCCTGCCAGCTGCCTCATCTCCGTCATGGAGTTTCCCCGGCAGAGGACACGCTGAGGGAAAGTGGTTCCCAGCTGCCTGCTCCATCTAGGCAAAATCACATTAGAGCCAGCCCAGCTTCCCTCAGTCGCTCCGGAAAGCACAGTCAGCTCCCCGGCAAACGGGAGAGGGGAGAGAGACTCAGAAAAGGAGGAAACTTCTACTTCTTTCTCTCACTGGCTGGGAAGAACTTGGCTTCAAGTTGCCACTCAAGTTGTAGGTGGGGAAGATTAATGCTGATCCTCTTGGGTTTACAGAAGTCTCTAAAATGAACCCCTGGGCAGAGCCTGGCCCAGAAAATACTAGTCAGAAGGCCCTTGGTTAGAGTGCAGAGAGGCAGGTATCAGGAAAGAAGCTTCCAGAACTACTACTCCTGCCCTTGCCTGGATGTCACTCTACTGTCAGTGTGTCATCTCTAAAACAAGAGGGGCATTTCCTGGCAAGCAGAGCAAGGAAAGGGAGAACAAAGGAGGAGGGAGCTATCAGGTTGTGACTTTAAAAGTGATGTCTCTGTTGGGGGCAGGCTCTCCTGGACCTGGTTATGCAGTTTACCTTGAACTTTTCCTCCTGCCTGAACATCCTGAGTGCTAATTGCAGGTATGCACCACCATGGGAGGGGGCAGTATGCAGTGTTTGGGATTGAACCCAGGGCTTCCCCATGCTAGGCAAGCATTCTTACCAACTGACCTACATCCCAGGCTCGTCTTAATAGTTTACTTATTTTCTGTTCATGTATTATTTAACCTCCTCTAGGTGAATCATACTGTTGCCCCCTTTTTCATTCTTCCTTTCTCCCCTGCAGTGCTGGGGGTCAAACCCAGGATCTCTTACATGTATCTACCACTGAGCTCTATCTCAGCCCATCTTGTTTAGGAAAGAAAAAATGGCAGGGTACCAGCTCCTCAGTATCAGTAACTCCTCACTTATATGAGTGGGCTGAGCACTCCATACACATTATCTCAATCCTCACAACAAACCAATTACATGAAACCATTATGTGCATCTTCCACAGATAAAAACTGAGACTCAGCTGGGCGTGATGGCGCATGCCTTTAATCTCAGCACTGGGGAGGCAGAGACAGGCAGATCCTCTGTGAGTTTGAGGCCAGCCTGGTCTACAGAGTGAGTTCCAGGTAGCTGGAGCTACAGGGAGACCCTGTCTCAAAAAGATAAAAAAAAAAACTGAGGCCCAATGGGCCACTGAGATGGTTCATGGGTAGAGACACCGGCCACCAAGCCTGATGGATGACCTGAGTTTGATTCCGGGGGCCCACATGGTAGAAGGAAAGAAAACTTCCACAGGTTACTCTCTGATTTCCCTAAGTGTGTCATAGCATATGCACCCAGGTACACCCACCCACACAAAATAAATAAATGCAATTCTTTTAATTTAAAAAAAGCTGAGACTTGGGTGGTTGGAGTACTTGCTTAGTATGTATAAGCACCTGGGTTTGGTCTCTAGCACTGAAAAAAAAAAAAAGTTCTCAAGGAACATGCCTCAATCACCAAATACATAAATGGCAGAGTAAAGGGTTAGAATTCTGATCTATGTGACTCTAGAGCACCCTCAAATACCCACTTTACCTTGCTGCCTCCAGAATCGTTAGGGCTTCTTCACCCCTTCAGGGCTCTTGCTCAGAAGGGCTGAGACCACAAAAATCTGCCCACAGTTCGTTTCCCTAGTGTTTACCACACAGGTGAAAATCTGGCCAGCATTCCCTGGGCTTTGTTCAGACTTTCCACCAGAGCCTTTAGAGTGCTATCATTGCAGGCTTGTACCATGTGAGAAAAAAACAGTGTGCACTTCCTTCCATATATTTTATTTATTTTTAAAACATAGGCATGGATGGGCAAAGTAAGGCCCTTGGGTTTTGGGAGATGCTGTCAACTGGTCTCTCATCCAGTCAAAGGCTTCTGAGGCAGGAAGAAGCCTTGAGAGGTATCTACTATCTGTTCTACCCTAGAGATTTCCCTAAGAGATGACAAGATGTCTAAATTGAACAACCAGGAGTAGTGTTTCCTGGGACAGGATTGAAAGCCTGGTGGTGGATTTAGTGTGGAAGATGGGAGAGCTACACTCCTTTCTCCCTAAAGGTCTCTTGTGGATTGGCTCCAGAGCCCTTTGCAGAGTGTCTCAGCTCTGGTGCAGGAGCCAGACTCTATTGCTTCCACCTGGAGGCAGGCCTGTAGGGGTGGGAAACATTTGGAATCCTGAGTCAAAGGAAAGGTTCTTCTTTCTCTGGAACAGAGTCAAGGGTGCAGCAATGTGTGTGGCAAGGAAAGGGAACTTGAAAGTAAGGGAAAAAAAATAGTGCTCACTTCCTTTCCTACCATATCTTTTATTTTTAAAACTTTATTTATTTATTTATTATTTGTCTTTTTGAGACAGGGTCTCCCTGTAGCCCCAGCTGTCCTGGAACTCACTATGTAGACCAGGCTGGACTTGAACTCACAGAGAACTGCCTGCCTCTGCCTCCCGAGTGCCACGCCTGGCAAAACATTTATTTTTTTAATTCCACCATGTTTAATGCATGTTCATTGCAGGCAATACAGGTGCTGGAAATAAGGTTTGTTAATATGTTTCTTAACCAGGAAAGATTTCCAGCCCACTCACCAACTTGGAGAGTTTGGCCCTTGACAGCCTCTGTCCTGGATCTTTTGTAGAACAGAATAAAGTGTATATTCTGAGCCAGGAGGTGGCGCATACCTTTAATCCCAGCACTTGGGAGGCAGAGGCAGGCGGATCTCTGTGAGTTCCAGGCCAGCTGGGACTACAGGGAGACCCTGTCTCAAAAAGACCGAAAAGAAAATTTTTTTTAAAAAGCGTAAATTTTAAGAGAGAGAATGATGCATAGAGCCTGAGAGACTGGGAGAAAGACAGGTTTGGGTGGAGGGAGAAACTTTACTGATCTACAATAGAGTACGGAGAAGCAAAGAGAAGGACGGGCGGGGGTGCAGCACGGGGGAGGAGGGGATTTTTTTTCAAAGATTTTCATTTTATGTGTATGACTGTTTTGCCTTCATGTATGTATGTGCACTGCATGCATGCCTGGTGCCAATCCAGCATGGAAGCACAGGTTGTCCCTGGAGCTAGAGTTACAGGTGGTTGTGGTTGTGAGCCACCCAACATGGGTGCTGGGAACCAAAATGTGATTCCTTTACAAGAGTGGTACAAGCTCTTCACCCCTGAACCATCTTGAGGAATTTTTAAAAGTTTTTCTGGGAGGTATTAAGTAGCTACGCTGTAATTTCCTAGGTAAAGACTGGAATAAGTTTTTATTTTGTGGCTCCAGGATTTTTTTTTTTTTTAAAGCAAACAGGTTTATTGAGTATACTTCAAGGGGCAGCCAGCTGAGCAGCAACAGTAGTACTGTTGGCAGTTTGTCATTATTTGCAAATCCATGGAGAGCCCTTACCATGCAGGCACCTAAAAGTTATCATGTTTGATAAATGAAAGAAGACTGTCAAATATTTGAGTCCAGCATAGTGGGGCATGCCTTTAATCCCAGCACTGGGGAAGCAGAGGCAGGCGGATCTCTGTGAGTTGAAGGCTAGCCTGCTCTACATAGGGTGTACCAGGCCAGCTGGCGCTACTAGGGAGACCCTGTCTCAAAACAAAACAACAACAAAGACACAAAAAAACAAGAAAACCAAGGGGAGAGACCTGGGAGGAGTTGGAGGGAAACTGGAGGGGAGTGTTGGGGGGATGAATATGATCAAAATACATTGTATGCATGTATGAAATTCTCAAAGAATAAATTAAAAATTTTTTTGATCTTTTTGAGAGATCTCCCTATAGCCCCAGCAGGCCTGGAACTCACCATATAGACCAGACTGGCCTTGATTTCACAGAGATCCATCTATCTCTGCCTTCTGAGTGCTGGGATTAAAAGCAAGTGCCACCATGCCTGGCTAAATTTAAATGATTAAAAAACAGTCATATGAAGAACTCTTGCCTTGACTTCCCTGCAATGATAGACTATATAAACCTGGACTCAGAAGCCAAATAAAACTTTTCCCCCTGAAAAAAAAAGTCACACAGGGGCTAGAGAAACTAACTGTTCAGTGGTTAAGAGCACTTACTGCTCTTCCAGAGGACTTAAGACTGTTCCCAGCACACACTGGTGCCTGACAACCATCAGTAACTCCAGTTCCAGGGGATCCAACACTTGACTCTGGCTTCTGTGGGCACTGCACCCACATGGTGCACTTATATACATGCAGGTACAATCCTCATACACATAAAATAAAAATAGTCACAGTAAATATTTGTGAAAAGGATAAACAACGGGGGCCGGAGAGAGAGCTCAGTGATTAAGAGCACTATCTGTTCTTATAGAAGAGAAGTGTTTGATTCCCAGAACCCACATGGCACCTAACAACTGTCCATAATTCCAGTTCCAGGGAATTCGATGCCCTCTCTGACCTCCTCGGGCATTGCATGACTTGGGTGCACTTACATACATGCAAGCAATACACTCATACAAATAAAATAAAATAAAAATTTTTAAAAGGATGAATGAAAAAGTATTTAGTTTGCCTTTTCTCGCTTCTATGATTCAGACTAGGAAAATCCTGACTAATGCAAATGGAATGGTAGAATTACAAAATCACCACTTTGCAATACCTAATGAGATCATAGATTTAGACAGGAATCATCAATAATGGAAGGCTGACACCTGCACTTGAAAGACTGAGGTAAGAGGATCATTTGTGTCCAGATAGATATTCAAGACCTGTCTATGCAATTCAGTAAGGCCTTATCTTAATGGCAACAAAAAACAAAAACAAAACAGGAAGGGGAGGGTTCCTATAACCATCAGTGAAAAGTAGGGAGGCTCTTTATTAATACCAATGATACTTGAACCCAACAATCACAATGTCATAAAAACAGAAAACCACCAGGAAAACTGAGAGCCTTCTGTTCATGAGGAAGCCCAGAAATAATGTTTATAGCAGCAGCGTTATTCACAGTGGCCCAAAGTGGCACCAGTCCAAATGTCCACCAACTGGTGATGAGATAATATGTGGTATACACATAATGAAATATAAGAGAGAATCAAAGTACTGATTATTGCTACAACATGAGGAGCCTTAAAAACATCATCCTAAGCCAGGGATGGTGGTACACACCTTTGATTTCAGCACTGGAGAGGCAGAGGCAGGTAGATCTCTGTGAGTTCAAGACCAGCCTGGTCTACAAAGCAAATTCCAGGTCAGCTGGGACTACAGGGAGACCCTGTCTCAAAAAGACCAAAAAAAAAAAAAAAAAAAAAACCACTAAGCATTATTCTAAGTGGATGAAATCAGACACACGAGACCACATATTGACATATTGTATGATTCCATTTATATAAAATCTCCAGAACAGGCAAATCTAGAGAGAGAGAAAGTTGGGTCAGCAGTTGTCAGGTGCTGGCAGATGATAAGGAATAGAGAGTGACAGCTATCTCATACAAAGTTTCTTTGGAAATAGTGTAATGTTCTGAAATTGGGTAGTGACAGTGGCTTTATAACATTGCAAATACTGAAAATCAGTAAACTGTACACTTTACTTATTTATTTACTTTAGGTTATTTGAGTGGACCCCATGTAGTGAAGGCTGACCTCAAACTCACTATGTAGCTGAGGATTACCTTGAACTGCTGATCCTTCTACTTCCAGTGCCCAGCATACACCACCACACCTGGTTTTACAAAGTGCTGGGAATCCAACCAGGGCTTCCTGCGTGTGTTAGGCAAGCACTCTGCCAACTGAGCCCCAAAATGTTTATGAACTCTATTGTAATTTTTCAAGATCATATCTAGGAAATTAAAGAGAAAGGGAGGGAAGGGAGAAAATTACACATTCCTTATGTTGCAGTAATAAGTATACAGCATACCAAAAACTGAACCTGAATCTGACCCAGCCTCTGGGTCCAACAGCCAGTTTATGGGACATTGGTTAAATTAGCAACAGCATAATCTGTCAAATTCTAAAAGTAGAAAATTCTTCATGACAAGTACCTAATTTTTTCAGTAAATTAATGGCAAAAGGGGGTGGCAAGATGGTACAGTAGGTAAAAGGCACTTGCTGCTGAGCCTGATGCCCTGACGAGTTAGATCCCTAGAGCTCACATCATGGGAAGACAGAACCAATTCCAGCAGGTTGTCATCTGACCTCTACATACATGTGCCCATACACATACAGATGTGTACACACATACACACACACACACACACACCAAAATGTTAAATAAATAACAAGAACTATTATGGCTGAAAAGAAGATTTAGACATATCCACAAATGCAAAGTATGATGTTTTGGGGTCTTGATTCAAACAAAAAAATTTAGAAACACAGAAATGTCCAGTGATATATTTACAGATTAGAATTATATGATGTGTGGGATTTGCTTCAACACCATCCTGCATATGGGGAGATGAAGGAGGGTGCTAGCAAAAACACGACTGGCTGTCAACTGATTTTGTTGAACTGCTTGGTAGATACAGACAGGCTCGTTACTATTCCTTCCTGCTTCTCTGAGTGTTTCGAGGCATGGTGGCTCACACTTGTAATCCTGGTACTTGGGAGGCTAAGGGAGGAGGACTATGGTGGTTTCAAGACCAGCTTGAACTACATGGTGGGTTCCAAGCCATCCTGGAGTACAGCCCTTTTAGAGTAAGAAGATCCTGTTTCAAAATAACAAAAAAAAAAAAAAAAAGAAAAAAGAAAAAAAAAGGCATGCATGAAATCTCAAGTGATTAGTCTAAATCATTGTTATTATTATAATTAGATCAAGGTGGGGTGGCATTTGGGCTCTTCTGAGAAGGTCAGAAGCAAGCAGCCTTTCACACACACACACACACACACACACACACACACACACACAATGCATGCTCCTAAATGCATTGGACTGTCACTAAGGTCCTTCCAAATCTGGTCCCAACCTGCCTTTCCAGCTGTGTTCCCTGCCCCTCCTCCTCATTTCCTGGCCACACCACCATTAACTCATGGGTTTCTGAACACCATAGCCTGCAACACCTTTGCTTATATACTTAACTGTTTCCCCCTGCCTACAAAACCTTCTCCTGGGAACTCCCAGTCTTCCTTCTCCACCCTGTTCCTACATCCCTCCTCACGGATAGAATTAGTCACTCTTTGTCCTGTACACACCTTTCATATATCATACTGTCCAGTAATTATTTCTTTCCAAATCTCCCCCCACCCAATTTCTTGATGCCCCAGACTTTTTACCTGTTTATCTGTCTGTTGGCCATAAAGTCAGTATTTGCTAAATGTTTTTGGAATAAGGGGCTAGAGAGATAGCTCAGCGGTTAAGAGCACTGATTGCTTTTGCAGAGGACCCAGTTCAATTCCCAGCACCCACATGGCAGCTACTAATCATCTTTAACTCCAGTTCCAGGGGAATCCGAAACCCTCTTCTGACCTCTGAGGTATTGAATGCCATGGATGCACTCACATACATGCAGGCAATACACTCATACACATAAAATAAAAACAATAAAATATTTTTTAAAAAATTTAAAAAATGTTTTTGGAATAAATTTTAACATTATCCTTGTGGGTTTATGAACTTTTTTAAAAATTAAGTTTATATGTGTCTGTGTGTGAGTAGGTACATGTGAATGCAGGTACCCACAGAGGCCAGAGGCATCAGATCCCCATGGAACCAGAGTCCTAGGTGGTTGTGAGCAGCACAGTATGGGTGCTGGAACCCAACTAAGGTCCTCTGTAAGAGCATATGCTCTCTAAACTGCTGAGTCATCTTCCCAGCCCCATGGAATACATTTTGACTGAATGTCTAAAGGAGCCAGTAGATTCTGGATGGCTGAGTGATACCAAGTGTAGTTTCAAAAAAGTTCTAGACTTGGTCTCATTCTTTAGTGACCACTAAATTGGGGAATCTAAAGCAAACTGCCCAACCTATGAATCAATGAGAAGATAACACCAAGAAAGAACAGACAGAAGAAATTTTAGGGAAAGGTTTTTAAAGGTTTTTTTCTTGCCTAGTGCTATTTATGATTTGTAGTTGGAGCTAAATTTTTTTTTTTAATTCTGAGATTAAAGGCATAGACTACCATGCCTGCCCTTTTTTTTTTTTTTTCTTTTTGAGACAGGGTCTCCCTGTAGCCCCAGCTGTCCTGGAACTCACTATGTAGACCATAGTGACCTTGAACTCACAGAGATCTACCTGCCACTGCCTCCTGAGTGCTGGGATTAAAGGCATGCGCCACCACGCCCGACCCCTTTCCTGATTTTTTAAAAACCTATAGCCTAGCTGGGCGTGGTGGCACATGCCTTTAATCCCAGCATTTAGGAGACAGAAGCAGGAGGATCTCTGTGAGTTCAAGGCCAGCCTGGTCTACATAGTGAGTTCCAGGACAGCTGGGACTACAGGGAGACCATGTCTCAAAAAAATAAAAAATAAAAAAAGACCAAAAAAAAATCCCGGTAGAATTGTTAAGAGGAAAGGCATGAATTGTTATACAGCACTTGGTCCACGTTGTTCAATTGCTCCTCAGAAATGCTGGTCCCAACTTCTTCTTCCCCTATCAGTGCATGAAGATTGCTTGAGCCAAGGAGTCCAGGTCCAGCTTGGGCAATATAGTAAGAACTGGTCTAAAAAAAAATCTTAACCAGGTATAAGGGACTCCCACAACAGAGGCTGAGGCAGGAGGATTGCCAACAAGTTCAAGGCCAGCCTGGTCTATCTACATAGATCTCGTGGTTGAGACTCTGTCAGAAAAACTGAAAAATGAGAAGGAAAGAGAAAGAAAGAAGAAAAGGAAAGGGGGATAGAAGTAGGGAAAAAGGAAAGGAAGAAAAAGGAAATTACACAGCTGGGCATGGTACTACCTACCTGTAATTCTAGGACTTGGGAGATAGAAGCAAGAGGATCATGAGTCCAAGGTTAATCTGGGCTACATATCAAGACCCTCTCTCAATCCCACATCTGAAGAAGAGGAAGAGGAGGAGGAAGAGGCGGAGGAGGAGGAAGAGGAGAAAGTTGTTAATTGCAGAGAACTATATATTGTTTGACTGACTTTATATAATGAGTTCCAGGACAGCTGGGACTACAGGGAGACCCTGTCTCAAAAATAAATAAATAAATAAAAAAAGACCAAAAAAAAATCCCGGTAGAATTGTTAAGAGGAAAGGCATGAACTATTATACAGCGCTTGGTCCACGTTGTTCAATTGCTCCTCAGAAGTGCTGGTCCCAACTTCTTCTTCCCCTATCAGTGCATGAAGATTTATATGAAATGGCCAGGAGAGGCAAATGTCTACAGATTCTGTCTCTACATCTCAAGTGCTGGGCTTATAGGCATGTGTCAACACCCCTGGTACAGCTGACTTCTTTCTTATAATGTTCTTTAGATTTATCTATGTTGTAGAAAAAAATCTGTATTTTTGTTCTTTTTCAGTTGCTGAACAATGTTTCATGTTGGAATATACTGTATTTTATTTTTTCACCATGCCCTGCCTCCAATAAGAATCCTTTTTTTGTTTTTGGTCTGTTTGAGACTGGGTCTCCCTGTAGCCCCAGCTGACCTGGGACTCACTATGGAAACCAGGCTGGCCTCAAACTCACAGAGATTCACATGCCTCTGCCTCCCTAATTCTGGAACTAAAGGCATGTGCCACCATGCCTGGCCAAGAATCTTTTTTCTGTAGTAAGGAAACAGGCTTATTGAGCACACTACAAAGGGCAGCAGGCTGTGCAGTAACAACAGTACTGCCAGTAGTCAAAGATAATTTTGTTGTTTGCTTGAGATGGGGTCTCACTAGGTAGCCCTGGCTGGCCTGGAACTTGCTATGTACACCAGGTTGCCATTGAATTCACAGAGATCTTCCTGCCTCTGCCTTCTGAGTTTTAGGTTTAAAGGAGAGGGCTACCATGCACCACTCAACAATATATATTTTTAAAAATATTTTATTATTATTTGGGGGCGGGCTGGAGAGATGGCTCAGCAGTTAAGAACATTGGCTGTTCTTGCAGAAGACCCAGGTTCAAATCCCAGCACCCACATGGCAGCTAACAACTGTCTGTAACTCCAGTTCCAAGTGATCCAATCGCCTCTTCTGTCCTCCTCAGGCATTACACAACACAGGTGCACTTACCTACATGCAGGCAATAAATGCATACACATAAAATAAAAATAAATAAGCTGGGCATGGTGGCGCACGCCTTTAATCCCAGCACTCGGGAGGCAGAGGCAGATGGGTCTCAGTGAGTTCGAGGCCAGCCTGGTCTACATAGTGAGTTAAATAAATAAATAAATAAATAAATAAATACATAAATACATAAAACATTTAAATTAAAAAATTTATTATTTTTATTTTATGTTGTATGCGTGTATTACCTGCATGTGTGTAAGTGCACCCATATCATGCAATGCTGGAGGAAGTCAGAAAAGGGCATTGGATCCCTGGAACTGGAGTTATGGATGGTTATCAGCTGCCATGTGAGTGCTGGGAATTGTTTTGTTTTTTGGTCTTTTTTTTCATTTTGTTTTGTTTTGTTTTTAAGACAGGGTCGCGCTGTAGCCCTAATTGGTCTGGAACTTGTTATGTAGACCAGGCTGGCCTCAAACTCACAGAGATCCTCTTACCTCTGCCTCCTGAGTGGGGTGCTGGAAATTGAACCCAGGTCCTCTGCAAGAGCGGCCAGTGCTCTTAAGTGCTGAGCCATCTCTCCAGACTCCTTTTTTTTTTTTTTTTTTTTGTCTTTTTTTGAGACAGGGTCTCCCTGTAGCCCCAGCTGTCCTGGAACTCACTATGTAGACCAGGCTGGCCTTGAACTCACAGAGATCCACCTGCCTCTGCCTCCTGAGTGCTGGGATTAAAGGCGTGTGCCACCACGCCTGGCCCCCCTTTTTTTTTTAATAAAAGAAATTATTCTCTCCCACCACAATACCACAACCCAAGCACACAACAGATCATCAAGTATGACTGGAGATGGGAACCCAGGCCCAGACCTTTCCTCTAGCCTCAACTGTAGCTCCAAGGTACCAAACTTCCTGAGAGAGAGAGAGAGAGAGAGAGAGAGAGAGAGAGAGAGAGAGAGAGATTTTATTTACAGATATCATTCTAGAACTGAGTGGTGGAAATGTGACAACCAGTGAGTGAGTAGGGCTAGCATTCTAGAAAACTCCCTGGGGAACAAAGTATACAGGTGGCCCTTTTGGACCAGGCTCTAGGGCAACTTTCTGTATCATCTAACCCTTAGCCTTTTTTTGTTTATTTTTTTTTAGACATTTTATTTTATTTTTATATTATGTGTATGAGTGTTATGCCTGCTTGTAGACAAGTGCACCCCTGTTGTGCAGTACCCATGGAGGATAGAAGAGGGTATTGGGTCCCCTGGAACTGGAGTTACAAATGGTTGTTGGCTGCCATGTGGATTCGAACCCTGGTCTTCTGGAAGAACATCCAGTGCTCTTAACCACTGAGCCATCTCTCCAGCCCCCTTTAACCTTTTTTGAGATAGGAATGTCTTGTGGATCTCTGCCATGTACCTTTCCTCCATGGAAAAGCATCCCCAAAGCCTTATGCATATTTGCTGAGCTGACTAGATAATGGCCTTGCTTAGTCCAGACATCTCATGTTACCAGAAAGATCTAAACCAATGGGAGTGAGTTGGAGTACAGCAATAAAATTATGAAGGGGTTGGCTCTGTTTACTCAAGAAAGATTAAAAGAAAAAAGTCTTTTATGATGCTAGATACTAGTCCCAAAGGAAAACAACCTGAATATTCATCCACAGATGAAAGGATAAACACACTTTGGTATAACCATATAGTAGAATACTACTCAGCAGGGAAAAAAGTAAGATTCACACACACAACATGAATGACTCAAAATAATGATGCAGGCTAGGGATGTAGCTCAGTGGTAGAAAGCTTGCCTAGCATTCATGAGGCCCTGGGCTCTAGCCCTAGCACTGCAAAATGAAAATAAAAAATAAATAAAAGGAATATGCTAAATAAAAGAAGCCAGGCCAGAATGAGTTCATACTGAATGACCGACTTTGTATGGAATTCTAGAAAATCAAACTAGGGGCTGAAGAGATGGCTGCTCTTCCAGAGGACCTAGTTTTGGTTCCCAGCACCCACATGGTGGCTAATAATTGTCCATAACTCCAGTTCCACGGAAATCTAACACCTTCTTCTGACCTCCATGGGCATTGCATTCACTCATACACATAAAATGAAAATAATGAAATAGTATAAAAAAGAAAGTAGACCAGTGGTTGCCTGTGGAAGAAAGAAAGATTAACAAGGATCATGGAGAACCTTTGAAAAAGAGATGGGTATTTCATTATCTTAATTGTGGTGATGATTTTGCCTATACATATATATATATGTGTGTGTGTGTGTGTGTGTGAGTGTGTGTTGAGATGTATCAAATATGCTGAGACTCATTTTTATTTATTTTTATTTATTTTTTAAATTTTTATTTATTTTTTTTTATTTTATGTGTATGCGTTTATTACCTGCATGTAGGTAAGTGCACCCGTGTCATGCAATGCCTACGGAGGTCAGAAGAGGCTGTCAGACACCCTGGGACTGGTGTTATGGACAGTTGTTAGCTGCCGTGTGGGTGCTGGGATTTGAACCCGGGTCTTCTGCAAGAACAACCAGTGTTCTTAACTGCTGAGCCATATCTCCAGCCCCACTGAGACTCATTTTAAATATGTGTGTGTGTGTGTGTGTGTGTGTGTGTGTGTGTGTGTGTGTGTGTGTGTGTGTGTGTGTATGTGTGTGTGTGTGTATGTGTACGTGTACTGTGCTGGGGGATCAAATTCAGGACCTTGTGCATCTGGGTAAGTGTTCTATCACTGTGCTGGATAGCTCTAGTGTCAACTTGACACACCTGGGTTGAGGGAGCCTCAACTGAGGAATTTCCTTCATTGGACTGGCCTATGGCCATGTCCGTGGGGCACCTTCTTGATTGTTGAGTGATGTGGGAGGGCCCAGCCCACTGTGGGTGGTACCATCCCTGGGCAGGTGGGCCTGTGTTGCATAAGAAAGCAAGCTGAGCAGGGGCCAGGAGAGAAAGCCAGTAAGCAGTGTTCCTCCATGGCCTGCGCTCGAGCTCCTGATTCCAGGTTCCTACCTTGGGCTCCCTGATGAACTGTGACCTGGGAGATGTAAGACAAATAAACCCTTTCCTCCCCAAGTTGGTAGTGGTCAAGAGTGTTTTGTCACAGCAATGGAGAAACAAACTAGGACAATCACTAAACTACATCCTCCACAATCAAATTATACATCATACATATATATATATATATCCTGTTTATTATATATCAATTATACTCAAGTTGTAATAGTACTTTTTTTTTGTCTTTTTGAGACAAGGTCTCCCTGTAGTCCCAGCTGACCTGGAACTCACTATGGAGACCAGGCTGGCCTTGAACTCACAGACATCCTCCTGCTTCTGCCTCCCGAGTGGTGGGATTAAAGGCACACGTCACCATGCCCAGTTTGTAACAGTAATTTAAAAAACTCCTAGTACTCGCCGGGCTTGGTGGCCCAGACCTGTAATCTCAACATTTGGGAGATTGAGGCAAGAAGATTGCTATAACTTCTAGGCAAGCCTGGGCTATATAACAAGTGTCAAACCAGCCTGGGCTACAGTATAAGACACCATCTCAAAAAAGAAAAACAAAACAGGGCCATCAAGAGAGCTCAGTGAGTAGTTTGATTCCTGGAACCCAAGGAAGGAAAGAACCAACTCCTGAAAATTGTCCTCTGATTGTGGCATGCACATATTTCTCTCTCTCTCTCTCTCTCTCTCTCTCTCTCTCTCTCTCTGTTAGTAAAAAATAAAATGTAAAACAATTAATTTTAAATTAAAAACCAAACTGAAACCTCTTAGTGCTGAGGAGGATGGGCTTAGCAGAGAGCCCCCAAAGGGAAAATGAACTAAACTTATCAGACCTAAGCCACCATCTTGACTTTAGGTGATTACATCACAAAAGGCTCTCCTAGGTCCTATGAATGGGAAACAAAGACTGAAGAAGGCAAACAGCTCCAGCAATGGGCCTAATTACTCTCTGAATGCAAAAATATTATTACTGTCTGTTGTATAAGACTTCCAGAGAAGACCCAACAAATGTCTACTCACCCCAGATGGGGCACTGACATCAGACCAAAATGCTAATTCCACCACATGGTGAACTGGTGAGTTTATTGGGGTTACTGCAGAAATAAGAGTGAGGGGTTCCTTACAGGTCCGTGGGTGTCTCAGAGGCTGCTATGCCACTGAAAAGCCCACTCTAGTGTGGGTGAAGACTCAAAAGCTGCTTGCTTCCCTAAGGTTTCTAGTACCAGCTGGAGGCAGCTGACAGTCCACTCTCCTAAGGTAACTCCACTGGTTTCCTCTCCTCAACAATTGTTTACTGCTTCTGTAACCTCAGGGAGGGAGGGACCTTGTGAATCTTGTAAGTTTCAGCATTGGGACTTGTGAGGTTTGTTCATTTCCTGAGTCTCTTGACCTCCCTCCTCATACCAGGAAGGAATGTTTCAGTTGGAGGATATTGCCAAGCAAGAGCATCCCAGTTTCTGGTTAGAATGTTGAAGAAATCTGATTTTCTTGACATCTGATTCTCTTAGATTTAGTGGCATTTCCCTTAGGACACTGGGATGTCACTCTGTCCATGCCTTCCAGTCACAAACTAAGAGTAGCTAAGAGTAAACTTGCTAAGAGCAAAGAGGCCATGAAAACTGTTGGGTGTGGGTGAGGATCTTGCAGGGACCACTCTGACCCTGTGGTATCAGACCATTTCTTCTGTGAGTCTTCAGACCGTCTGTGAGGAAGAAGACAATACACTGTTAACTTCAGTACCAATGGAGCTTTTTCAGAATACATGAGGCTGAAAAGAGCACCTCCCAGGAACTAGAGGGCTGCTCAAGGGTCCTTGGGACCTGATTCTTTTACTTCGATTTAAATCTATCTTCAGAAGGCTCAATCCCCCTCCCCCCTCCACCTTACTCCTCTTGATCTTTTTCTTATTCCTGAAGCCCTAGGCAATGTCCCCAAGTAGTAATCAATTAAGTATTCAACACTCTTTAGGTCCCTTCCAAATCTCAACTTTTATGATGATGGCAGTTTTCATCAGTACTGTCCTAGGCCTCTGTTTTCAGATTTGCTTCCTAGGCGCAAGAGGTAAAACTAATATTGCTATTTTGGGTGTTTCTTATGGAACCCAGGTCTTGGAACCCACTTGGCAAAAGCTCTATCAATAAGCTACATCCTCAGTCAATACATTCATTCTATTCCCAGTCTGCAAAACAGGGAAATTAAAGAAATTTAAGTTGTGCCCTGTTTCAATCATGCAAAAGAACTTGAGTTTGGAGTGTCAGAATCTAACAGAAGTTTGGTACCAAGCTAGCAAGCTTGGCAGAATTTCTCAGCAAGCCATCTGCACAGAAATGACCTTGTGATTAAGGCCAATTCCAAGAGCCATGCCAGATGTAAGGCAGCAGTGAGATGTTCCGGAAAAAGTGTTGGAGACTTTCATTCTGAGGTACTCAAGCAGGAGCTGTTCTGCCTTAAAGGAATAGTCTGCATCTTCTTTCACATATACATTGTACTTTCACTGTACTTTGTTTCTTGGGTGAGAAACTCTAAAGAATGTATAGCAGGTACAGACCTGTGTTCCTGAGCTTACAGTGAGATGGGGAGGGGTAGGCTAGGCGGTGCTGGGAAGAGGTGTGCCAACACAAATGTCCTATGGGGACTTGGCAGATTTGCTAGGAGATTTGAAAGGATGTGCCCTAGTTCCCCCTGCTCCAGGCTAAGGAACTTGGAGTCATGGGAAAGGGCAGGGAGGTGTTGGTGGAAAAAGGCTAGCATGCAGAACTAGGCTGATGCCAAGGGATTATTAGAACTCCCGTGACCTCAGGAGGAGTGGGTTAAGAACCTGAGGAACTCTCAAAAAGAAAGGAAAGGGTGGAGGAAGGTTCACTTATTTCCTGATTATCATGCTGTGTAGAAATACTCGGGTTTTAGGGATCAGAAGTTGGCTGGGAAGCCAAGGTTTGAGAATTCCAGGACACTAAATCCACTGTACTATCTACCCAATGGTGGGGGGTGTTTGATAAATTCACAAAAGACTCAAGACATTATCAGGGCTGGAAGAGGTGGAAACACTCCATTCTATCTCCTGTCCTCCCTATCTCCATTCTAGCCACTGTCCTCCCTACCTGGGCAACACCCAAGGCATTTAGGTGATTCCTACTTAGACATCCCAACTTAACTTTTCACCTTTTCTAAGCCCCAGTTGGGATAGGTGACCTTCTTTGTGCTTCCAAAGAGCCACATACTTGCCCATTATTGTATAACATAACATCATGCCATTTTTGGCTTACATCTCTGTCTCCCCAACCAACAACCTGCATTCCTGGAATAGGAACTGTTCTTGCTGTGTCTGTCATGGCCAGGTCAAGGCCTCTTACCGAGTAGACAGATGCCCACATACCTACAAAGATGGCTTCAGCAGAATGGACATTTAGGGTGTTACAGTGAAGGGAACCTAGTACCACATGCCTCCTACCCAATAGAAATACGGTTTGCTTTCAACACCAGGGCACCCTCTTGCCCACTCTGCCCAATCTCCCAGGAAGCTGCCAAGAAGGGCCATTCCAGCTGGCAAAGTGGTGAGATTTTCTTCCTGGAAGGATTCTTGGCTGAAGAACTAGCTCTTGCTTCTTCTAAGCCTTTGATGCCATAAAGTTGCTGAAGACGTAGACGGAGGGATAAATTGTTAGCCCTAGCTTTGTCACTGTTCCTAAAACCCCATATTGCCCACCTCTTCTCTCCCAAGTGCCTATGGCAAGGACAGGGATTCCCAATTTTTCTCAATTCTGACTGGAGAGTGGGGCTACTTACACACTGATGTTAGGAGTAGCACTGCCTCTGCCACATGTCCCATCCCTAACTAATAAGCAGGGCAAAGCTATAGTTCACTAGACTGGAAAACAGGCGCAGGCCCCATATGAACAAGAACTGCTTAGCATGTACATGGCTTATGCTCAATCCCCGGTAACACACACACATACACACAAAGGGATTTACACAGTTCTCATTAACTCACTGCAGGGACACAGCCAATATGTGAGAATGAGAATTCATCCATCTGTAAAGCTGTAGTCTTTTTCTTTTCAAGGTCTTTCTGTAGCCCTAGCTGGCCTGGAACTCAAGATCTAAGATCCACCTGCCTCTTCCTCCCAAGTGCTAAGATTAAAGGGATGCACCACCACACCCAGCAAGCCCTGAAAAACCTCCCCACCACACTTGCTAGGCAGAGATGGTCACTACAGAGCCCTTTCCCAGCCCAGTAAATACATAACCAATCATACTTTTATTTTCCTTTTAATTTTTCTGAAGGATATACACCACATATCCCATGGGCAATAAAAGCGCATTCAATGTGTTTATAAGCCAAACAAGTCACTTTGTTTAAGCAAACACAAGTAACAAAGTAAAATAAAACCACAAAATAATGAACTTCATGTTCATAACATACAAAAATCGCCGCCTACTCAGTAGGTAACTACAACATTCCAACTCCTGAATATATGTATAAATTGACATTTTCAGTTTAAAAAAATAGACTTTTGAGAGTTCAGATTGTTTTAAATTTTTGTTTCCTTACATTCTGAAGAACCAAAGCACAGCTCAGCCCTTTTCCTCATTGTGCTCTCAAAGCCTCCCTAAACACCACTCCTGCCCCTACCCCTTAAGGCTAGAGGTGAGCATATCCCTCACAATTGCACATGTCAAGCCATCAGCAAGGCGTGTCCCACAAAGGCACCAAGACGTGAAATTTTAAACCAAAGGGATGGGAAAACTTTTTTCCAAAAAAAAAAAAAAAAAAAAACCAAACCATATTTTGTCACATGTGAGAGTACAGTCAAGCAGTATTTACAAAAAGGTTAACGGAACAACACTCTGACACATGCTCTGATTAATACTTAGGACTGGCGTTTCAAAAAAATGTTTCAATCTTATTGTCACAGCATCATCACAAAATAGAGGATCACCATTGGTTTGCTTGGCTTTTCTTTTCCCCCCCAGAATTGAGGACCTAGCTCCAAATAATACAAGAGTATGCAAATTATCTTCACATCAAGAATACCCCAAGAAAAACAAAATCCATGGCACAGACACTGTACAAAGATAAAGGGCAGGGTTCTGAGGGCCCAAACCCATTTTGCCATCTTGATTTTTCTAGCACTGAAGGGAGCAAGGGTCAGGCATATAATGGAGATGATACTGAAATGATTTATCCAATACCCATGCAAATCAAGTTCTTTGGATAGAGGTGAACTTTGACATGGTTGTTTCAGGCAGCTGAAGTCAAAGGGAATAATTAGGGAGGAAGGGGAAGTGGGCAAAAGGATTGTTGGCCAACAGACCTTCCATTATTGACTAGAGGAAGGACTTGGCTCTGAGAACTTCCAATCTGACCTAAGAGAACCTCCTCTGATGGCCATTTCCTCCTCCTGTCCTTTTAAGTCTTTCATGGTTTTCTCCCTTTTCCCCTTTAGCAAATTTCAATTGTCCTGGGAGAAAAGGTTGCTGTCATGTCCGAAAGCCCAGTTGAGGCGCTGAAGGAGTTGGTGACAGCTGCAGAAGGGAAGCTGCTGACCTGGGCAGGGAAAGCAGGTGGAACCGAGGCATATGTAGTGGCCACTGACGGTGAGGAGAAGCCACTGTGTACAGGAGATGGGTAGGTGGAGGAGCCAGGAGAGGAGTAGGAGGTGGGCACTGGGGATGGGTAAGAGGTAGCCACTGGGGATGGGTAAGAAGAGAGGGAAGAGGTGGCCGAAGAGGCCACAATACTTTTGTCTGCTTTCTTGTCCTTCTGTCGCAAGTGGATCTTGGTATGCCTCTTGCGTTCATCACTCCTGGCAAACTTTCTTCCACAGATGTCACAGGCAAAGGGCTTCTCGCCCGTATGGGTGCGAATGTGGGTGGTTAGGTGGTCGCTGCGACTGAAGTTGCGCATGCAGATTCGGCACTGGAAGGGTTTCTGGCCTGTGTGGATCCGGATATGGCGGGTGAGCTCGTCTGAGCGAGAGAAGCGCCGATCACAGGACTCGACAGGGCAAGCATATGGGCGTTCATGAGGAGGTGTCTTGCTGGGCCGGTTGGGGTACTTGCGCATGCGGCTAGGTTTGATGAGCTGGGACTGGTAGGTGGTATTAAGGGCCTTTAGGTCCTGGGAGCCCGACTGAGTAGCAAAGGCCTTAATAGTGGATAGTGGAGTAAGTGAAGGCTGCTGGGTACGGCTCTCCAGACCCTGGAAGGGCTTCTGGTCTGGGGTGCCCAGGCCCAGATCTCCCTGTTGTTGTGGAAACAGATAATCAGGGATCATGGGAACCTGGAAGCCACCCTTGGCAGCAGGGTAGGCAGGAGGCGGGTATTGCAGCGCTGTGCCCGAGGAGCCCGGAAAGGCCTGGCTTTGTGGCTCAGGAAAAATGTCTGTGTTGGGTGTCGGGAAGGTGGGTGCCGCTGAGTAAATAGGGCTGCTGTCGTTGGATGGCACGGCACAGCTCAGGGGTGGGCTCTGGGAGGCAGATGAAGAAGAGGACGCCGTTGGAGATGATGCTGAGGACGACGAGGCTGGTGGATTGGTCATGCTCACCAGGCCACTGACTAGACTGAAGAGAGGCTCAGGCCACAAAGCGTTGCCACTGTTGGGTGCAGGCTCCAGAGAGAAGCGGCCAGTGTACGTGATGGGTGGCAACCGAGTGGTTTGGCTGGGATAACTTGTCTCCACCATCACCTTCTCATTATTCAGAGAGATGTCAGGAAAAGATTCTGGCAGGAAAGAGAAGAGGCCCGGTTACTGGAGAGCAATCACTGGAGGACGATGAGGGCTGAAAGCTGCCAAGCAAGAGGTCGCCCGGCTACCACTGACTCCCAAGGTGGTTAATAATTGATAGCAGCAGATTGCAATGTTCTTGGACCTGCTCCAGTGGCAGAGCCCATTTCAACAACAGATGACGCAAACAGAGAATCCCCCTCTACTGCAGCTGAGAGCTCTCCGCAGCACAGGCTGCGCGGGCGAGGGAATCCCGCCAGCATCCCCGCGGTCACGACTAATGCGCGCCCCCTTCCCCGGGCTGCCGGGGACATCCCTGGCCACACAGCTCAGCCCTTCCTTAGGGACCGGCGGCAGGCAAGGCAAGCCTGGGAGGCTGGGGGGCAACCCAGCTTCTCAAAACAAGCCCTCCCTCCTCCAACCACCCACGCAGATCCAGAGCTCTCCATCCAAAACAAATGCTCGGTCCTCTGCGCACCTCTAGGGTGGAGGGTGGGGGGTGTCCCCAAACATCCTAATACAAGACCCTGGAAATGAGAGGCAACCCCAGCATCACTAAGGTCCAGGAGCATTCCCTGCAACAAAGGACTGGACGTCAGGATGGTCGCGAAGGGGTTCAGGGGTTCGTCCTCGGCATAGGCCACGGCTTACCTGTGGTCAGGTGCTCGTAGGGTTGCTCAGCCGGTTCCCCCTGAGGGTTGAAGGCGCTGCTGCTGCCGCCCCCTCCACCGCCCCCGCTGCTGCTGCTGTTACCGCCGCTGCCCTCTGGGGCCCCGGCGGCTCCGAGGAACTGGGGAGCCCCGTTGCTCAGCAGCATCATCTCTTCCAGCTTGGGGTAGTTGTCCATCGTGGGTGAGTGAGGAAACGAGCCGAAGGGGTCAGAGATCTGCAGCGGGGACATCAACTGCATCTCGGCCTTGGCCGCGGCCATCCCGGGGGAGCCGGCTGTACAGCTGATGTTGGGGCGGTGGGCGCAGCCCGAAGCGGGAGCTATGGGGGGGGCACACTCGCGGGCAGCTAGCCGGGTCACATGCGGGGCGCAAGGCACACTGCAGGGAGCTCAGGTGGGTTCCCCAGGTTGGCCCTCGCCGCTGACCCTGGTGGACGCAGCGTTGCCGCGGAGGATGGGGCAGGGGCCGGTCTTGCGGCGGCGGAAGCTGGTGGCGGCGGCTAATCGCGACGGCGGCTCCCTAAGTTCTGCGCGCTGGGATCTCTCGCGACTCCCCGAATCGGCCTCTATTTCAAGGGTCTGGAACAGTACCGACCCGCCTCTGCCGTGACGTACATGGCCATATATGGGAAGCAGGAAGCCCTAATATGGCAGGACCGGCCGGGAGGACCCAGAGTGACGTGAAGCACCCCCCATTCAACAGCAGTGGGCACCTCCATCCTGCGCCCTGTCTCCCGCTCCCGCATCTTAAGCGCCCAGGCTTCGGGAAAGCCGGGTACTGGGACGAC
This sequence comes from Nannospalax galili, assembly GCF_000622305.1. Lineage (NCBI taxonomy): Eukaryota > Metazoa > Chordata > Mammalia > Rodentia > Spalacidae > Nannospalax > Nannospalax galili. The sequence goes on from NW_008339573.1 coordinate 910,130, forward strand.
AGCTGAGGCCTCCAGCGGCCAGCGGTGCGGAGTTCCCAGCCCTACGGCACCCATAACCCCCGCCCTCTCTCCCCTCCTTCCAAAGCCGGAAGCGGCAGCGCCATATCGGGCCACTCCAAATAAGGCTCTGCCCAAATAAGGACTGTTCCGGCGGGGGGATCCTTCCTGCTCCTTATATGGCGTTTCCGGGTCGCAGCTGGGCGCTCCGGCTCCCTCCTCCTCCCCTCCCCCTTGGTTCCCAGGCGGGAGCCCAAGTGCGCTCCGGACAGGGGGTGGGAGTGGTTGTGGGGGGAGGAGACGCCCGCATGGGGAGGGCGCCGGGCGCGGAGCTCTGGGCGCGCGGCCGTGCAAACGGCCCTCGGGTGTGAGCTGGGCTGGGGAAGCCCAGATCGGGCGCCGGGGCGAGGGAGAATTGGGCCGGGGCTCTGTAGCCACCATCCAGGGCTCGCCCGCCCACCGCAGGGACCGTGGGAGCGAGCGTGGAGAGGAGAAGGAGGAGCGGCTGGGCCGGCTGGGGCAAAGGCCGCCCAGGAGAGGCGGGGCCCTGACCCCGAGCCTCGACCAATGGCAAGGTGATTTTCCAGGTGTCACTGGGGAAACTGAGGCCAAGAAATTGTGGCCACATGGTTCTTGGACACTGCATAGTAATGGGACATATTCGTGGCCACAGGTCAACAGGATGGCGGTGTTGGGGCCTGGGGCCCCCGTGTACCACCCAGAATCCTGGTCCCTGCCCTTGAGCCTTTGGGGACCTGGATGGCGGAACGTGATTGTCGGAGACAGCCCCGAGTCCCCACCAGGGGCTAATGATTCCTGTGGTGGTTGGGCATTTCCTGACCTTTATCTAGTATAGGGCCCGGCGGGGCGGACCCTGCTGGATTCTGAAGAGGGACCCCTAGCTTGGCTTGGAGAGAGGGCGTGCTTGCGACTCGGTGCTTCCCCCTGGAGGTCTCTCCAGCTGTATTCCCGGCCTCTAGATGAGCCGGCTCTTCGCCGACTCCTTGATTCCCCTCCTTGGTGCGATACTGGGCACCGAGCCAGGCGGGGGAGCCTTAGACGCAGCGAGCGCGAACTGAGCAGGCGCAGCAGCCTGGGCCTTCCCTGCAGTCCCGAGGGGCCTCCACTGTGGAGGCTTCCAGACTTAAGGATAACACTTCCCACCCGGAGCCAGGCCGAGGGACAAGAACGTGGGGAGGGTGGGGTGAGTGATTTCCGCTAGTCTCCCGGGACCCTTACGCGAGCAGGGCAGCCCTCCCTACTTCACCCCAAAGGGAAAAGGGATTCCAGAAACATGAAAGCTCTTGCTTCCAGCTCTGAATCCAGGAAAGATGCTGTAATTTAGAAAGAAAGCACGATGGGCATGGTGGCTCGTGCCTTTAATCCCAGGCAGAAGCAGGTAGATCTCTGTGAGATCTACATAGCGAGTTCCAGGCCAGCAGGGGCTACAGGGAGACCCTATCTCTAAAAGATTAAAAAAAAAAAAAAAAGCACGGATACCTAGGGGTTGGATCCAGATCTCAGTAAACCTATTCTCAGGTCTAAGTCGGGTTTAAATGGGGGGCGGTGGTGCTTTCCTGCTTTTTAACTCCCAAAGTCTAGTCTCTTACCCCTTTCCTTATAAAAATCAACTTAGGGGCTGGAGAGATGGTTCATCGGTTAAGAACGCTGGCTGCTTTTGCAGCTAACAACTCCAGTTCCAAGGGATCCAACACCCTCTTCTGATATCCGCGGGCACTGCACGATATGGGTGCACTTGCTTACATGCAGGCCATGCACTCATGTACATAAAATAAAAATAAATTAAATATTTAAAAATCAACTTAAGGAAGCCACCAATGAACCAAGGTTCCCTTGTATTTGAACTCACCATCCTAACCCTGGGAGAGGTGTTGAGTTATTTACTTAGGATGCAAGAGTAAAATGCCTCTCCACAGAGGAGGAAGGGCAGGCGAGGCTAGATCCCATGCTCCCCATGACAATGCCCATTTTACCACTCTTGGTGGTATGGGTGGGTTTCTCTAACCAAACCTTTTGTATTTCACTCTTCAATTGTAAAATAGGGCTAAAGTTAATGATAATTAAAGTGGAAGGATTTCTGTATAGATTGAAATTTACAAGCCCTGCCATCTGTGAAGTACCCAAAGCCTTGCAATTGGCATTGAATAAACAAGGGTTATTGTTATTTTATTTTTAAAACTTTTATTATTTTATGTGTATGAGTGTTATGCCTGCATGTGTGTAAGTGCACCTGTGTCATGCAATAACAGAAGAGGACATTGGAGTCCTTGGAACTGGGGTTATGGACTGTTGTTAGCTGCCATGTGGGTGCTGGGATTCAATCCCTGGTCTTCTGCAAGAACAGCCAGTGCTTTTAACAACTAAGCCATCTCTCCAGCTCCCAGGTTATTGTTATTTTCATCCATCCAACCTCATTCAGCCTTCAAGAAAACCCAAATGGGTTTCGGGATGTAGCTCAGTTGATGTTCTTGCCTAGCATGCACAAAGCCCTGGGTTCTAGTATGGCATAAACTTAGCCCATGTTGGTAATCCCAACACTTAGGAGGTACATATAAGAAGATCAAGAGTTTAAGGCCACCATGGCTACTACATAACACTTTTGAAGCCAGCCAGGGTTGAGACCCTGTCTCAACAAAAGAAAACAACTCAGAAAACAAAACAACAAGTTGTACAAAGAGAGAGGCTTTCCAATCCTAACAAAAGAGGCAGTGTCCGTAAGAGCCAGTCTGTACCTTGCTGTGGTAGATCTTTTCCTAGAGCAGAATTTTTCGGTCTTATGCACAGCAGCATCACCTCTGGGGCTCTGGAAAAGAAAGCTTTTATGGACCAACTGAACCACAATCTTTCTGTGCTTAGCAAGACTAGACCTGAGAAGGCAGCTTAGCCTAGGATCCCTGTTCTATTCCCAAAGAGTTTCTCAGATTCTGAAAGAAGAGCCTCCTGGCCATGCCAGGGCCAACAAATCCCCCATGAGTCTAATGTGCCTTCATGGTTGTATCTTTTGTTTTGTGTGTCCAACACCAATTATTTTTGGAATATTCCTCATCCAACAACTTCTTTGGGGGAATTACCCCTACTTGTGGCTGGGAGAGGATAATGCTATCCTAAATCTAGGTGTAAGTCTGTATCCCAGGCCTGGCCATCCATTTAGGATCCTCTAATCTAGGAGCATTTCATTTTCCATAGTGACTGAATCCAGATGGGCACATGACCCAAACAAGGTCAGTGAGAATTATTTCTGGGACTTTTTCTGGTACTCTTGGGAAAGAAGTCTCTTTCTATGGTGATTCAAAGCCAAGAGAATATGAGTCTGGAGTCTACTTTACCCTCAGGATTGGAGACTGCCTGAGAATGAAGCTAATTGGTGGAAATCAGAGAGAAGAGATGTGCATAGCCGGAGATGTTCTTTGCATTCAACCCGGGTTTTCAGTTATGCAGGCCAATGAATTCCTTTTTCATTTAATAAAGTCAAACATCCTCAGTTCCTTGTTACTTACAGCCTAAGAGATTCTAATTAACACACCCTTAGGAATCACAGCCCCAAACTTCTCTGAGGAGCTGCTTTGAGTAAGGCTTGGCGGCAATGCATATGGCATAGGCCCTGCTTCTAAGGAGCTTAGAACTGGATAGAAACAAGCCTGGATTCTGTTACAAGAGAGTTAAGAATAGGAAGGAAGCAGTCCCTTAGCCACCAAATGTCAGTGACATCAAGGGACTTAAAAGATAAAAGAGCTAGACTGTGGAGGTACAGGCTTGTAATTTTGTGATTCCAGCATTTAGGAGGCAGAGGTAGGAGGATTACTGTACTATCAATGCTGCCAGCCTGGGTGACATAACAAGACTCTTGTCTCAAAGCAATAAAACAAAATGGGAGGTGGGGCGGGGGAGAAAGAAAGAGAGATTCCAGGGAATTTGGAGGACAGAGACAGGAACAACAAAAGGATTTCGGAGAAGGAATTGGTAAGGACCAAACTTTGTGGTGGGGAAGTAAGAGGCCATTTTAGGTCAAGCTGGTAATGGGAATGCCAGGAGTGCCCATGTCTGATCTGTCTGGGGAAAATGAGGCTAGAAAGGGGGAGATGGGCTGGAGCAGGAAGGGTTCCCATCAGGAAGTAGCAGAAGGTAAGGTTAAGCAAATTATTCCTTTTCTTTCCCTTCCCTCCCTCCTTCCCTCCTTCCCTCCTTCCCTCCCTCCCTCCCTCCCACCCTCCCTCCTTCCCTCCTTCCCTCCTGAGGCAAGGTCTCACTATATAGCCCATGCTGTTCTCAAATATGTGGTTCTCCTGCCTTGCCTAGCCCCCTGAGTGTTAGCTGAATTATTTTTTCTTTTTTTCATACATTCACACACACACACACACACACACACACACACACACACACACAGAGGCAATGTGCAACTGCCGGCAGCCTCTTCTGACTTCTGCAGCATTGTACGACATGGGTGCACTTAGCCTACATGCAGGCAATACACACATACACATAAAAATAAATAATTGTTTAAAAAAATTTTATTTATAGCCGGGCATGGTGGCACATGCTTTAATCCCAGCACTTGGGAGGTAGAGGCAGGCAGATCTCTGTGAGTTCAGTGCCCATGGAGGTCAGAAGAGGGTGTCAGATGATCCCCTGGAACTGGAGTTAGGAGAGTTGTTAGCCGCCTGTGGGAGCTAAGAATAGAACTCAGGTCCTCTGCAAAAGCAGTCAGTGCTCTCAACTGCTGAGCCAACTCTCCAGCCCAGCTGAATTAATTCTTTTAAAAAACATTTACTGGCTACTGCTTATGCTTAGCACTGCACCATTCTAAGTCTAACCTAACTCTGTGGCTCATCAATTCCCAGGCAGACTCAGGGCTTGACTCGAGCCACCCAGACAGCTGTCTTGGCCAATTCTATACCTAGTGCCACATATCTCATGATCTCTTTCCTACAACTCCTGGATCTTGTTTGAGGTGATTCAGGCATGCTCTTCACCAGTTCTCAAGTGCATGTGTGTGTAGCAGGGGAGCTTATCACTCCTCAGTGTGCTAGGTCTTAAGGATTCCAAAGTAAAGGTTTTCTCTCCTGGAAATTGCCCTCAATGGGTCTAGATAAAAATAGTTATGGAAAAAAGAGGATAATTTCATATTATAGTGTTACTCCATACTAGGGAGGTGAAGGTGGCTTTTTGAGGAGCTAACATTAATACAGAGATGTAAAAGTTGATAGGAGCAGGGCGTAGTGACCCATTTATTACAGCACTCAGGAGACTGAGGCAGCAGGATAAGAAATTTAAGGACAGCCTGGGATACATGAAACCCTATGTCCAAAAAGAAAAAAGGGTGGCGGGGGCGGGGGGACGACAACTAGAGAGATGGCTCAACAGCTGAGAGCACTGGCTGCTCTTCCAGAGGACATGGGTTCAATTCCTAGCATCCACATAGAGGCTACCAACCATCCCTAACTCCAGTTCCAGGGGATTTGACTTCTCCTTTTGGTACCTGTGGGCACTGCACACACATAGTGTACCTATATGCAGACAAAACACTCATACACATAAAGATAAAGAAAGAAAAAGAAAAAAGAGGCTGGGCATGGTGGTGCATGCATCCTTTAGTCCCAGCCAGCAGTCAGGAAGCAGAAGCAGGCAGATCTCTGTGAGTTCAAGGTCAGCCAGGGCTGCATAGTCAGTTCCAGACCAGCCAGGGCTACTACACAGAGAGACCCTGTCTTAAAAAGAGAAAAAAAAAAATTGAGAAGACACAGACTCTAGCTGGGCATGGTAACTCATTCCTCTACTCAAGAGCTGAGCACTCAACAGTGCTGAATTCCAGGCCAGCCTGAGCTACAGAGTAAAACCCTGTCTCAAACAAACCAAACCAAAAGCCTCCAGAGGGAAAAATCTCTCATGGTCCAAGGCCTCAGGCCAGGATGTGGTTAGAGTAAGACTGTCCAGGCCTAACCTATACCCAGCTACCTGCCCTCACTCTCCAGTCTCATGGCTCACAGAGAAAAAAGAACCTCTTTGGTCTAGCCGGGTCCTTATGGTGTCAGCCCCTGGAAAGGCAGCTTCTGCCCAGGAACAGTGAGAGGAGCTGACCTCAAAGCCCCTGTGTACTTCCTAGACTCTGTGAAGGGTAGCTGGTGAGAAGAAAAGCCTGAGTAGTCCTCTAGATTTGACATCTCCACAGCAGGGAGAGGGACAGCTTAGTCATCCCCACCTTTCTCTAGTTGGTCCTTTGGCCTGTGGCATACTTCTGTGTGTTTGGGGGAGTGGGAAAGGAGGGAACACTGCAGAAAAAAAATGGAGTCAAATCTCAGTTTGGGCTTGCAAGCATCCAATTTCTACCCAGCAACTCAGATGGAACAAGTGTTCTGAGACCTACAGGCCAGAGGTAAGAAAGACTCAGTCACCTTGTACCCTGGCCCAGAAGGCTGCTGGGCCTCAAGGAATGCTTAGGGATGACTAGAACCTTGCTGGCCAGGAGACTGGTGCAGAAGCCCTAGAAGGTAAGAGGCTCTGGGCAGGTCAGAGTTGCTGCTCACACTCAGTTTTCTTTGAAAACTGGAGAAGAGGCAGAGGTGAGGGAGAACCCTGCTGCAGAGGTGCCAATGGGGCCATCTTGACTCAGTCATTCAACCTAGGGATAAGCAAGCTGTACTCTCAGAGGGAAACAAGCCCTTTTTTCCATTGCCACTTCCTCCTAGACCTGGGCTACATCAGCACCCCCATGTGCTGCCTAGGCCGTGGTTTCTCACTTCTGTGGCCTGCCTAAGGCTCAGGAAGTGAATCTCTTTGGGGTTCTGTCTGAGTTGCCTGTCATACTTTCCGATGACTGAGGGGCCCCACCGGAAACCCAGACAACTTGGCCTGAAATGGGTCTGGGGATAGCTCCACACCCACCCATGGAGGATTTGAGAGATGAGAAGCCTGAAGAAGAACTGATGAAGGTCACACATGGAATGAGAAAGAGGTAGGGACATATGGGGAGCCATAGGGAAAGACAGGGACATGAGAGAGAGAATCATCCCAGAGTGTGGCGGTACAAAGCCATTTCCTCTACTCCAATGTCAGATGTCAGAGGATAGGTGGGAAGGGCCATGCAGAGTGGTGCTGAGGCTTCATGCAGATGGGAGGGTGGTCTGAGAGGGGCCTAAGGGACTGGAGTTTAGCTCAATAGTAGAGTGCTTGCATAGCATGTTCAGGGCCCCAGTTTCAATCCCCCCCCACACACACATGAAGAGAGTGTCTGACCCAACTCAAACAGGATCCAGGAATTGAAGGAAAGAGACCATGAGAAATTTGGCACTAGGTATAAGATTGACTAAGACAGTTGTGGTCTGGATGGCTTGAGTCCAACCCTTTCTCTGTCTGAGGACTAATGAGCCAGAGTTAGGTTAGCTTAAAATGGAAGCCTCTGAGGCATAGTAAGTTTGGGGAGGTGGGAGAGTCTGACCTCAAGGGGATTTGTAAGGGGAGGAGTGAATGGATGGAAGTAGCTGAATATCTAGGAGGCTCTCTGGATCTTTCCTGTCAATGTGTGCCTTGCAGATGTTCAAAGAGGCTGCTATTCCTGGGCAGCAGCCCCTCTGCCCCATGCTGCACAGCCATTCTCCCAGATCTGAGGCTGGGAGGACCCTGGGCTCAGAGAACAATCCATCCTGTGATGTTTGCTCTGCTTTCCCCACCCTCAACTGAGTGTGCAGCAAAGCCAGCCACTGCAGAAATCTCTGGAAACTCCCTGGGCAGGAGAGGGAGGGGAACGTTACATAAGAGCTCACTGGTGTGCAGGAAGTCGAGAGCAGCCTTTAGATTAGAAAGGCAGCGTTTCCACCCAGCCCTGAAAGGCAGGAATAGCACCGGTAGTTATTTCTGGCCCCTCACCACCGCCCAGCGCAGGCTGCTCAGCTTCTTGGTGGGTAAGCATGGATTCTACAGATCTGGCAGGAGGGGGAGGAAGGGAGGAAGCAGGTACTTTTTGACTTTCTGGGGTTATCCCACTCTGGAACTGTCTGTCCTCAGCTACCCCATCCCAACAAAGCTGAGAACGTGGAGAAAGCAGTTGTATCAGTAAGCTTACTTCCTCTGACTTCCCTTAATCTATGGGTGCACTCTCCATGTCCACCCCCACCCAGAACACATTTACTATGTGACAGGCTCTGTGCTAAGCACTTCACAGCATCTGTCCATACAATGCCTTATGAGGTGGGTACCATTCTCAGCCCCATTTCATTGATGAGGCGAGACACTCAAAGAGGGCAGGTTACTTTTTCAACGTCACAGAGTTGATCAGAGAATTGATCAGAAGTGGAACCAGAATTCCATTCAAGATGGTCTGGCTTCAGGATCCCTCCAATAAACCTCAGTTTATACCAAGATGTGTTCTCTGGGGTCCCAAATACAAACCTTTCGCTCTGCAGACTCTTGAGTCAAGTTGAAAACAGGAGACAGCCAGGTGAACAGATCATTGCTATTCATTCCTATTTACTTACTAAATATCATCTCTGCTCTAAGCATTAAAGACATGAAGAGAAGTAAGGCATTTTCCCTCTCCCTTTTGCTACTCACAGCCTAGTGGAGACAGGCAAGCAAAGAGGCAAAGGCAAGCTGGGCACAGTGGTTCATGCCTGTCATCCCAGAATTTGGAAGGTAGACGCAGGAGGATCAGGAGCTCAAGGTCATACTCAGCTATAAAGGGAAGTTTTTCTTTGTTTTTTATTGTTTTTCATAGAAACAGTGTCTCCCTGTAGCCCCAGCTGGCCTAGAACTCACTATGTAGACCAGGTTGGCCTCAATCTGAGGACTGAAGGCATGCACCACCATGCCCAGCTTACACAGGGAATTTGAGGCTAGTCTGAGCTACATGAGAGTCTGATTAGAAGAAAGAAAGAAAATAAAAAGAACAGCAATGACAGCAGTTTGACACATGATGTCATGGTAGAAACACAGTGAGTGTGGGAGCCCTTGATCCTGCCCCCAAGTCCTTAAGTGCTTCTTAGGCAGTCACAGAGAGCCAACTATCACAAGAATCACAGGAAAAAGCTGGGTATGATGGCATACACCTATAATTACAGGGCTTGGGAGGCAGAGGCAAGAGGGTCACTGTAAATTTGAAACCAATCTCCTCTATATAAGAGAGTTCTGGGTTAGCCAGGGATATAAAGTGAGACCTTGTCTCCAAAACAAAACAACACCTTAAGCAAACAAACAAGACAAAAAAAAAAAAAAAAAAGGAAAAAAAAAAAAAAAGGAAAATAAGAATAACCCCAGGAGGCTGAGTGGAGGAGGGAGGAAGGAGAGACCATTGGGCTCCCAGGCTGTGGTTGAGGAGGGAGGAAGAGGTCTAGAAGTATCAGCATCTAGTATTCCACGGACATCCACAGGGATCATCTACTCAGAGGCAGAAAGACATTGAGAAAAATGGACATCCAAATTCATTGAGCGTCAGCTCAGCCCCAAGGCCATCTCTCCAAGCACAGCAGCTGGGTGGGGGTGAGGAGGTGTGGATGGAAGGGACTTCTCTTTTTCCTTCTCTAACTAGTCTCCTATGAACTCCCTTCATGTGGGAATGAATGCTGTTTTAGAGTATCCTCAAGATGAGTGTGTACAGAGGTAGTGGGCATCCTGCCCCCATCAGGAGAAGAGCTTCTGGCAGGTGATCATTAGCAGCAGTGGAGGGAGAGTGAGCTGCTGCCTCTGGAACAGGTGCAGGGAGGCCTCTGCTTTACTCTGGGCAGAGGCAGCACCACTGCTCCTACCAGCAGGCAAATGGAGGGGTCTTTGGAACTTAGAGAACCAGTTTTCCCCTAGTCCAGACTCAGAGAGGGCCATCCTGAGAGTATGATGGTGTCTTGAAGCTGACGTTGGACTCAGGGTCTTCTTTTTGGTGTTAGTATGTTGTTGTTGTTGTTGTTGTTTGAGACAGGGTCTCCCTGCAGTCCCAGATGGCCTGGAACTTGCTATGTATGTCTCAAAAAAAAAAAAAAAGAAAAAAAAAAAAGAAAAAGAAAAAAGAAATTACTGTGTGGTAAGATACAGTACATATAAAATTACTATTTTAGCCATTTAAAAATATTATTTTTATTTTAAGTGTATGAGTATATTGTCTGCATGTATGGAAGTGCACCTGTGTCATGCAATGCCCATGGAGGTCAGAAGAGGGCATTGGGTCCCCTGGAACTGGAGTTACAAATGGTTGTTAGCTACCATGTGAGTGCTGGGAATCAAACCCTGGTCCTCTGCAAGAGCAACCAGTGCTCTTGACTATTGAGACATCTCTCCAGCCTCATTTTAACCATTTTTTTTTTAAAGTCCAAAATGTGTTTATTGGGATGCTTTTTCACTCATCTTGATTCAGAGTACTTTTAGTGCTGCTTCCTCCTGAAGGAACATCCTTCTGTAAGCCAAGCTTTTCTGCCTGTAGGCTGACAGAGGACAGTGGAGCAGCCAACACACAAGACTACTGTTTGTGCATGGCTAAAGACCGTCGTGATTTTATAGCATCCTGGGCATTTCACATCCATGAAGTAGGAATTGGGACTCTGTACCAGGCGTTTCTTCTTGTGTTTCCTCTTCTCCTCTTCTGGAGAGGGATGAAGGAGATCCTTTGCGAGAGGCATGTTCTTGTAGGGAGGTCGTCACTGCTGGACTATTTTAACCATTTTTATGTGTACAATTCAGTGCCATTAATTACACTATCAACACCATCTGTTTCCAGAACTGTTCCATTCTCCCAAACAGAAACCCAATAGCTCTCTATTCCCCCATCTCTCAACTCCTGCTAACCTCTGTCTCTGTGAATTTTACTCCAGGACCTTGTGGAAGTGTAAACGCGTGTAGTTTTTTGTGTCTCAATTATTTCACTCGGTATAATGTTTTCATGGATGATTCATATTATAGCATTCATTTTTGAATATTAAATAATGTGCCTGCCATGTTATGTATATTTCATACTTAGTGTGTCCATTCATCTGAACATGAACAAAGGGAGGTTTTCATTTTTTGACTAGAATAAGGCTGCTAAAAACATTGGTGTGCAACTGTTATGGATCCTGAATTTTCATACAAAGGGAGGTTTTCATTTTTTGACTAGAATAAGGCTGCTAAAAACATTGGTGTGCAACTGTTATGGATCCTGAATTTTAATTCATTATCCTATGGTAATAGCTATATGGTATAGGCAATAACCTATGGCTATGTATGCATGTGCCTCTCTGGATAGTTGTTTTGTTTCATCTGTTTGTTTTTTGAGACGGGGCTCACTATGTAGCCCAGGCTAGACTTAAGCCCACAATCCTCCTGCCTCCACCTCCTAAGTGCTGGGATTTCAATTGTACACTACCACTCTCTGCTTTGGATAGCTTTTATAACCAGAGACTCTTCTGCTTCCCCCAACTACCCCTCATCCCCACTGAGGAAATGTGGGTGGACTGGTATAAGAAAGGGGCTTGGGTCCTCCAGTGGCAGGAGAGTTGGGTGATTATTTTTAGGAGTGAGGTGGTAGGGGTTCAGTGTTCTTTTCTGAGTTCTAGATAGGTTTGCTACCACCTCCAGCCCCAGGCCCAGCCTTCTCTCTCTGGTAATATCCATGCTGTCTCACTTTTTCTCTCCCAGGCTAAATATGGAGTGTGAAGCTGCTCTTCTTCCCAATTTAGCATTTGAATTAAAGTGAGAACTGAATGTGGCTGCAAAGCTGACTCCCATATGTGTGTGAGAGAGGGAAAGGCAGAGCGGGAGTGGGTACCTGCTGGGGAACAGGAGCAAGGGCAGGGGGTCTGGACAGCTCCTGCATAGCTCAGACAGATACCCATGCTCAAGCACAGGCAAGCAGCTCAGCAGAAGAAGCTGAGATTTAAGGCTGTTCTTCCAAGAGTAGAATAATACTTTAGGAGCACCATTCAAACAGCCCGTGATGTGCTGAGGGCCGTGTACCTGGCTCCATACTAGATACTGGGCAGCAAACAATAGTGAATCAGTTGTACCCACTGCCTAGGCCTAGGCTATCAGAGTGATGTGGAACTAGAAACAGTGGGCTGATGTTTGATGACAGAGGGAAGGACAATGTGGCAGGGATCTGGAAGGGATACTGACAATTTAGGGGAGTGTGTGGGGTGACATCTGAGCTGAGATTTGTACACTTGGAGTTGAGCTGGTAAAGCAGTAGACAAGGATGCTTGGGGCAGAAAGATGCATGCATGGACGCGGCTTCTGCAGAGTACAAAGCTGGATGAGTTGTCTCAAGAAGTATCCTGTGCCTCCTACTCTCCCTCTCTCTTCTTTCCCTTCATATTGGGGAACAAACCAGATGAGAGGGTGACCTGGGCCAGAGCAGTCTGGAAGCACAGGACTTAAGAGACAGGGCCTTATTATGTGGCTATGACTGACTTGAAACTTTCAGTGGTCCTCCTGCCTCTGCCTCCTGAGTGCTGGGATTGCAGCTGTGCCCCCCCGATAACACCTTCTGCTTAGGCCACTCAGGAAGTAGACCCCCGTAGACATGGCACAGAGGTGTAGGTTCTGGATGGTGTCATAGGAATCAAGGTATCAGGAAGGGTCTCTGCTTGACTTTGCTGAACCACCCTTCCCAGAGGGCTGGCTGAGTTGATCCTGGGGTCTTCTTATTTGGTGGGGTGGAGTCATAATTTTGGTTTAGATAGGTTGGATGAAATTATTGGCCAAAAGAAACCTTGTGTTGCTGGGGATGTGAAAGAGCTTGTCTAGGGGGTTTATGAATCTCCCTGTCAGCATTGAAGTTCCCAAATGACAGGTGCAACTAAGGGATGCTGGTGTAAAACTCACTGTCAATATTTCAGGCAACATTATTTATTGATCACTCATCTTGCTGAGACAAAAGGAGAGGAAAGGGTAATTCATTGGGGATAAAGGGCTGGTGGGGTCAGCTTAGGAAAGAGGTCAGAGAAAGGTAGGTAGCTGAGGAGACTCCTCACTCCTTTAGGCCCTGCAAGAATGCTTGGGAATTCCAGGGCTTGGGGACTACGGACTTGGCCCTCTTTTCCAACTCCATAATATCCTAGAGGAAAATAAAGGAAAGGGCAAGGGGGTGGGGGTGGGGCAGGGAAGCCTGGAACAGGCCTGAAAGGCCACTGTGTGAGCTCTTCCCCCGCAATCCCCACTTCTGCCCCTCTCTTCTCCTGATCCTGATATCTGCTCCAGATGTCTCTTCGATGCCAGTTAGGAAGCTATATTGGGTCCCTCCCAGAGTCAGCTTGGTAATTTCCCTGCTCCCGGAAGTGTGCAGGGTCCTAGTGCCAAAAGCTCTCTTTTTCTGGGTCCGACCACCTCCTGTTTGGAGTGGACAGAGGGTGTGCACACAGGCTAGGCTGGGGCAGGGATTGCTGTAGAATCCACCTGTTCTATCTACCCACAAAGATACTTTTTCCATGAATCTCCCACTCCATGGAGTGGAGTTATGAGGCACTCTGGTCTGCAGGCTTGAGCCACTGTTATCTGCTAGGCGATGGAATCCCATACTGGGGGAAGTTGTGCCACCTAGTGGTGTTTTCTATGCCTTACAGGCAGAACTCCCACCATCATCACCTTCAGCCTAGATGAGGGGCCTGCTGTTAGGTAATACCCAAAGAAGGCCATTGTCCAGCTCTAATGCTCCTTTCTCTTGCCCGACAGGCATGACCTAGCACAGAGAGGAGACAACTAAGTATTTGGGAAGGAGATGGTGGTTCATTGGCTGAAATTTAAGTTAGCAGGGAAAACCAGTGGGGGCTTTTGACCTGGAAATAGCTTGTTCCTGTCATCCAGGATGCCACACATATAGGGACCACAGCTTAGAGTCCCAAACCTCTCCCTCCTCTGCCAGCCCTGCTTCCTTGCAGGCTGAGCAAGGCAGGACTTAGCTCTGCTAATGGGGGTGGGGTTTGCGGGGGGAGCTGGCACACGCTGCAGGGAGCTGCTGGCTTTCCTCTGACGTCAGGGCCTGGAAATCCCATTTTAAGCAGGTTCTCAGGATATGGAACACCCACAAGAAAGGGAGGAGGAGCCAGATGAAGCAGTTCCAGGACAGAGGCCTAGGGTTGTCTGATGTGCCCAAGGAGGCCTGAGCATGTGGTGTGACATTAGATCCCAGTCCTAAAGCCAATACCTCTCAAAGCCCCCTGAGGACGCAGGCAGTGAGTTAGTGCCCTCCATCTAGTTCTGGTCATGTACCTCTGACATCATTTGTACTCTCCTTCCACCCTGAGGAGATCTGAGGCAGAGGAGGGCAGGTGCACCTAGGGAATAGGGAATAGTATGAGGTCACCTAGAATCAGTGTGCCCCACCAGCCAACCTTCTTAGAGCCTTCCACCTATTCCTTCCTTTCCCCTCCATCTCTCCTCTCCTCCCCTACACCACAGGGGACAGGGCCTTGTGCCTAGAGTTCTAGAAGCCTGAATGTTTCCATGGCAACCGACCAAGGAGCTTGGAAATCTGAACATACTCATTTTGACACAAGGAAACCCAGATATATATGGAGAGGCCAGCAATGCAATCTGACAGTGGCCTCCTTAGGCACCATTGTGTGTGTGTGCGTGTAGTGTAATGTGGCAAATAAGATTTAGGTAGAGAATGTCTTACCTGTTTTCCTGGCCATATTGTAACTGCTAACATGATATTACAGCATTTTACTCTCTGGGAGACTTCCCTTCCCTTCCTTTCTGATAAAGGAATCAGATTCCTCAGGGGCCAATGCTGAAAGGAATGGGCTTCAGAGGGCTGGCTGACTAGAGGATTCCAGGAGGTTCTGGTAGTTTGGCTCAAGTATGGCAGGGAGATGTGCCCTCTGATGCCAGGGAGGAACATTTTGCCAAGGTTGGGGACTAGAGCCTGTCTGGGTCCCTCCTCCTCCCTCTCCCCCACCCACGCTGCTTTCCTTCCACAATGCTGAGTTATTTCTCTGCTCTCTTCCTTTGTCCATCCTCTTCAACTGCTGCCTCTCTCTGCTCATCTGCCATCCTTGATCACTCCTCCTGGGTTCTGGCTTACCAGGGCCTCCTCCTCTGCTAAGCATGCATCCCATGCCCTGCAGACTTCTCTTCCCTCCTCTCCTAGGACCCAGCCAGCTGCCAAGGCTTCACCTCTTACTTTTCTGGTGTCACATTAAACATGCCTCTGGCCCCTCCCTGCCTTTAGTATCCTCACTTTTTTGGTCCCCAAGACCTACAGGGCTGTTTTTCCACGGCATGTACCTTAGCTTTCTTTCCCCAGTCTCTTTCCTCAACCCACTCCAGCAGTTTTGGGCCTTTGTAAACACTGTGGCTCACCATCTCTAGCTCTGCTCAATAGCCCCCTGCTTCATTCTCACTTCCCTGGGCACCTGAGGTCTTTGTCCCTAGAGGTTATATCTGGCAATTTCCATGGGTTTCCATGGGGTCTACTAAGGTCTCGGGAGCAGGATTCTGAGGGACACCTCTGGGGGTGAGGGCCCCTCTTAGGCAACTTTATTGTCAACCCTTGAACCATTTTTCCAGATGGAATCATGGCCACTCTTGTCTGGAGTTGGAAGCTCCTGTATTCCTTCTGGTCTTTTTTTCTGTTCCCCTCACAGCTGGGCCTTACTTTTCAGTAGGGTCCTTCCCACCTGTTAGCCTGGTGGAACAAGAACACAGAGACTGAAATAAATGAGGTGCCAAAGTCTGATTTATTGGCTCATCCAATACCTAATGTCCAGTGGGCACCAAGGAATTGGAAGCTGCCTGGCTCCTGCTTTGTCCTTCTTCACAGGCTCCTCTTGGCCAGAGGGCGGGGCCCAGGCTGGCTCTGACAGGGGTTTGCTTGGCACAAGGAGGGGACCCCAACACAAGGATGGGTCCCCTCATGGGAGAGGAAAGGAGCCAGCTTGGCAGGGCCTCTACAGTGGGCCCTGAGCGTGGAATGGTCCAGCCTAGTGGCAGGGATGGGTAAAAGGGATCAAGGATGTGAGGGGAGGGGAGAGGTCCCTTGGAGCCTCGTTCTGTCATGGGCTGGGATCCTCTAAGGCTCAGAGACTCGCAGGGAGGATCAAGAGGAAGAAAGGCCAGGGCTGAAGAGGGGCAGAGGTGACCACTAGAGGCAGAGTCCTTCACACAAATTTCCCCAGCCCTACACTCATTAAGACAAACACACGTACATGCACACCCCTGGAATCCCACCTTCTTTTTGGTGGGGACATACAGCATACAGCCCTATCAGCTGCAGCTCTAGGCAGGGCCATCCTGGTCACTTAAAGCCCATGTCCTCCACTCATAGCTGTGCCTGAATGACTCCCTGGCCCCCAGGCCTGCCCCATTTCTTCCCATTCTCAAGATGTCTTCAGGCCACTCCTTGGTCAGTCTAGGCTGTGAGTGCCACTCTCACTCAGGGAAGAGCAGTGGGGGCGTGCCAGAGCTTCAGAGAGGAGGTGGCCGTGGTCTTCAGCAAGGCACTGGGTGGGCAGGCGGGGCTAGAGCAGCAAGAAGAGCAGTGCTGGCCAAGGAGCCCCCCACTTCCTTAGGGGATCAGTCATCAGTCTCTGTCTTCAACCCCCACAGCTGTGCCTCCTTCTTCTTTGCCAAGCTCCCTCCAGAGGAGTGTCCACTGGCGGGGGAAAGGCTGGAAACAGTCATTTAGGGAGTCCTCAGGGCCTAAGACACCTGGGCTAGTGGCACAGTGTGGAGCAGGGGCTGGGACTGTGGCCCTCACTGGGGCTTCCTCCTTGCTCTGCAGCTGGGGGACCTCAAGCTGAGTCACCTCCACCAGAGCTCTTCTTCTTGGGCCGGGTCTTCAGTGTCTTGGAAGCCAGTGGCTATGGAGGGAGGAAGATAGGGCTCAGCCTGGTGCCACCACCCCTTCCCCATCTTCTCAAGCTCTGGCCTATATTCTTACCTCAGCTTTGGGTACTTTTTTGATGGATTTGGCCCTCTTGGGTGCCTTGTCTCCCAGGTCATCCTCTGAGGCCTCTGTCCGGGGATCTGTCTGGTTTGTGCTAGACCTTAAACTCAGGGCAGGGTCATCTCCTAGTTTGGGAGAGGAAAAGAGAATGGGGGCTCAGGGGTGTCTCCACTTGGCTTTCTCAGTTGTGTCCCCCTCTCCCCAGTCTACAACAGTGCCAGTACCTAAGTCCTCAATAGTGTCCAGGAGGCCCCCAGGGCCAGGTCGGAGGCGGCCATCTGGCCCCTGCAGGGGCAACGCATCCTCATCTCGAATGAGGGTCAGGTCCTGCATGCTGAAGCTCCGGAGCTTTTCTGACAGCACCCCCTGGCCCTAGAGTCACCACCACGCACCAAGAAAGTGGGAAGGAGGAGCGGGGTGGAGATAGAGGTTACCATGGTGCTGGCAGCAGCCCCTTGGGATTCCTTTCCTCACACTGTCCCCATGCCTCAGCCTACACAAGCACTGAGAGACTGAGGCCATATTTTCCCTTGATCAGATAAAGAAACTGGCCAGAGAGTGGAGGAAATAATAGCACTAGAATCTGGAGCCCCACAAGGCCAAAGCCTCCAAGGCTGGAAGACAGGGTGGATGCCAAGGGGCCTGGACAGAGGCACAAGATGAACAAGGTGGGAGCCCCGAGAGTCTGGACCTGTCCCATCTCACCTTGGCAGCAGCTGTGACTGCGGCATTGGCAGCCAGGTTCAGGCCCCTCTTGCCCACCCTCATCATGGTCTCATAGCTCTTGTCTCGGGCTTGAGTGATGTATTCATCAATCTCCTGAGAGGATGGAAGACATGAGGGGTGGGTCTTTAGTCAAGGCCCTGTTCAACTTTCATTCATACCAGTGCAAAGAAACTACCTGCCCCAGGAGGCCAGGACCCTGCCAGGGTTACTGCAAGCTCTTGGCACCCACACAAAGAGCCACCAATGTATGTGGCACCAGCATGGGACTGCCTCTGTTGGGCCAGGCTGGGAAGGGCTGAGAGTGCCGGCAAACCTTTTCCTTGTTGGACAGTGTTGGATGCACGAACTTTCGGTAGAGAACACTGGAGCCCTTGGTATAAGGAGACAGTAGCCATATCACAAAAGCGATCTTGAGCTCAAAATAGAAGGGGAACCTGTTGGAGAACAGAGGCAAGCACAGAACACAGGGCAGGGAGTCAGGGGATGCACTGGGTTCACAGCACTGGACAGCTCCCCACCCCTTAGTATTCTGGGGTCCCCAGGAAGTTTCCAGAAGGATTAGGGGCTGAGAAGGTAAGAGATGATCCCAGAAAGCTCAGGATGTGGGTACATGCCTATAATCCCAATACGTGGGAGCCTGAGGCAGGAGAATCACAAATTGGAGGCCACTCTGGGCTAGTAAGACCCAATATCAAAGCAAACAAACCATGGGGCATATCCTTGTAATCTCAGCACTTGGGCAGTAGAAGCAGGAGAATCAGGAGTTCAAGGTCAACGTCAGCTACACAGGGAGTTTGAGAACTAGTCTGTTTCAAACAATAAAGCAAATAAGGACCCCAGAAGGAATTTCCCCTACAAGCAGCGCTCCTCACCCCCTTTTCTAGGTCCCAGCACCCCCTCTTTCCAAAAGAAGACTCCCATCCCTCTATGCTAAGGTCAAGGCCAAGGTAAGGTTTATACTCTTTACCCCTTCTCTTCCTGACCTCCTTCCATGAAGAGGGCTGGGATGGTCACTGCTGCCAAGACATGCCCCCAAAATTGTTTTTCTTTTGTAGTACTGGTGATTGAATGTAGGGCCTACCACATGCAAGGCAAACACTCTGCTACTGAGCATATTACATCTCTGGCCTTTAAAAATATTTTATTTATTATTATTTTATGTGTATGAGTGTTATGCCTGTATGAAATGCATCCATGTCATGCAATGCCTGCAGAGGGCTGAAGAAGGTGTCAGATTCCCTTGGAACTGGACTTATGGATGGTTGTTAGCTGCCATGTGGGTACCAGGAATTGAACCTAGGTCTTCTGTAAGAGCAATTAGTGCTCTTAACTACTGAGCCATCTCTCCAGCCTATTATTATTACTATTATTTTGGTCTTTTTGAGACAGGGTCTCCCTGTAGCCCCAGCTGTCCTGGAACTCACTATGTAGACCAGGCTGACCTTGAACTCACAGAGATCTGCCTGCCTCTGCCTCCCGAGTGCTGGGATTAAAGGTGTGCCCCACCACACCTGGCAGCCTCTTATTATTTTTATTTGTATGAGTGTTATGTCAGCATGTATGTAAGTGCACCCATGTCATGAAATGCCCACGAAGTCAGAAGAGGGCATTGGGTCCCCTGGAACTGGAGTTAGTGTTGGTTAGCCACCATGTGGGTGCTGGGACCCCAACTTAGGTCCTCTGCAAGAGCAGCTAGTGCTCTTAACTGCTGAGCCATCTCTCCAGCCCCCATCTAGCCTTTTAAATTTTTTAAAAACTTTTTATTTTTGGTCTTTTTGAGACAGGGTCTCCCTGTAGTCCCAGATGGCCTGGAACTCACTATGTAGACCAGGCTGGCCTTGAACTCACAGAAAGCTGCCTGCCACTGCCTCCCAAGTGCTGGGATTAAAGGGGTGTACCACCACAACCGGCACATTATTTTTATTTTATGTGTACGAGTGTATTGCCTGCATGTATGTGAGTGCACCTGTGTCCTGCAATGCCGCGGAGGTCAGAAGAGGGCTTCGGATTCCCTTGGAACTGGAGTTAAGGACGGTTTGTAGCCACCATGTGGGTGCTGGGAATTGAACCCAGGTTCTCTGCAAGAGCAGTCAGTGCTCTTTAATCACTGAGCCATTTTTCCAGCCCTGCCTTTTAAATTTTTATTATGAGACAGTGTCTAAATTGCCCAGGCAGTTCTTGAATTTGCAATCCTCCTGCCTCAGCCTCCCAAGTAGCTGGACTTACAGGAGTGAACCACCATGCCTGGCTTTTCAATAGAGGTCAAAGGTCAGCCTTGGGTGTTTTCTCACTGGCCTGAGGCTCCCCAAGCTAGCCGTCTCTAGTGCTGGGATTACAAGCATGCACCATGTTTGGTGTTTTTTTTTTTTGGTCTTTTTGAGACAGGATCTCCCTGTAGCCCCAGCTGTCCTGGAACTCATTATGTAGAACAGGCTGGCTTTGAACTCACAGAGATCCACCTGCCTCTGCCTCCTGAGTGCTGGGACTACAGGCGTGCACCACCATGTCTGGCTGTTTGGTGTTTTTTTTTAAAGACAGGGTCTCCCAGTAGTCCCAGCTGGCCTGGAACTTGCTATGTTTTTTTTAGGGTCTCCCAGTAGTCCCAGCTGGCCTGGAACTTGCTATGTAGATCAGGCTGCCTCTGAATGCTGGAATTAAATGTAATGGCCTGGAACTTGCTATGTAGATCAGGCTGCCTCTGAATGCTGGAATTAAATGTAATGGCCTGGAACTTGCTATGTAGATTCAGTCTGCCTCCTGAATGCTGGAATTAAAACTGTGTACCACCCTGCCTGGCTTTTTTTTTTTTTTTTTAATATTTTATTGATTATTTTTTATTTTGTGTGTATGAATGTTATATGTAATGGCCTGGAACTTGCTATGTAGATCAGGCTGCCTCTGAATGCTGGAATTAAATGTAATGGCCTGGAACTTGCTATGTAGATTCAGTCTGCCTCCTGAATGCTGGAATTAAAACTGTGTACCACCCTGCCTGGCTTTTTTTTTTTTTTTTTAATATTTTATTGATTATTTTTTATTTTGTGTGTATGAATGTTATGCCTGCATGTAAGTAAGTGCACCCGTGTCATGCAATGTCCATGAAGGACAGAAGAGGCTGTCAGAGCCCCTGGAACTGGAGTTACAGTGTTGTTAGCTGCCATGTGGGTGCTGGGATTTGAACCCAAGTCTTCTGCAAGAACAGTCAGTGTTCTTAACTGTTGAGCCATCTCTCCAGCCCTCCTTTTGTTTTTTTAACATGGGCTCTAGGGAGACAAACTTTGGTCCTCATGTTTGCATAGCAAGCACTTTACCAACTGAGGCATCTCTCTACCCTTCAAGATTTTTTTTTTTGTATTTTTGAGACAGGGTCTCCCTGTAGCCCCAGGTGTCCTGGAACTCACTATGTAGACCAGGCTGGCCTTGAACTCACAGAGATCCACCTGCCTTTGCCTCCCAAGTGCTGGGACTAGAGTCATGTGCCACCACACCCGGCTCCTTCAAGATTTTTTAATTAAAAATTTTTCCTGAGACCCTGTCTCAAAAATGCCAAAATAGCTGGGTGTGGTGGCGCATACCTTTAATCCCAGCACTCAGGAGGCAGAGGCAGAGGCAGAGGCAGGCAGATCTCTGTGAGTTCAAGGCCAGCCTGGTCTACATAATGAGTTCCAGGATACCTGGGGCTATAGGGAGACCTTATCTCAAAAAGACCAAAAAAAAAAACAAACCCCAAAATATATGCTGAGTGTAGTGGTGCACAGTTTTAGTCCCAGCACTCGAGAGGCAGAGGCAGGTGGATCTCTGTGAGTTTAATACCAGCCTGGTCTACATAGTGAGTTCCAGGCCCAGCTGGGGTGACAGGGATACCCTGTCTCAAAAAGATCCCCCCCTCTAAATATTTTTTTTCTTGAGAAGTATTCTATATTGTTCAAGCTGGCCTTGGACTCCTAGATTCAAGTGATCCTCCTGCTTCAGTGACAATGTAGCTGGCACAGGCGCATGCCACTGCACCCAGAACCTTTGACTTCTGAGCGCTGCTCTCCTTTCCCATAGCTGCTTCTGTTCAGGCTACAAATTCCTTCAAGTCTTCTATATCCTCACAAAGCTCTCTCCTTTGTGTCAAGGGAATCCAGACTATCTCTAAATCACCCCCTTCTACTAAAACTATGGCTGTTAAACACAAGGGCTTTATCTACAAATGAAATGATCTTCTGTCTTCCACTCCTTGAAGTCTTTTTTCACATTTAAAAAAATTTATTATTTTTATTTTATGTGTATGAGCATATTGCCTGCATGTATATAAGTGCTACCCGTGTTGTGCAATGCACACAGAAGTTGGAAGAAGGCCTCAGATCCCCTGGAACTAGAGTTACTGAAGGTTGTTAGCTGCCATATGTGTGCTAGGAATTGAACACAGGTCTTTTGCAAGAACAGCCAGTGCTCTTAACTGCTGAACCATCTCTCCAGCCCTTCTCTTAAAAAATTTTAACTGTGTATGTATGTGATGTGTATGGGATACAGGTACATGCCATGTTACATGTGTGGAGGTCAGAAGACAACTTTCTGGAGTTGATTCTAACCTACCTTTATGTGGGTTTCAGGGATCAAACAGGTTATCAGGCTTGTGCAGCAAATGCTTTGCTGGTTAAGCCATCTTGCCTTCCTTCTCTCTCTCTCTCTCTCTCTCTCTCTCTCTCTCTCTTTTTCTAGACAGGGTCTATGCTGCCTTGGCTGGCCTGGAACTCCCTAGGTAGCCCAGTTGGCCTTATAATGATCCTCTTGCCTTAGGGATTACAGGAGTACACCACCAAGCCTGACTGTTCTATTGACTTCCAATGCACTGTGCTGTCCATCCTCTCTTCAAGAGGTATTTGCCCATCCAGTAAACATTTCTGAGCTCCTGCTGTGAATATACAGACAATTCAGACATACTCCTTGTCCTCATAATGCACCTACATTTGTGGTCTATGTGCCTGAAATGCCTTGGAAATACAAGTTTCCAATGTTTATAGGATTGAACTGCCTATTTCACAAACAGGGAAAATAAGGCCTAGGATATGATCTGCCTGTGGTCACAGTAAGGATGGCAGAAGTAGGCTCACTGAATTCCATTGTGGAACTTTGGCTGTAGCTAGAAAAAATGTGGGGCTATGTCTGTCTGTCCTTGTTCTGCTAATCAAGTCAGGCATGGATGGCAATATCAAAGGTGCTAGCGACTATTGAGAACTGAGGGGCTGGGCTCTATCCTGGGCTCCAATCTTCTTCCTGTCTAGCTGGCTAGAGAAAGGAAGAGGCCTGGGCCCTGAGATACAGGGAGGGGATACTGGACCTCACCAGGACAATATGATATCCGTGAGTGTCTCAGCTGTGGTGAAGAAGGCAAAGACGATCCAGTACATCATCCATTTCACCTGAGGGGACGAAGGGCAGTGTTAGATGGGGCCTGGGGCTGAGGAGCTATGAACACCTAGGATTCAATCTGCTAGCTCCTCATACTAGGGCAAAGGTGAGGAAGACCCAGGAGCCCATTGCTGCCTGCCAGCCATGCTGCAAGTCCTGGGGGAAAAACACCCTGGACCTCACATTTGCCAATCACACCAAGACTGGGGATAGGGAGAAGGGAATACTCCAGAACCTCTACTGTCATAAAACCACACCCTCACCATCTGTAATGTGACAAAACTGTCCCCTCTCTAACTCTGCCATGTTTGTTATGCAGGGGTTACAGTCATCCACTCACATATTCCTTCACGTTTTTGGTCTTCACGGCCTTGTAAGAAGAATAGGCTGGATACAGGGTACCAAAGATGAGCCTAGGGAGGCAGGCATGGTTACTAGGCCCCTCTCCCTCCCAGCCCTCCATCAGCCCCTGGGTAGGTAACGGAATGGGACAGAATTCTAGTGGGCCACATCAGCTGATGAACGCTGGTCAGGGATTAAGACCAAAGTAGTCAAGATGAATGAGGTGCCTTTCCCATTCATTGTTCACTTCTCTAGCCCTTGATATATGGAAAGGCCCAGAGGCTAGAGGATCCTTGGCTATGTACAAATGTCATGGGAGTTGGGGGCAGGGGTCTGGTCACTGCCAAGAGATGTCTTCCTTCTTGGCCTAATGCCCACTCAACCCATCTGTCCTTACTCTCCATCTCCTTGTCTCAGAGCTGGGTAAGGTCAGCTCCATAAGGGAACCTAAAGGGCACCTAACCAGGCAGCCAGAGCACTATTGTGGCCCTGGGGACCAGAGGGAACAGGGGCAGGAGGCCCTGGGAGAAGCAGAGATTTGTAACCTCATGTCAGCATGCCCAGGACCAGGTGGGGGTGGGGGTGGAGGAATGGGTCAAGACCCTGCCTGGGGATCCTATTATAGATCACAAATAGAACACAGGTGGGTGAGGAAAAGGAGCCATATTCCTTAGTTTGCTCAGGCCAGAAAGAAGCAGTCACTCTGAAGGCCACATGGAGAGATGAGGCCTCTAGATTTCCTGTGCAGTGGGAAAAGGAAACTCCAGTGGGTCCAAAGGAAACCAGGACACAAGCATGTGACAACACTGAATGGGAAGAAGGCAGCAGGGTGGGGCTGCTGGGATGCCAGTCCCGATGGAGGCTGAGGGCAGAGTCCTAAGCTAAAGCAAGGATTGGTGCTGAAGCCTAGACCCTTAATGTGTAGGTGTGTCTTCCCAAGACAAGGCATTACTAAACTGGGTGTGCAGATGGGTGGCAGGGCAGACTCCTCAAGCTTGAAGTCTGGGCTTGTGTGTGTGTTTAGGGTGGGGGCAAGCCCCTCTTGTAGCTGGGGGAGTTGTAAGGGACACAGCTCCACAATGTGATTGTCACAGTGTGTCTGGAACCAAGGCCATCAAATGTCCTCCCTGTGGCTTTCACAATCCTGGGCAGATAATACACATCCATCCCTAACCTCCCACACTTTGTCCTCTTATCCATGTCCTGCCTTCCTTCCTGGAAGCCTTAGGGCAGGTGTGTCATCCTCAGTCTCCAGTCAGTGGAAGCAGAAGGGCCTGAGCCCACTGGGGAGGCCAGGGAATGGGCCATGGCTCTGAGCTCCGGAATGATGAGGCCCATCTTACTCCCCACTGTCCTAATCTCTTCCCCCAGGGAAAAGGAAGGTCTGGTTTGCTGAGCTCCTTCAGCCTAGATCTGCAAGATGGGGGAGGGGATGTGCCTACCTCCCCTTATAAATGAGTCCCTGCTCAGCCTCTAGGATGGGGGAGGGCACAGGAGCAAGGCAATTAAGAATAAACTGGAGTTATTCAATAATATGGGTGAAGGTCCCTAGGAAACCAGGCCTGCCATGCTTGCCTACTGTTCTCCCTTCCAGTCTTGGGTCCTACATCTCTCTCTGGGGACCCCACATAGGGCAATTTGCCTTTAGGCGATTCTGCTGCATGAACGGGGGCGGGGGGCAATCCATCGCATGCTTGAATACCACCCTCTCGACCTCCATCACTGCCCCCACCCCATCACCCCCCACCGGGGTGAGCCCACTGCCTTTGCACTCACACCACTAGGCGAGAGATGATCCAGGACACCATGGCGGGGTCGGGCGCTGAGCGGGGCGGGCCCCGGCCCCGGCAGAGGATGCAGCTGCCCGAGGCCCAGCGGCGGAGGCAGCAGGAGCTGCAGTTAGCAGCAGCAGCCGCCGCGGTGGGGTCAGCGGAGCTGCCGCCGTTAAAGGGGAGGTCCCTGCCGCAGTAGCGGGCCGTGGGCGGTGGCGGCTCTTAAAGGGAAGGCCGCGGTGTCGGCGCCCCCCCACCCAGCACCTGCTGTGGCTGGGCATGCGCCTTCACCCTCCGTACCCAGCCTTCCTTTAGTCGCTAGTTCGCCTTCCTTGAGCTTCAAGCCAGGGGAGGGTGGGTGTCTGAGGTTCCGATGTGGGACCTCCTTGGTTCCATCCCAACATCATCTTCAGCCCACCTCCTCCTGCTTTGCCCACATCAAGTTGAAGGCTTAAATATTCCATGAAGAATAATAGCTGATTTATTGCTAATTGTAAGCCAGGCCCTGTGATAAGAGCTTTACGTGTATTATTTCATTGAATCCTCACAACCACTTTTTAAGGCTGATCTTATAATTATCTTTAACTTGAAGGATAAGGACATGGAAAGCTTAATGAGTTTTACTAACTATGCTGAGGGTCACAAAATCACTAAGTCATGCTTGTTAAGATACGACCCTAGGAAGTGTATTTTAAAACAGGTTAAATTCTCCAACTGATGACTAGGCACTCCCCCTCCACTACAGGCTGGGAAAAGATATCCACCTGAGCTCTGAAGCCAGGTACAGCTGCTCCTGCCCACTCCATCTCTTCTCAGTAAATACCAATTCCCAGCTGAAAGACTACCTGTCGACATGGTTTGATCTGCTCTTTTAGGTCATAAATTTTGAAGAGGAATAAAGCTGGAGTTGAGAAGGCATAAAATTTCACCACAAATAAAGAAATGGGCCTGGGACAGGGGAATGGGACT
Organism: Nannospalax galili; assembly: GCF_000622305.1. NCBI lineage: Eukaryota > Metazoa > Chordata > Mammalia > Rodentia > Spalacidae > Nannospalax > Nannospalax galili. The sequence continues at coordinate 936,191 of NW_008339573.1, forward strand.
CAAATCAGTGGGAAGTCCAAAGACCCCAATTCCAACTCCATCAGCAAGTACCAGTGGCAGTGAATGTCCTAATTCTGAGGACATTTATATCCAGAATGTAGGCTAGCCCTCCTCCTGATCTTCAAAGAACGGAGCTCCAAGCAGCACTCCTCCACTGCTCTCCTTCCCTGTCCCATTTTAAAGCTGCTGCATTCCTATGCTCTTTATGTTGACTTGTAATCTTTTTGGTGGCCACAGTATTAACCCATCCCATCCAAACTGAAAGGACATGCTCAGAGCTCTATATTTTCAAAGAGTTTTGGTCTTATTCAAACCTAGTATCCTTGAACCACACAATGGTCTTTTTCCAATCTGATAATTATATTTACAGGCTGAATGCTTTGGAAGGTTTTCTAACAGGTTCCAGAAAAGGAGTTTCTGATGACCCCACTTGATATTCTTTACAACTTCCTTTCCAAAAGGTCTCTTTTTCTTTGGAATGCAGTCCTCACCCAGCAAGAACTTTAATTTTGCTTGATAAACAAAATCCCAGATGGGCTTTCTCCTACCATCTCTGAGGTGATCTAGGGCCACATGTGTTATGATAGGTAGCTAGGCCTCTTGCTCTGCAGAATCACACCACTGATTGCCTGAAACTCTTTTCAGACTGCACATTAGGGCCCTTTCCCCTTACCCTGTGCTCTGAAGGAGGACCCCACTTATCCCATTCCATTCACAGAGCATAAGCTGTGGGAAAAGCTTTCTTTCCACCCACCAACTCAAGTGGTTCCTTGATTTTACCCCAAACCATACTGGCCTCACACTGGCACTTTCTCTCAATAGGGCACAATTAAAAAAGCAAAGAGTAATGATCAGATGCAGCATAATAAAGTAGATCTAGAAATCAATCCCCCACCTCTAACCCAGTCTACAACATGGACTTGACTTTAGATGGGCTGGCACAGGAAGAATTTTGTCCACTCCAAACAGATTTGTTAGATTTTTAATAAGAACATGGAAATCCCAATCAGCCCTTCAACAAAATTAAAATACGGAAAGTGAAATTAAAAGTATTCTACAGTAAATGACTTTTATTTAAAAAAAGCAACTGTGAACATATAAACAAGCCTGCAGGGCACTACCGTACAGCTGGAAAGAGATACATTCCCAATGTACCTATGGGCCAATGAGTTCCATTATTTTCAAATAAAGTCATAATAAAAACTCCACTGAATTGGAAAGTTTTGCTGAAAATATTTCCGGACAAAACCCCCCAAAACAAAACAAAAAAACCTCATATTGGAAATCAAACTTTCCATACCATTTGGAAACGTACAAGGAGTCCCAAGGGAACGCTGGTAATAGGTGAAAATGGTTCCTGGAGTCACCAGTGTGTGCACACAGGGAACACACCACAGTTTAGACATGACAAAGTTCTTTCTTAGATGACTGTCCCCTCAAGATAAGACTGAGAGGGAAGGGGGAGGAACTAAAAGAATTCTAATAAAAAGCCAATTCTTATAAATTATGCTTTGGCTGATTTTGTGCTATAAGGGGAGCTGATGTCTAAAAAATCATATTTCTTCAAAGAGTTTTATTGAAAGGAAGACTAAATGTAATGTGCCTTTCCTCATAGTCCAGGAAAACAACTGTGGTATTTCAAAAATTCTAAAAATATCTACTTTCATGAAATAGTAACTATTTCACTACAAACCTATTTTTTACTAAATACACACGTTTCCTAATCCTGGAGCCTCCTGGGAAAAGCAGTGTGGGCTCTCCCTGGGTCCTGTAAGACTCCAGTGTTCATGGGAGAGAGTGTGGGGAATGGCTGACCCCCATCCCCTGGCATGGGCCATGTCAGAGGTCATGTGTGGAGACACTGTCAGGCTTCTACCAGGCATATTAAGCAATCACCTTACTTGTACCAGTTATAATTTCCTCTACCTCTGAACACATTCCCACTTACTAGGCACAAGAGGAACAGAAGAGGAAGGTGTGCCGACATTCCTGGTTTCCACTGTTTCAAACCAGGAGAATGCGCAGGAAAGCCCAGTGATGTTCAGGTAATCTGGATTCCCAAAAGGCCACTGGATGGGAATGTGGCACCCTCGGCTTGGAGTCTGAAACTGTGTGTGTGAACAATGCAACTTTCTTCTGTCAACTTCAGTGTTGAGGCAGCGTAGAAAGAATGACTGGAGAGTTTGTAATACTGACCACACTGGCTTGGGAAGGGCCTCTGCTCCTGAAGAGAACCCTGCCGTTCCCTGGTAAGTGGTGTGAGTCAAAGACCTGCTTCACAGGAGAGCTGGAATTTCCCTGTGGCGCCTAAGACCTTGCCAGTTTGGATTCATGGGCCTTGAGGGTGCCAACAGCATCTTTCACTGCGTGGTAAATGATGTTCTTCACCTGGAGAATAATCAGCACTGTCAGTTCATGGCAGCTCCACACCCTCTTCCACAAATGTTCTGCCCTGACTCTAAGCCTACTGAAGAGCTAGTGAGGAAACCCCAACCATCACGCTATGCTTCCCAAATCAGACCCCATCTTGAGTTACGAGTCATGCAGGACACAAGGTCTACATTCAAGAGAGAATGAGAAAGTCATTTATTTGAAAGGCTATACAATCACCATTGCATCTGTATGCTTAGTAACGTGCTGGGTAGCATTGCTAAGATACTTAGGTGGGCTTTTATTTAATCTTATCCATAATCCTGTGAATTATATTCTAGCATGAGCTTCATTTACAGATGAGAAACTGAGAAAAATCAAGGTTCCAGAGTTAAAAACCTTTCCTGAAGTTGGGTAAGGTGGCACATGCCTATAACCCCAGAGGCTGAGGCCAACCTGGAATATGCAGGGAGACTGTCCAAAAACCCTTGTCTGAGGTCCTGAAGCAATAAATAGTGGAACACAGATTTTAGGGGACATGCACACGCGTGCGTGCACACTTAGAAGTTGTTTGTGCTTTTTGTTTTTTTGTTTTGAGACAGGGTTTCAGTATGTAGCCCTGGCTGGCCTGGAACTTGCTATGTAGACCAAGCTGGCCCAAATTCACAGATTTTCCAGTGCTGGGATTGATTAAAGGATGAGACACCATGCCTTGTCTTACTGTTTTTTTTTTTTTTAAACATTTGTGTGTGTGTGTGTGTGTATCATCCATGTGGAGGTCAGAGGACAACTTGCAGGAGTTGGTTTTCTTCTTCCACCATGTGGGTTTTAGGGACTGAACAAATTAGGCTTGGTGGCAAGTATTTTTAACTGCTGAGTCATCTTGTTTTTTTGCCTTTCTAAAAAAATTTTATTATTTTTATTTTATGTGTATGAGTGTATTGTCTGCATGTATGTGAGTGCACTTGTGTTGTACAATGCCTTGGAGGTCAGAAGAGGGCTTCAGATTCCCCTGGATGGTTCGTGGGTGCTAGGAATCAAACTTGGGTCCTCAGCAAGAGCAGTCAGTGCTCTTAACCGCTGAGCCATCTCTCCAGACCCCCCCCCCCTTTTTGTTTGTTTTTGGTTTTGTTTTTTTTTGAGACAGGGTCTCACTAGCCCAGGTTCCTTTGAACCCCCTATGATTCTCCTGACTTAGATTCCCAAGTGCGGGGATTATAGGAATGTGCCACCATGCTCAGAGCTTATATGTATTTTCTAATTTCTCTAAAAGAAACATATATTACATGTGGAGTTGGAGGATTTAATAGTAGTAATTAAAATACTTGGCTGGTTAAAACCTCATTTAATTTTATATCTTACAGGGTTTATACTGAGTACAATATTGTGTAACTGTAATAATTAAACTGTAAACCTAAAAATTTATAGCCAATTTTGAAAGAGATGCATCTTAGCTCTGGAAATTGTTACTATGTCAATGCTATTGTAATGAAATGCTTCTTCTAAGTATGTGGTCATTAAATAAATAACTTAAAAAAGAATATAATTCTAACTAGTAAAAATAAAATCCAATTAGGTAAAAATAAATAAATAAATAAATAAAATACTTGGCTGGGAGTGGTGGCACATGCCTTTAATCCCAGCACTCAGGAAACAAAGGCAGGCCCATCTCTGTTGAGATTGAGGCCAGCCAGGTCTACATAGCAAGTTCTAGGCCAGCTGAGGTTACAAGGAGACTCTGTCTCAAAAAAAACAAAACAAAACAAAACCAAGGCTGGAGAGATGGTTCAGAGGTTAAGGCACTGGCTGCTCCTGCAGAGGACCCAGGTTCAGTTCCCAGCATACACGTGGTGGTTAATGACCATACATAACTCCACTTCCAGGGGATCTGATGCCCTCTTCTGGTCTCTGTGGGCATTGCATCATGGGGTTGCTTATATACATACAGGCTTATATACATTAAAAAACAAAAGAAACAATCACCACCAAACAAACACCTCTACTCCCAAAATGTACTGAGTACGATACATCAGATATACTGCACTAAGGAAAGTGGTAAATAAACTGAAATTTCGCTGGGTGTGGTGGTGTACTCCTTTAATACCAGTACTTGAGAGGCAGAGGCAGGGGCAGGTAGATTTCTTGAGTTTGGGGCCAGCCTAGTTTATTGAGTTTTAGGCCATCCAGGGTATACAGTGAGTCCTTGTCTCAAAAAATCAAAACAACCCCAAACAAACACCCACCCCCCCGTGAAATTTCTGCATTTACAAAGCAGAAATTTACAAAGCTAGTTTGCATTCTAGCTGGGGTAGTAACAAACAGGAAAAAGTGTATAGTATGTGAAATGGTGAAAACTACTACAGAAAAAAGCAGTCCAAAGGGATTGGGAATGTTGGAAGGGTTGATGCTATTCTATTATCTTCAAAATTACATTTACTTATTTGTTTGTCTGTATATGTGCCCCAATGCACTTATTTTAAACAGTGGTCAAGAAAGGCCTTAAGGGGGTCTGGAGAGATGGTTCAGTGGTTCAGGGAGCACACTGCTCTTCCACAGGACCTGAGTTCCATTCCTAGCACCCACATTTTGTGGCTCACAATCACCTGTCATTCTAGCTCCAGGAGATCCAACACCCTTTTCTGGTCTCTGCAGGTACTGCACAGGCACAATTACAAACAAATAATTAAAAAAAGAAAAGAAAAATAAAGGTTTCAAAGGTAAGAAGATACACTACCAGTAGAGACCTGAAGGAGGTGGGGTGTGAGGTAGGTAAATTTATATTGCATCTATAATACTAATGTGATTATACTTTGTATAACAACTTTATGACTAATGTCAGGCTTGGGGGTATATATGCCTTTAGTCCCAGCCCTTGGGAGGGAGAAGCAGGTGGATCTCTGTGAGTTCAAGGTCAGTCTGGTCTACATAGTGAGTTCCAGGACAGCTGGGGCTACAAGGAGATCCTGTCTCAAACACACACACACACACACACACGCACGCACACACACACAAAGAATTTTATGATTGAATGTTCATCTGCACCAACCTACAGAATAAGGAACATGTAAGGGCCAAGTTCAACTTCCCTGACCACCAGAAGATCCACATCTCAAAGAAGTGGGGCTTCACCAAGTTTAACGTAGATGAATTTGAAGATGTGGTAGCTGAGAAGTGGCTCATCCCTGATAGCTTTGGGTCAAATACATCCCCAATCGTGGTTCCCTGGCCAAGTGGTAGGCTCTGAATTTCTGAGGGCTTCTACTGTGATGAATGATGAATCCCCATCCCGATCATGTTCAATAATAAATTTCACAACTAATAAAAAAAACTTTATGATTGAGTTGGGCCTGGGGGCACAGGTTTGTAATTCTAGCTACTCCTAAGGATGAGGCAGAAAGATCAAAAGTTCCAGGCCAACTTAGGCTACAGAGTAAGTTCAAGGCCAGTCTGGATAACTTAGACTTGTCTTATAAAGGACAGGGAATGGCCTATACCTGTAATCCCTAGGGAGGTAGAGGCAAGTGGATCAGGAGTTCAAGGCTAGCCTTGGCCATATACCAGGTTTGAGACCAGACTGGGCTACATGAGATCCTGTCTAAAAATAACCAAAAGAACTGAGTCTGGGGATTGGAGATGGTAAAGTGTTCGCTGCCCACCATGTGCAATACCCTAGGTTCAATCCCTAGTACCCCCAAAATAAACAAACAAGCTCCCCCCCATAAAAACCAAAACAAAACCCAAACACCCTACCACAATGCTTTTCTCCTGTGACCAAGGATGTTAAGTCTACTCAGATATCAAATTAAAACTAAAAACATAACTCCCAAGGGCAGAGAAATACAGAATCATTACATTGGCAGTAGATAGGTAAAAGAGAAAAACTTTTTTGAAATAGGGTCTCCATTCTTTAGCTCAGGCTGGCCTTGAACTCATGCAATCCTCATCAATCTCCTGAGTGCTGGATTTACAGGAATGAGCTAAGATGAGTAGGTGGTACATACTTGTAAGAGAGGTAGAAACAGGAGGATTACGAGTTCAAGGTCAGGCTGGGCTACATGAGAGCCTCTTAAAAACCAAAACCCCAAATCTCACAACTTAAGAATAATTAAGCATTTATGAAAGGAAGCCTTTATACGATCAGTTTTCAGTCCTTCCCTACCAGAAAATACCCTAGCAGAGTGCGTGCTTTTTGTGTGTGTGAACAGATGGGGAGACAGTGTAGGACGAAGGAGAAGCTATTTACCTGCAGTTTATCCTCATGATTCGTATGAGTGTTAGAGAGATGCCTGAATTCCTGAGTCAGGCGGAAACAGTGCTTCACATGTTCTGGAGATACAAAGTCTTCTGCTACTTTTATGCAACTATACAGATTGTGAACCTAGGTGGGGGAAGTACAAAGTGAAAACATAGACATTAGAGATCCATTAACTCATGAAAAATTGTCCATGATAATAAAAGAAATATGATCAAAATTTTTCTTCCTCTTTGTGTTTTTTTTGTGTGTGTGTGTGTATAGTGTGTGTGTGTGGGGGGGGAGATCAAGCATGAGAGATTTGTTCTGTTACCCATGCTGGTCATTAACTCCTAGGATCAAGCAATCCTCCTGCCTAAGCTTCCAAAGTAGCTAGGACTATAGATAGGCACATACTACTATGCCCAGTTCTTCATTTTGTAATAATGGAATAACGGAAACACTAGGAGTGCAAATTTAATAGTAAGGGCCAGCAAGATGGCTCAGCAGGTAAAGGTGTTTACCACCAAGCCTGATAGCCTGAGTTTGATGCCTGAAATAAAATGGTGGAAAGAACCAACTTTTTATAAAATTGTCCTTTGACTTCTATGTGTGTACTGGGTGTGCACACATGTGCACCCCCCCCCCCTAAATCTTTAAAAGGGCAGGCAGGGTGGCATACACCTTTAATCCCAGCACTTGGGAGGCAGAGGCAGGGGGATCTCTATGAGTTTGAGGCCAGCATGGTCTACATAATGAATTCCAGGTTAGTCAGCATTACACAGTGAGACCATCTCTCTGCCCCCAACCAAAAAAACCGTTTAGTATTTTCATGGAAAATGGTCTGAAAAAATACCTAATACAATGCTAACAGCAGGTCTTCCTCAGGAAGAAAACTAGGCTGGAAGGTGGGAAGAGATTGAAACAGGGCATGGTTCAGGTAGCTGAGCTATAACTTTATTTCTGTTATAGTCAGCATTGCTTAGAAATTTTTAAGCAAGCATTTAAAGTTACAAAGAATAAAATTTAAAAAGCAACAAGTTATATTATCAGTCTAATCCTGCCATTTCTCTCTCTCCAGATTTGAAAGAGAAGCAAAAGAAAGCCTACCAGCTGTAGAGCCAGTCTCTGAGGCACAGCCTACCTGGTGTGGGGCTCCAGCAGGTATGAAGACAGCATCACCTAGGAACTGCACAATGGCCCAGCCTTGCACGCCATACTCCTCATAGAGTCGCTTTCGAAGGATCTGGTCCAGATACCAACTTTGGTCATGAATTGGGTCATGATCAGGGGGATTCTCTTGGCCTTGCTCTTCTCCAACCTGAAGCCATAATTAAAACCCAAAAATGGAAAAGCTAAGAGTAGACCCTCCTCATCCAGTTTCACTTTCTGTGGTTTCATTTACCCACAGCCAATTGTGCTCTGAAAATACTACATGGGAAAGTTCAGAAATAATTCTTTGTCCAGGGTAGTTTCTGTGTTAGCTGTCTAAACTGTGGCCCCTTAGTCATTCTTAGTTCAGATGGCTGACAAAGAGTCACAGCATTTGTGTAAAGTAACCTTTATTCAGTAATGGCTCCCAAAGCACAAAAGCATTGATAGTGGCAATTCAGACTTCCCACAGAGAAAAAGTGAAAGAGAAGGTATTTTGAGAGGAAAGACTAAATACACACAATTTTTATTAGTGTGTTGTTCATCTCTTACTGTGCCTGTGCCTTATTTATATTAAAATTGGTAACAGGTGCCAGGTATGTGGTTGCGCTTGCCTTTAATCCCAGCACTTGGGAGGCAGTTTGAAATGCCAACAGATTTCACAAGAGACCGACAGCTGCCTCGAGACCCCTAACCTGTGAGCTGGGGCATAGCACACCCAGAGGCATACCTTTCGGAGCAGCTCTCGGATCTTCTCTGCATCCTTGGCTGCATAGATGTGCCATAAAGCACCTGGCTTCTCCTTTCCATCATGAATCCTCTGCTTTGTCACCTCATCAGCATCTCCCTCATCAATTGTTTTGAGTACTTCTGAAAAGAGCAAAATGGCAATTTGGCATTTCCTTTAAATATTTTACTACTTTTTTTGTTGTTTTTCTCTCTCTCTTTTTTTTTTTTCTTTTGAGACAGGATTTTCCTGTAGCCCCAGCTGGCCTTGAACTCACAGAGATCTGCCTGCCTCTGCTGGAATCAAAGGTGTGTGCCACCCACACCTAGCTAAATATTTTATTATTTTTTAAATTTTATTTTGTGTATGCACGTATTGCCTGCATGTATTTAAGTGCACCTGTGTCTTGCAATGCCCACAGAGGTCAGAAGAGAGTGTTGGATCCCTGGAACTGGAGTTAAGGATGAAAAATGGCATTTTCAAAGTAATCAGTCAAAGCAGTATCTCTCTCTTTCATTTTATTTATTTATTGGTCTTTTTGAGACAGGGTCTCCCTGTAGCCCCAGCTGACCTAGAACTCACTATGTAGACCAGGGTGGCCTTGAACTCACAAAGATCCCCCTGTCTCTGCCTCCTGAGTGCTGGGATTAAAGGCGTGCACCACCATCAAATCAGTATCTCTTAAGTAAATAATAATATTCAATTAAGGGGCTGGAGAGATGGCTCAGTGGTTAAGAACACTGATTGTTTTTGCAGAAGACCTGGGTTTGAATCCCAGCACCCACATGGCAGCTAACAATTGTCTGTAAGTCCAGTTCCAGGGGATCAGATAGCACATACATAAAATAAAATAAAATCAATTGAAACAAGTATGGTCTCTATTCTTTTGTCTATATTAATATCACAAAGAATCAAGAATCAAAATTCAGGCCAGGTATAGTGATGCTCATCATTAATCTCAGCACTCTGGAGGCAGAGGCAGGTAGATCTTTGTGAATTCCAGGCTAGCTAGGGCTACATAGTGAGACCCTCTTCCCCAAAACAAAGAATCAAAACTCATATTGGGGGGGCTCGAGAGATGGACATCACACCAAGATCTTACACAGATACTGGGGATTAACTCAAGTCTTCATGCTTGAGGAGCAAGCAATCAGTTTATTGACTGAGCATCTCCCCCAAACATATTCTTGTATTAAAACTTTATTACATTCATCTGTGTGTGCACACATATGTGTCATGGCATGTGTATCGACATAGGATGACAACTTATGGAAGTTAGTTCTCTCCTTCCACCATTCTGTGGGTTCTGGGATTGAACGCAAGCCATCTGGCTTGACAGCAAGTGCCTTTATCTACTGAGCCATCTTCTTGCCCCTAAAACTCTCTCGCTGTCTCTCAGACAGGATCTCACTATGTAGCTCTGGCTGTACTCACTATGCAGCGGCTGGAGAGATGGTTCAATGGTTGCTCTTGCAGAGGACCCAAATTTGGTTCCCATCACCTGTATGGTAGTTAACAATTGTCCATAATTCTAGTTCTAGGCAATCTGATAACCTCCTTCTGGCCTCTGTGGGTACTGCACACATGGATACACTTACTTACATTCAGGCAAAACACTCATACACATAAATAAAAATTAAAAACAAAACAAAAAAAAACCCATTATGTAGACTGTGGCCTTGAAAAATTCTCCTGCCTCTGCCTCCTGAATTCTGGAATTAAAGGCCTGTACCAACACACCCTGATAAAACACATCTCTTGGTCAAACTCTAACTTGTAACTTATTTCCTACAAGTTAATGGAGCCTATATATTTTTCCCAGGATCTCTTAAAACTCTAGGATTCTACTAATTTATTTATATTTTATTTATTATTTTTGTTTTATGTGTATGAATGCATTGCCTGAATGTATGCAAGTGCACCCATATCATGCAATGCCGCGGAGGTCAGAAGAGGGCCTCAGATTCCCCTGGAACTGGAGTTAAGGACGGTTTGTAGCCACCATGTGGGTGTGCTGGGAATTAAACCCGGGTCCTCTGTAAGTACAGTCAGTGCTCTTAACCGCTGAGCCATCTCTTCAGCCCCGGATTCTAATTTAAACCCAAAAGCTCAAAGCTTCTCTGGCAAAGTTAAGTGGCTTCTACTGTGTATCTGATAATCCCCTAAAAGACAACATCATGGATAGGTCTATAGGTGTGCTGCATCAAAGGCAAGTAAATGTGTAGGGCTGCTGAGATGGCTCAGTGGGTAAGGATGCTTTCTGCCATGCCTGAGGACCTGAGTTGGATCCCAAGGATCCACATGGTAGAAGGAAGAGCACTGACTCCTGAAAGCTGTCCTCTGACTTCTACATGTGTCATGGCACATACTTGCATGTGCGTGCTAAATAAATGTAATTTAAAAGACAGCAAATGTTTAACAATTTTACTCAAGTTTTTGAACTTTGTGACAACTTGACTTCAGATTCATGGACCCATGTAAAAGTGGAAGGTGAGGACTGACACCCACAGTTGTCCTCTGACCTCCATATGTGTGCCATGACACACAAATGCCCTCATAAACAAATATATATACACAGGCACACACACAAGCAATACTCAAAAACTCTCATCTTTCTGAAACTTCTGTAATTCACACAGTAATTCAGTCTTTCACTGGCATAGGGCTTGCTGGATTAGGCTAGGCTGGCCAGCCAGCAAGACCCAGGGGACCTTCCTGCCTTCATGTTCTCGGCACTAGGATCACAAGCATGTGCCACCATGCCCGGCTTTTTATGTGGGTACTGGGGATCAAACTCAAGTCTTCATGCTTGCCTGCCAAATATTTTACAAACAGCTATTTCCCTCACCCTAAATGTCACTTTTTATGCTTCATTTTTGTGCAGGTGACCAGGCTTTACAACCTGTCAACCAAGCTTATAGCCAATCAGTCAAATAGATGGGTCAGACTTTTCTTTGTAAAGCTACATAGTCAGTGGAAAAAGTGAGCAGTACCAGAAAGACAAAGGAAGATCTTATCTAATCTGAGGTGCATAAGTAGCAATCTGGTAGAATTCCCTAGTTTAACAACATCCAGGGGCATCAACTATATATATATGAGGCCTTGAAGGAACTTAAGAAAAAGCCCCTGGTGGAATAAAAAAAGAAAAATAAAAAACCAGTTTCTGACTGAGGAAAAAAGCACTCAGGCTCCTTATGGCAAGTCTCACAAGTCAGGCAAATATCCTAAAGCTATTTTTCCACAAATCATACCTTCATCATGAGCACCCTCCCCAATAGGGATTCCAACATACACCATCACATTAACAGCATCAGACACATCTAAATGAAGATTTGTTGTGCCAACTCTTCTGTCTTCTGCTGTTATCAAGCCTAAAGGTGAAAGGAAAATATGAAAGGTGAAGGGGCCATATTCTGAATTCATTGCAACCATACAATTGAAAATATGCTCAAGGATTTTTTTTTTTTTTTTTTAGCCCTAGATGAACTAGAACTCGTTAATGTAGATTAATTAGGCTGCCTCAATCTCACAGAAATGGACCTGACTCACCCCCACCCCATGCTGGGATTAAAGGCTCCCAGCCCAAGGACATTCTCAATGAATACCACTGTGAGAGGAAAGTATATATTTATCAAGAAGCCATGGCTGGGGTGTATGTAGCTCAAGTGTAGAGTACTTGGCTAACATGCACAAGCCCTAGGTTCAACCTCTAGCATTATAACATTACGGGGGGAGGGAGGAGGGAGGGGGCGTGCAGAGGCAGAAAAAGAGATCTTACTTTCCTTTATCCCTTATACTATTAAAGACTAATTTCTAGCTTGGGCCACACATTAACATTCACCATGGAACCAGCCCACTTCCTGAAAATGATCCATCCTTGAAAAGCAAAACAGATATGGGCATTAGGGAACATTTAGGTACTTTTACAGTACTTTAGGTCATTTCTGAACTTGACAAAATGTAGGCCCGATAGCATGGTATTTGGCATTCCTGTTAGCAAACCTTTTAAAGCTAAGAATTTGTCTCTGAGTAGAATTTTTTAGAAGAAACTATTAATTCTTGAAACTATACAAGCCTTATGAATACTATGCAAATCAGTACTGACAAAGGAAAACATTCAAAACCATCCTGGGTGCTGGAAAGATGGCTCAGTGGTTAACACTGGTTGTTCTTGCAGAAGACCCAGGTTCAAATCCCAGCACCCACACAGCAGCTAACAACTGTCCAAAACTCCAGTTCCAGGGGATCTAATAGCCTCTTCTGTCCTCCTCAGGCATTGCACTACATGGGCACACTTATACATGCAGGCAATACATGTATATACATAAAAATATAAAAATAATAAATTTTTAAATTTTTCTTAAAATACACGAATGGACTCCAGGTCCTTTTTCTGTATTTCTTAGCTAATTAAAATTGGCCATAAAGGAATCCTGGGTATGATTTTCTTTGGTATCTGTCACCTGCCCTGAGTCATCTCTCCATATGACTCTAGATATCTCCCTCTATATATGAAATGAGCAGTTCCCCAAAAGGGCAATTTTGTTCTTCCCTCATACCATAGGCGTTGTACATCTTGGGGCCGAGATCAGGCCTTACAAAGTAGCTGGGTAGCCTAGAAGCCAGATTGAGCCTTCCATCTCGTTTGGTATACTCTGGCAGAGGAAGATTCTCCATCAGATCTTCAAACCTACAAAGGGCAAGAAAGTTGATTCAGCTTATTATAGGTGAAGAAAGGAAAGTAAACTTCTCTGTGATTGCTTTGTGGTATTGGCTTCAGCCAAGCACAAGTCTCTAAAGATGGCACTACACCAAGTCACTAACCTTGTTGGCATCATGTCCCGAAAATCTTCCCCAGGGGGCCAGTCTTTGAGTTTGAGCACCATTGGTTGCCCATCTTCTGACCTTAGTCTCTCTAGAAGACAGACAGCATTCATTCCCATAAACATCTGTTGGGCTGGCTACTGCCTACTTTTTCAGGGACTGGGTTTTAGGAGATAAAACCTCCTATTTCAGACTTGTTAACTACAATGATGGACTAGGCGGAGGTGGTGGTGGTGGCGGCGGTGGTGTTATTTTTCTTACTGCTGTAGTACCTGCTGTATCTGCCCATTTCACAGGATTCTAGCCCTTTTCTTCAAAGTCAAAGTGCTCCAAACAACCTATGGTCTCACATGAAGCCCAGGCCTACTGTCACAGGATTACCATGCAAGTTACACTGCTGGCACCAAAAGAGAAGGTTCCTCCCTCCCAGAGATATGGTTTGTTATGTCATGGGGGGGGGCTAGAGGATAGATGCTTATTGCCCAGTCTATCATCATTCAATCAGATGACAAAGGTACTTACTGCATATAATCTCAAAGCCATCCCAGAAATCCCGAACTTTGACATCAGAAATTATAGCACAGTTCCTGCAGTTCACCAAGTCCACATCCTGGTCTCCAAATTCCTGGCTAAAGGCTTCTGGCTTCCAGAGTTCAGACTTGAGCTTTTTATGTACCCCTGAAACAAGCACTGGCTGTGGAAACACAAACATTTAATCACGACCATCTAGGAAATTCTGCTAGCTCCGGGGCCATCTCTCCAGTCCTGGACCAAGTAGGCAGGCTTTCTGGGGGAAGCTTTTCACCATGAAAACCTACTGATTTCTAGTTTTCTTCTTTTTTTTTTTTTTTTGAGACAGGGACTCCCTATAGCTCCAGCTGACCTGGAACTCTGTATATAGACCAGGTTGGTCTTTCTCTCACAGAAATCCATCTACCTCTGCCTCCTGAGTGTTGTGGCTACAGGCATGTGTCACCTTGCTTGGATTTTTCTCTAGTTTTATAATCTACCGGTTTCCATAAATTAGCTAAAGAGAATGGAGATGAAGTCAGGCATGGTAGCACACACCTGTAGTCTCAGCACTCAGGAGGCAGAGGCAGGCAGATCTCTGTGAGGTCAAGGCCAGCCTGGTCTATATAGCATGTAGTCCTGGTCAGTCCGGGCTATATAGTGAGACTCTGTTTTAAAAAAGAAAAGAAAAGAGCAGAGCAGAGTAGAGCAAGAGAAAATGGAACTACTTCCACTCCATTGCTATATTGGGTTCTCACTCTGGGGGACATACCATCGAAAAAAGCTTCTCTTGCTTTGGTTTCTACCAGCATTTTGAGGTGAAAGGACACAAAGCTGAAACACAACTCTAAATGTATTACCTCATGATGTAAATGCAAACTAGATAATTTCATAAGCTCCACCTTCCTCAAGCACCCACTAAAGTATAAAAACCATTACATTATCATATACCCCTGAGGCCTTCAAACACTCACCTAGAATACTGTTACCCCAACTCACACCTTCACCCTACCCAGAATCACACTTAAGGATTCTCCTCCAAAGGTGTCACTAATGGCAGTTCAACATATAAGAATTTCAACTGCACTTTATTTTTAAATTTTTTTTTTTTCAACTGTGCTTTTAAGAACACAGAGCTATACTACTGAGAGTTAAGAGATATAATATGTATTTTTAGGGATTTCCTTTTTTTTTTGTCTTTTTGAGACAGGGTCTCCCTGTAGCCCCAGCTGTCCTGGAACTTACAATGTAGACCAGGCTGGCCTGGAACTCATAGTGATCCGCTTGCCTCTGCCTCCTGAGTGCTGGGATTAAAGGCGAGTGCCACCACATCTGGCTGGATTGCCTTGATTTTTTAAAAAAGCTTTTTAAAATTTGTTTTAAGTGTATGAGTGTTTTGCTTATATGCATATAAGTGCACCTGTGTCATGCAATGCCCACGGAGGTCAAAAGAGGGCATCAGATCTCCTGGAACTGGAGTTAAGGATGGTTGTGGGTGCAGAGAACTAAACCCAAGTCCTCTGAAAGAGGAGTCGGTGCTCTTAACCACTGAGCCATCTCTCTAGTCCTGGGATTTCCTTGATTTTAAGAACTGAAGTCAACTTGAAATAGCAAGGATATCTTCAACTAACTTAAAATATATGTCTTCAAGACAGGCCAGGAATTATCTTGGTAGCTGTGGCAGCCAGTCAGACAGCTGGCTCTGGGAATGACTTAGTTTTGCTTACCTGGCCTTGCTTCCAGCATTCCCGGAAGATCTTCCAATTGTTTTTGTTGCTGGGGTCATGGAGACATAGAAGCCTTCCATCACAGAGCCACGAATGAGAAGTGTGGGGGTCTAGCACATTCAAGCCCATCACCATCTCCTTCACTTCCTTTTGGGTATCTGTCAGATTGCAGGCCCGCTTTGAAGCATCTGAGGTTTTCTTATTTTCTACCACAGAGGCAATGATGTGGTCAAGAAAGTTGGGTAGGCTGGCCTTGTTCTTCACTCCCTGATAGACACAGACCCATCGGGTAAGCACCACAAAAAAACATTCAAAGAACTGACAGTTATATTTGCAAGTTCTAATCTATCTGATTAAATTCTATAAAAGTTATTAAAATGTCTTTTGTAATTGAAAGGAAGAAAAAAATTCACTATTTTTTAGTACCTTAAATTCTTCTTTTCATATTTTTTACATTTATGAAATAAAGTACAGAAAGATCTCTCTTTAAAAGACTTATACCACCCAGCATGGTGATGTACGCCATTAATCCCAGCACTTGGGAGGCAGAGGGTCTTTGTGAATTTGAGGCCAACCTGGGTCTACATAGTGAGTTCCAGGCCAACAAGGGCTATAGGGAGACCATGTCTCAAAAAGACAAAAAAAAAAAAAAAAAAAAAAAAAGAAAGAAAGAAAAAAAAAAACCCACTTATGACCAGGGAAATACCTTTCTCATTGAGTTTTGTGTGTTAAGCATATACATATAGACTACAGAGTTCACAAAAAGCCATAACTCATTTTAATTAGGGACTTGAAAATTTTCTTTGGCTAGGATGTCCAAGAAATACTTCAGTTAGGTAACTGAATAGAATGATTAAGGCAGTGTTTTCTGGGTCAGCAAGATGACTCAGTGGGCAAAGGTGCTTGCTTCCAGACTGGTCTACACAGTGAGTTCTAGTCCAGTCAGAGTTATATAACGAGACCTTACCTAAAAACAAAACAAAACAAAACAAAAAAAAATTGTGTCTGCAAGAAAATCAAGTAGATAGATCAGTATAACCTGTTGAAGACCAAGAAAGCCAATGTTTCCATTTTCACTGCCTTCTTAAAAAAAATATTTTTATTAGGTCTCTGTGTGTCTGTGGAAGACAGAGAGAGAAAGAGAAAAGGAAGAGTTTGTCCTTCCTTCTACTGTGGGTTCTTGGGATCAAACTCAGGTCATCAGGTCTACATGGCAAGCACTTTTACCCGCTGAGTCATCTCACTGGGCCCTAACTTTAACTGTTTTTAATAACATGATACCAAAGATTCACTACTTGAAATGATCTCAAGCATTCCCTAAATTTACTCTTGCTAGCTATACCATGTAGAGAACACAAGTCACCCAGGTACCTTCTGATCCAATCATCTAGATTTGTGATGGTTCTTTCATAGAAAAGTACCCAAGACTAGAGTTTAGAGATGACACTTACTGCTGAGGATGCAGAGAAGACAGGGGGAAAGGGTATGCCTGTGTCCAGGGGGGTTTGAGGAAGCTTTCCAGGCCCGGAGTGAAGGAGATCTCGAAGGCTAGAGCCTTCAGTTTTGCTGTTGGAGGCAGTGGGACCCAGTAACAGACTGTTAAAAAGCTTTGGAGTCAATGGAGAGATTTTTGCAGTGGAGTTGAACGAGTCCAGCCCAAAGGGTGAATGAGACTCTTTATTGAGCACCGACCTCAGGGACCCTGCTTCTGTAAGAACATAAAGAGAATAGCATTAGACAGTGAGGAATACCCAGCAAATACCGATTCATAATCAGCCAAGTGGGAAGGAAGACAGACTACCCCTACCTCCTACCCCACAAACTGTGTAAAGTTTCTCTGTGTCAAGTCTGACGAACTATGAATAAAGATTTCAGGGATACACAAATATTCTACTTCTTCCTTTTTTTTCTAGGTTTAGATTGCAAAATATCTTTTCTTTCTCATCTACTTTTTATTTCTCCTATTTTCTAAGGCAATTCAAGTGGATTTCCTGGACTAGAAGACTAGAATCCTCTGTGGTGCTTGTTAAAAATGGAGATATGGTGGGGCGTGGTGGCACATGCTTTTAATCTCAGTACTTGGGAGGGAAGAGGCAGGTAGATCTCTGTGAGTTCTGGTCTACTTAGTGAGTTCCAGGCTAGCTGGGGCTACAGGGAGACCCTGTCTCAAAAAAGACAAAAATATATATATATAGAAATATATATATATAGCCTTACCTTAAGAGAGTCTAACTTAATGGTTCTGAATGGGGGAAGAGAATGTATATTTAAAAAATAATTGGCTGGGCATGGTGGCACACGCCTTTAATCCCAGAACCTGGGAGGCAGAGGCAGGCGGATCTCTTGTGTGTTCAAGGTCAGCCTGGTCTACATAGTGAGTTCCAGGACAGCTGGAGCTACAGGGAGACCCTGTCTCAAAAAAACCAAAAAGAAAATTCCCTGGTGTTCTGAAGCAAATTTAAAATTGCTGCTCTGTTGGATATGGTAATACATGCTTTTAATCCCAGCAAAGGCAAGCAGATCTCTGTGAGTTCCAGGTCAGCTGGGGCTACAGGAAGACCCTTTCTCAAAAAGACCAAAAAAAAAAAAAAAAATTGTTGCTCTTTTCAAGGCTAGCTTAGATGACATGAAACTATCTCAGCCGGGCATGCCTTTTATCCCAGAGGCCGGCAGATCTCTCTGAGTTCAAGACCAACTCTACAAAGTGAGTTCCAGGCCAGTTGAGACTACAGGGAGACGCTGTCTCAAAAAGACCCAAAAGAAAAAAAAAACAAAAAAACAAAAAAAAACTGTCTCAAAAATAAAATAAAAATAGGTGTTCTAAGTCTAGCTCTCAACTCTGGCTCTCAACTCCCAGACAGAACTGTCTGGGGAACTCATTAAAAACTTTGCATCAATTCTGACTAAGGAGGTCTAGGGTAAGGGTCCAGACATGCTAGAAGAGAATCTCTCATTTTATGTGATCAGCCAGTGAAATGTTTCATAAATGTGGATGGTAATGTGTGAGTCTGAAGAATCCTATAGTAACCCAGTGCTTTTCCCACAGTCAGGGCAGAGGCTGTTGTTTATCTCACCTTTTGTTTCTTCTTTAGCCTTCTGAGTTGCTAGATCTGCCAACCAATGCAGGGCAGAGGAGGGAGGGGCCGTGTCGGGACATGGGGGCCTGATGGCTTTTAGTTCACTATTGCTATTTGATGCTGAACAGTCTGCTTTCAGGGGCTCTTCAGATCTGCTGTCAGTGCTGTCAGCTTTGGGAACATGGTCAGGCTCTGACGTTGTTACTGCTGCGGTTCCGCCTCCGCCTGAGAAGGTAGTTTCGTTTCCAGAAGAGGCACTAGGGTTTATACTAGGAAGCTAAAGTAGGGAAGGTTAGAGTGCTAGTTAGAAGCACTATTTGAGGGGTGAGCTTGGGCAGAGAAAACTGAATATGATTAGCAATGGCTGCTGACACTACATAGGTCTGAAAAGAATATCCTGAAACTATCCCATACAATGTTATTCCATCCATTCTCTAATTCCAAATGTCTTTATTATGTCTACAATGTGCCAGCAGTTTATGCTAGGTTCAGTGGAAAAATCTAGTGAATGAGTTTATAATCTAAAAATCTAGAAATGTCTTAATCATTTCTACAATGGCAAGATTCATGTTTAAAATTTTATCTCATAAAGCTGTTTTGGGGATTAAATGAGATAATTATGGATATGCAAAGCGCTATACATAGTTCTGGCACAATAAATGACCATTACATTATTACTCTATTACATTACTGAATTTCTGAAATAATTTGTTCCAATATATCAATATTCCTGAATATATATCTCTAGATCCCTCAGCATTTATACCTGTGCTTCCTGTTAGTGGTGTTCCTTAAAAGGTTTCAAAATGTAAGCAGATGATTATGAATTCTTCTTTCTTTGCTTTTGAGATGGAATCCTGCTAGCTTTATTGTCCAGACTAGCCTCAAAACTCACAATTCTTAGACCTAATCATCCTGAGTAGCTGGGATTGAACTTTAAAAACAGAAGTATTTTTCTTCTTTTAATTAAAAGCATTAATTTTTTTTTTTTTTTTTGTCTTTTTGAAGCAGGGTCTCCCTGTAGCCCCAGCTGTCCTGGAACTCACTATGCAGACCAGGCTGGTCTTGAACTCACAGAGATCCGCCTGCCTCTGCCTCCCAAGTGCTGGGACTACAGGCGTGCACCACCACGTCCGGCTAAGCATTTATTTTTTAAATGGGTATACAAAGTTACAGATTTGCCTACAGCATTTCATACATACTTGTTTTGGTTGCTCCTCCCTCCCCATTTCCCTGCCCTTCCCCTCATTTACCTTTCCACCCCTAGTATTGCCCCCTGGGATACTTTTTCTTTCTTTCTTTTTTTTTTTTTGGTCTTTTGAGACAGGGTCTCCCTGTAGCCCCAGCTGGCCTGGAACTCACTATGTAGACCAGGCTGGCCTGGAACTC
>NW_008339573.1:956269-961975 GCF_000622305.1 Nannospalax galili
TATGTGTATTGGTGTATGCCTGCATGTAGGTAAGTGCATCCGTGCTGTGCAATACCCACGGAGGTCAGAAGAGGCTGTCGGATCCCCTGGGACTGGAGTTACGGACAGTCGTTAGCTGCCATGTCAGTGCTGGGATTTGAGTCTTCTGCAAGAACAACCAGTGTTCTTAACTGCTGAGCCATCTCTCCAGCCCCTTAAAAATTATTTTTATTTTATATCTATGAGTGTTTTGCCTGCATGTGTGAAAGTGCTTCTTTTCCATGCAATGCCCGAAGATATCAGAAAGGGCATTGGACCCCCTGGAACTGGAGTTATGGACAGTTGTTAGCATGGGTGCTAGGAATTGAACGAGTCCACTGCAAGAGCAGCCAGTGCTCTTAACCGCTGAGCCAGCTTGCCAGTCCCTGGGAATAATTGTTTACAAAGCAAAGAACCTTTTACTACCTTTCTCTGGAGGCTTGGGATGGCTTTGAGGGTAGAATAAGCCCAACTTATTCTGAGTTAACCTTTCCATGTCTATCCTCTATGTCCATATGTACTTGTCTATACTTTGATACAAAGACTCTTCAAGCTATTTTTATCAACGAAATCTGGATGAGTTAAAAGAAAAATGAAGGGGAAACTATACCAGTCAGAGGGATTAAAATTAGTACATTTCTAGGGGTACATTCTAAAAAAGCTTCCTTGTTCCCAAATTCCCCAAGAACCTGATAGAAGCTATGGATAACACTTGAAAATGGGGCTATTTCCTGGTACTAAGAATCTAAGCTTCACTCAGTTATAACACTGCATACTTTACCTGTGACATCCCATTGGTGACAGCAGGTCTCAACACAGATTTGTTTTGCCGACTAATACAAGGACAGTTTGCTTTAATTCCCCACTTGCCCCGGGCAGCATGAACCATGTCTCCAATATTGTAAAGAGCTAGGAAAAAAGGTAATAAATAGTAATACTGGAACCCTCATGTGTGCCAATTGTGCTAAGTTACTTGTTTTGAGACAAGGTAGCCCACACTGGGTATGAATGCCCGAGGAAGAATCATAGTAAACTGGATTATGACCCAAACATGACCAATCATTCCTTCTTTTGCCTTCATAGATTCAAGGGATTTAATTATGTTCAGATGGATTTTTTTCTTTTTGTCTTTTTGAGACAGGGTCTTCCTGTTGTCCCAGCTGGTCTGGAACTTGCTATGTAGACCAGGCTGGCCCCGACTCAGAGATCAGCCTGCCTCTGCTCCCCAAATGCTGGGACTAAAGGTGTGTGCCACCATGCACCTTTTAAAATTGTTTGTTTGTTTGACCTGGAACTTACTATGTATCCCAGAGTGACTTCCAACTAACTGCAACCCTCCTACCTCAGCCTCCTGAGTGGTAGGATTATAGTTGTGAGGCATCATGATATTGTGGTTTTTTGAAAATTTGTTTTTATTTTATGTGTATGTGTGAGTGTCTATATATGTATATGTATTACATGCATACCTGGTGCCCAAGGAGGCCAGAAGAGGGCACTGGATCCCTTGGAATTGGAGTGGTTGTAATAGTCCAATGTGGGTGCTAGAAACTGAAGCAGGTTCTCTGTAAGAGCAATAAGTGCTCTTAATCAATTAACCATTTCTCCAGCCCATCAGCTGGATTTTTATAAACCTAAAACCAGGTCTTTCTAGAAGTCTAGTGAGACGATTTATCATCAGCTTGACTGAATTTAGAATCACCATAGAAACACAACTTTGGGTATGATTGAGGCTATTTACAGAAAGGTTGAACTGAAAGGGAAGATGCAACCTGAATGTGGGTGGTAATATCTTTGTGAGCTGAGGTCCAGAATGGAATAAAAAGGAGAAGCAGGCTGACACAAGTACTTCATCTCTCTTTCTTTGGCTCTTTTTGAGACAGGGTCTCCCTACAGCCCCAGCTGGCCTGGAACTTGCTATGCAGACCAGGCTGGCCTCAATCTCACATAGATCTACCTGCTTCCCAAGTGCTGGGATTAAAGGTGTGTATCATACATAGTGACAGACTTTGTTTAAAAAAAAAAAATGAGAGAGGCCTTTAATCCCAGCACTTGGGAGGCAGAGGCTTGGTGGATCTCTGTGAGTTCAAGGCCAGCATGGGCTACATAGCAAGTTTCAGGGCAGCCAGTGCTACGTAGGGAGACTGTCTGAAAACCAACCAACCAACCAAACTTCCTTACTTTCAGGCTAGGGATGTAGCTATCTGATAGAAGTGATTACCTAGCATATAAGAGGCCCAGGGTTTAAAAGAACACTTTTAAACTAAATCTAAAAAGGGTATTTCCTTACCTGTGCCAGGGATGATCTGTGTGGGCATGAGATTCTCTGGTTCATGGGACTGTCCCTTTGCACACTTTAGCCAGGAGAAAACCTCTTCATCGCCCATTTCTTCTGTCTCTGAAATAGAAATCAATTTATTTTATGAGGGTCATAAGATGGATCCCTTTCAGTAAGTGAAGTTTCAGAACTATAAAAGAATTCCTCATGTCCAAAAGAAGGTAATAGCTAATTTGGAACAACAACCAAAAACCCCAAAAGACTCCCACAATCTGATTACTTTGGTATACTTTACAAACAAACCAACACTTAAAGTAGACGCACACCTTTAATCCCAAAGGTAGAAGCAGGTGGATCTCAATGAGTTCAAGGCCAATCTGGTCTATCTAGTGAGTGATTTCCAGATTTCCAGGCCAGCTGGGGCTACAGGAAGACCCTGTATCCAAAAAAAAAAAAAAAAGCACTCTTATCTAAAAAAGTTCTCTTGAGCTTCTGGTGGTCAATCTCCTTCACCTTGGTTTTTTGAGACAGGTCTTATGTAGCCCAAGGTAGCCTCAAACTTGCTATGTGGCTGAGAATGATGGAGCCTCCTGCCCCATCCTACTGAGTGCTGGGATTACAGAAGTGTTTCAGCACACCTAGGGGTTGAACCCAGGGCTTTGTGCATGCTAACCAACCCACCTACATCCCCCATCCCCACTAAATTTTTCCTGTTAGAATTTCAAAAGTAGAAACACAGACACACATAATACAGCATTTTGGTTTGGTTTGCCTCCTCTCCCACTCTAGAATTGGGGTTAAAGGCATGCACCATCATGCCTGGCAGTCTTTCTTTCTTTCTTTCTTTTTTTGGTCTTTTTGAGACAGGGTCTCCCTGTAGCCCCAGCTGTCCTGGAACTCACTACATAGACCAGGCTGGCCTTGAACTCACAGAGATCCGCCTGCCTCTTCCTCCCGAGCGCTGGGATTAAAGGCGTGCACCACTATGCCCGGCCTTGTTTGTTTTTTTGAGATAAGTTCTCTTATACCCCAGGGCAGCCTCAGTCTTGATATATAGCCAAGAATAGTCTTGAACTCTGCATCCTCTGGCCTTATTACTTCCAGCATGGTAGGATTACGGGTTTGTTACCACTCTACTTTTAAAGTATGCTTAAAAAAATTTTTTTATTAGTTAAAAATTTTTATTTTATTTTATGTGTATGAATGTATTGCCTTCATGTATGTAAGTGCACCCATGTTGAGCAATGGCTGTGGAGGTCTGATGAGGGTATCAAATTCCCCTGGAACTAGAGTTACGGATGGTTGTTAACCTCCATGTGGGTGCTAGGAATTGTTCTTAATTGCTCAGCCATCTCTCCAGTCCCTATTTTTATTATTTTTGTTTATGTGTGTGTGAGTGTGAGTGAATGTTATGTGTGTGCAGGGGCCTGCAGAGGTCAGAAAAGGGTATCAGATTCTTTGGAGCTGGAGTTAACTGATGCTGCTGGAAACCAAACTCTGCAAGAGCAGCAAGTGCTCTTAACTACTGAGCCATCTCTCTAGCCTCTAAAGTAGGTTTCTTATTGTATTTCTTTTTGGTTTTAGTTTTTTTTCTGCTTCTTTGGAAATATTTGAGTATTTTATTACTATTTATTTTATTTTATGTGTGTATTGTCTACATGTATGGAAGTGCACCCATGTCGTACAGTGTCTGCAGGGGTCAGAAGAGGGCATCAGATCCCCTGGCACTGGAGTTAGAGACAGCTGACTGCTGTGTGGGTGCTGGGATTCAAACCCCGGTCTTCTGCAAGAACATTCAGTGCTCTTAACCGCTGAGCCATCTCTCCAGCCCCAATATTTGAGTATTTTATCATCTCATTATGTCTCTCCTTTTGGCTTATAAACTATTTAATTTTCAGTGGTTGCTGTAAGGTTATCAGGACTGAACTTTAAATTACCAGAGTCTTATCTTCAACTATAATACAATACCACTTCATATTACAGAATAAGCCTTACAAACTATATATTTTTCCTTTGTGCTAGGGTTGTAACAAACTAATTTTGAAGTAAAAAACTCCCAAATAGGGGGTTGGAGAGAGATGGGGTTAAAAACACTTGCTGTTTTTCTAGAGGACCTGGATTCAATTCCCAGCACCTATGGTGGCTAACAACTGTCCATAACTCCAGATCGAGGGGATCTGACACCCACTCCTGTCCTTCCTGGGCATTGCATGACATGGGTGAACTTACATACATTTAGGCAATATACTCATACACATAAAATAAAAAATAATAAATTAAATATTTTTAAAAACCTTCCCAAATATACTGTTTCTATCTCTGTGAGTTCGAGTCCAGCCTGGTCTACATAGCAAGTTCCAGGCCAGCTAGGGCTACAGGGAGACCCTGTCTCAAAAACAACAAACAAACAAACAAACAAACCAATCAACCAACCAAAAACATGGGGCTGGAGAGCTAGCTCTTGCAGAGGACCCATTTTCAATTCCTAGCACGGACATGGTGGCTAACAACCACCTGTAAGTCCAGTTCTAGGGAATCTGATGTTCTCTTCTGACCTCGAGGGCATCGCAAGACACAGGTGTACTTACACACATACAGGCAATACACTTATATACATAAAAATAATGAAAATATTAAAAATTTTTTAATTACACTTATTAATTTTGGCAGGTCCTTGTGTGTTGAGGTCATATAACAATTTGCAGGAGTCAGTTCTCTCTTTATACCATGTGAGCCCCTGGGATCAAATTCAGATTGTCAGGCTTGCCAGCAAGTGCTTTTACTCACCTTGCCAGATTTCTACTTTTACTTTAAGCAACTATGTTTTAATTTTTGGTTTTTGAGATAGTCTTGCTATGTAGCCCAGGCTGGCTTCCAACTTGAAATTCTCCCCCCTGTCTCCTAGGTGGTGTTTATAGGCGTGTACAACCATACTTGGCCAAGAAATTATCTTAAAAAAAAAAAAAAAGATTAATGAGGGGGGGTGTTCTTTTGTATTTATGTATTGACCATATTAGATATTTTTCATTTACTTGCATAAATTCCAATGGCAATATCATACCACTTCCTCTGCCTGAATAAAAAATCTTAAAGATTTTTTTTTTTTAAATGGGTATGTATGTGTGCCTGTGTGAATTTATATACACCATGCAGGTACCCTGGAAGCCAGAAGAGAATGCTGGAACCTCTGGAACAAGAGTTAGAAGTTGTTGTGAACATCCCAATGTGGGTAACTGAGAACTGAATCCAGATCCTCTGCAAGTGCTTTTAACCACTGAGTCAGCTCTCTAGTCCCTAAATTTTATTTTATTAATTTTTTATTTTTTGGTCTTTTTGAAGCAGGGTCTCCCTGTAGCCCCAGCTGTCCTGGAACTCACTATGTAGACCAGGCTAGCCTTGAACTCACAGAGATC
>NW_008339573.1:962178-999081 GCF_000622305.1 Nannospalax galili
AAAAAAAAAAAAATTCTTTTTTTATTGATCTATGTGTCTATGTCTCTGTGTGGGCATGCACGCTGAGGCACATGTGTGGAGGTCAGAAGACAACTTGTGGAAGTTGGCTCTCTCCTTTGACCATGTAGGATCTGGGAACAGAATTCAGGTTGTCAAGGTTGGCAGCAAGTGATTTTATCTGCTAAGCCATCTCACCAGTCTTTTATTTTCCTTATAGCTTTCTCTCCCCCTTCCCACACTTAGAAAATTTATTAAGTACACTGAAAGGGAGCATCAGCAGGCTAGACAGCCTCTTGTACCTTTCTTGATCTGAAAAGCTCATATTTGAAAAATATTTTGCACATCGGTGCTAGTTTAATAGGCTTGTGTACTCCCGTCCTCCAGCCACGCCTACCTTTCTAGACTATTCTGACTGTGACCATGCTGTGATTTGGTGTGTGTGTGTGTCTCTTTTTCCTGCCATTTTCTCGCTCTTTTCTAGGGGAGAAGATCTCGTTATATAGTTCAGCCTGGTTTCCAACTTGGCAATCCTGACTCAACTTCCTGAGTGCTGGGATTATAGGTGTATGTACCATGATCTGGCTTTAGTGTAGTTTTCTTTATGTTTCTTCTCTTTGGGAGCTTATTGTTGGTTTGTGGTTATACAGTTGTTATCAAACTTGGAAAACTTTTCAACTTTAGTTGTTTAAATATTTTTTTCTGGGCTGGAGAGATGGCTCAGCAGTTAAGAGCGTGTACTATGTTAGAGGACCCAAGTTTGGTTCCCAGCACCAAGCCAAGTGGCTGACAACTGGCTGTTAACTCTCTTCCTTGCCTCCATGAGCATCAGCATACATTCGCTTCCAATTGTAAGTTTGGTAGATCATTTGATATTCCCTGCAGCTCTACAAGGGACTCTCAATTTATAAACTAAAATCTTTTTCTATGTGTACTCTACTGTGTTCTTAAGGTCAGTGTTTTCTTCTGCAATGTCTAATTTTATTTTGGGGGGGGGTCTTTTTGAGACAGGGTCTTCCTGTAGCCCCAGCTGTCCTGGAACTCACTATGTAGACCAGGCTGGCCTTGAACTCACAGAGATCTGCCTGCCTCTGCCTCCCGAGTGCTGGGATTAAAGGCATGTGCCACCACTCCCGGCCTGTCTAATGTTTTTAATCTCATCAACTATTAAAAGTTAAGGAGTTGGGGGCTGGAGAGATGGCTCAGTGATTAAGAACCACTTCTGTTCTTGCAGAAGACCCGGGTTTAAATCCCACCACCCACATGGCAGCTATCAACTGTCTGTAACTCCAGTCTCAGGGGATCCGACAGCCTCTTCTGACCTCAGGCATTGCACAACACAGGTGCACTTACCTATGTGCAGGCAATACACACATACACATAAAAATAAAATAAAGTTAAGGAGTTTACTGACATCTTTTATATAATCTTTTTGTGTGTGTGTGGTAGTGCTGGGGCTTGCACCCAGGGCCCTCGTATGCTAGATTAGCACTTTATCACCACACTGCATTCTCTGCCCTTTATATCATCTCCACAGCCTACAGTTCCTGGTTCTTTTAAGACAAGGTTTCAGAGCTCAAGTTGGCTTGGAACTCAAGATCTTCCTCCCTCAGCCCTCTAAGTGCTAAGTGCTTATTGGTCATATCATTATCCTGCCTTTATTATTCTTTGTTTCCTTTCATTCCTGACAATTACTAATTAAATGTAGAGGTTTGTGGCATGTGTCTGGATTCTAGTTTTTGTTGCAATTTTTTAAAAATTTATTTTTATTTTATGAATGCTATGCCTGCATGTATGTAAAGGGCACTTATGTTGTGCGATGCCTGTGGAGGACAGAAGAGGTTGTCAGATCCCCTGGAACTGGAGTTATGGTTATTAGCCACATGTGGGTGCTGGGATTTGAACCTGGGTCTGCTGTCAGTATAGCCAGTGCTTTTAGCCACCGAGCCTTCTCTCTAGCCCTTTTTGCAATCTTTTAGTTTCATCTCATACTTACGCAGCTCTGAAAGACAGAAAATTGAGGGGCTTTCTATGTAGATCTCTCTGTTACCTGTGCAGCTTTTACCTCTCCAGTACTCTGCCTTACTCAGACTCTGATCTGTCTCAGCCAATTGAGGTTGACAAGCTGTTTTGGTTCCTTTCCCTGTACTACAGTAGAAACTACCCCGGCAGTAAGCTGGGGCCACCGTAGAACCAGCTTGCTTCTTC
This sequence comes from Nannospalax galili, assembly GCF_000622305.1. Classification (NCBI taxonomy): domain Eukaryota; kingdom Metazoa; phylum Chordata; class Mammalia; order Rodentia; family Spalacidae; genus Nannospalax; species Nannospalax galili. The sequence continues at coordinate 964,384 of NW_008339573.1, forward strand.
CCACCTCTCAGAAACCACAGTCCCATGTTGTTTGATATGCAATGCGCAACATTCGGATTTCACAAATTATCTTGTCTATCGCAGGAAGGCGATTCCTGTAGCAGTTAATCATCTACAAGCAGGAGTGGAAGGCAAACACTGCTAACATTTATAGAGTAAATGTAAGGTCCTACTTAATAATTTTACATACAAATCATCTAATTACCTACAAAAATGTTGCAAGAGAAGTATTGATAATATTGGTATCTTTGTAACTTTTTAAAATATTTTATTTATTATTTTTATTTTATGTGTATGCATGTATTGCCTGCATGTAGGTAAGTATGCTGTGTCGTGCAATGCCCATGGAGGACAGAAGAAGCTGTCAGATCCCCTGGAACTGGAGTTACCGACAGCTGTTAGTTGCCATGTGGGTGCTAGGATTTGAACTCGGGTCTTCTGCAAGAACAGCCAGTGTTCCAGGGGAATCCAATACCCTCTTCTGGCACTACATGACATTGATACACTTATACATATAATACATTCATAAACATAAAATTAAAAAAATAGCCAGGCATGGTGGCGTACACCTTTAATCCCAGCACTCGGGAGGCAGTGGCAGGCGGATCTCTGTGAGTTCAAGGCCAGCCTGGTCTACATAGTGAGTTCCAGGACAGCTGGGGCTACAGGGAGATCCTGTCTCAAAAACACCATGCCCCCCCTCCAAACCAAACAAACAAACAATAATAAAAACAATAAAACCCACCCCTCAAACTGGTCCAGAAATAGTGGTACAAACACATGATCCTAGCAACCAGAGCACTCAGGAGTTGGAGGCAGAAGGATAGCATGGGATACAAAAGGAGACTAGACTCTGTCTTAACTAAATCAACCACCAAGTAGCACAGATAACCCAACTATTCTAATGATTACACTGAATCTCTGGAAGATGAGATCAAGGGAATCTGTGAGTTCAAGGCCAGCCTGGTCTACATAGTGAGTTCAGGCTAGCTAGGCTAGCTGGGAGACCCTGTCTCAAAAAAATACCAAAATCAACAACAACAAAAAACCCCAAATGCACTTACATACATGCAGACAAAACACTCATACACATTAAATAAAAATAATAAATTATTTTAAAAGTTACTATTTTTTGTTTAGTCATTTTTGCAGATGGAGGTCTCACTATGTTGTCTTGGCTGGCTTCAAATCCTGGGCTCAAGTGATCGTGATGCCTTAGACTCCCAAACAGCTAACGCTACAGGTGTGTGTCATCATGTAAAGTTCCTTAGAAACTTAAATACAAAATCAGTGTATCTCCTGGTGATTTTTAGACAGGGTCTCCTTGTAGCCCCAGCTGGCCCACAACTCATTCTGTAGACCAGGATGGCCCCAAGGAGCTGTCTGCCCTGGCCTCCTTAGTACTGGGATCAAAAAGTGTGTACCACCATGCCTGGCTGATTTTGTAAAAAAACTGGAGTTCAGACAGATGGAGTCACCCAATGTGGATCCTGGGGATCATACTTGGGTCCTCTGCAAGAGCAGCAAGTGGTCTTAATCCCTAAGCCATCTCTCTAGCCGCTCACTCAGAGATTTTGTTTTCTTTTAGATACAGGGTCTTATAAAACCCACATTAGTCTCAAACTTGCTATGTAGCTAAGGCTGATCTTGAACTCCTAATCCTCCTACTTCCATCACTCAAGTGCTGGGATTATGTGTTACCTACCACACCTGGTTTGACCCAGCAATTCTACTCCTAGGTACATAACCAAAAGAATGACTAACATGTCCATACAGAAACCTGTACACAAATGTTCGTAGTAGCACTATTCATATAGCCCAAAGTGAATACAACCCACATGTACATAGCTGATGAACAAAATGTAGTATATCCATACAAAAGAATACTGCTAGGCAATACAAAGGAAACAATTGACATGTACTATATAACATGGATGAACCCAAGTTTAAAGTGTTATGCTAAGTTAGCCAGGTGTGGTGGCGCATGCTTTTAATCCCAGCAGAAGTAGGCAGATCTCTGTGAATTCAAGGCCAGCTTGGTCTACACATAGGACAGCTGGGGCTACAGGGAGACCCTGTTTCAAAAACAAAACAAAATGAAAGACAAAAAAACCCAAAAGAGCATATACTGCTCTTGCAGAGGACCCAAGTTCAGGTCCCAGCTCCTATGTTTGATGGCTCACAATTGCCTATAACTCTAGCTCCAACACTAAAAAAATCTTAAAAAAAAAAAAAATCACACCCTACAAAGAAGGGGGCAGAAAGATTGTAAGAACTAGAAGGAATTGACATCTGTAGCAAAACAGAACTTGTCGGACCTGACAGTGATGACACACACATCATCTTACAAGACTTGCACTAGGTCAAGTCAAATAAAACCCCAGCATGGATGGGGGAGGGGCTCATGAAGTCCCACCCCTAGTTGCTGAGGGAGGGAGAGTCAGTTTTCTTTGTAATGCAGGCCTTGAGAGGCGACCAGTGTTCCAGTAGATGGTCCCATACCCATTTACATATAGGCAACACTAAATGAACTTAGTGGGTATTAAAAAAAACGAGAGCACATAATTTGGGAGAGAAAGTGGTGGTAGAGACAGGAGAGGAATTTGAGAGGAGAGACTGGTGGGTAGATTTGATCAAAACACATTATATACATACATAAATATTAAAATAGTTTTTAAAATATTAAAATATGACTGTGCTGGATAGCTTTAGTGTCAACTTGACACACCAGGGTTGAGGGAGCCTCACTGGGGAATAACCTCTATTGGACTGGCCTGTGGCCATGTCTGTGGGGCATCTTCTTGATGAGTGATGTGGGAGAGCCCAGCCCACTGTGGGGTGGTGCCACCCCTGGGCAGGTGGGCCTGTGTTGCATAAGAAAGCAGGTTGAGCAGGGGCAAGGGGAGCAAGCCAGTAAGCAGCATTCCTCCATGGCCTGTGCTCCAGGTCCTGCCTCCAGGTTCCTACCCTGAGTCCTACCTTGGGACCCCAGATGAACTGTGACCAGAGATATGTAAGCTAAATAAACCCTTTCCTCCCCAAGCTGATATTGGTCAGAGTGTTTTATCACAGCAATGGAGAAACAAACTAGGACAATGACAAAGGATGAAGCTAAGCAGCTTAAACACGGGCATAAGCCCATTACTGCTTCAGTTTTCAAGGTTCATAAATATACATCTATAGGTTATCTTTAGAATTACCCAAGACAATATTTGCTTACCACTGCGTGGACGGCTTTTCCTGAGCCGGTAACAGTCAAGGCAGACCCCAAATCCACATTTTCGACAAACCCAATGGATGTTGAAGAGAGTTGTCTCACATACATCACACATCTCCCGCACACCACGCACGGCTCGCTTCCATGCCACTTTCTCTGGTGGAAAGAAGAGGAATATTGTTGATAATGACTATCCTGATTAATAGCAAAGGACCCCAGATCACTGACTGCCACTCATACAAACTTTTCTAGCAATAAAACTCAAAAGATAAAGTTTGTGTTTCTATATTGTAAGAGAAAAAAAAAAATGTAATGTGTATTTCAAGCCTTGTAGTAATACTAAGATATGATAACCTAGTATCCATAGGGAATCAACGCTGTTGTGACTCTACAATTTTAACTTGTATGGTAGCACACCCTTGAAGGCAGCAAGCAGGAATATCAGAAGTTTGAATACCAGCACACTGAAGGCAGAAGCAGAAATATCACGCCAGTCTTGGATACAGGGCAAGCAAGGCCAGCCTGGGATAAATGAGGCCCTATTTCAAAAAAATAAAAAGATGCTGTAACGGCATGTGGCCCATGCCTTTAATCCCAGCACTCAGGAGGCAGAGGGAGACAGACCTCTGTTAGATCAGGGCCACCCTGGTCTACATGGCCAGCTCCCAGGCCAGCTGAGGATACAGTGAGATCTTGTCTCAAAACACCAAAATATATTGTAAAATTTTTAATTAGTTAGGGAGAACTTTGCAAATTTGTTCAAAGCGAACTAAAAATAGGGCGAGTAAACCCAAATGGGGATTTAACTGTATTTTATGGTAGATTTGTGACAAAAATAGATAACAAGGGACTGGAGAGATGGCTAAGAAGTTAAGAGCACTGGCTTCTCTTGCAGAAGACCCAAGTTTGATTTCCAGCACCCACATAACAGTTAACGATCTCCATAAACTTGCAGGGGATCTAATATCCTCTTCTGGCCTCCATGGTCACTGTACAACATGGGTAAACTTACATACATGGAGACATAACGTAAAATTAAAAGGAAATTTTTTAGGGCTGGAGAGATGGTGCAGAGAAATGGCAATTTTTTTTTTGGCTAACAACCAAAAAAAATTTTTGGTTCGCTAAATGTCATAGTTAAGGTCTTAGTTATAGGTTGCTACAAAGACAAGCCTTATTTATCTACAGCAAATGTTTTGTTCTCCCAATTTTCCTTTTACGTGAAAGAAAATCAAGATTTCAAAGTAGAAGCATTTGGAAATAAGCAAGGGGGTGCCTTACGGTGTGGTTCCACCATCATCATGGCCTCCTTCTCAGACATTACGAGCTGGCAGAACTGGTCCCCAACATTGGCCAAGATGTATTTTGAGGTTTCTAGGTCTATTCCTTCTGCTAGGGAGGAAGAGGGAATCCACAGGTTCATGGCGTCAGGGTCACTCTGCTGAGGGCTTAGAAATCCCTCCACACGAAGTACCCCCTTTCGAGTGAAGATCAACCTGAGACAAGAAAAGTCAAATACAGTTGTCCCTTGGGATCTGAGGAAAATGCTTCCAGGTCATATTTCCTAGCTCCTTAGCTATCAAATTCTGTAGTGGATCAGGTTTCTCATTTAAAATGATAGTGTTTGCAATATACAATTTTGCATATTCTTTTAAGTCATAATTAGATTATTTATAATACTTAATACAAATTATTAACCTGAGTTCAATCTCTGGATCTCATATGGTGGAAAAAGGAGAACCAACTCCCGCAAGTTGCCCTCTGGTCTCCAAATGTGTGTATGTACACACACACGCACACACTCACACACACAAATACATGTTTGAAAAAAAAGAAGAGGGGCTGGAGAGATGGCTCAGTGGTTAAGAGCACTGACTGCTCTTGCAGAGGACCCGGGTTCAATTCCCAGCACCCACATGGCAGCTATGAACTGTCCTTTACTCCAGTTCCAGGGGAATCCAATGCCCTCTTCTGACATCTGCGGCATTGCACGACACAGGTGCACTCACATGCAGGCAATACACTCGTACACATAAAATAAAAATATTAAGCCGGGCATGGTAGCACACACCTGTAGTCCCAGCACTTGGGAGGTAGAGGCAGGTGGGTCTCTTGTGAGTTCAAGGCCAGCCTGGTCTACATAGTGAGTTCCAGGACAGATGGAGATACTGGGAGACCCTGCTTCAAAAAGACAAAAAATAAAAATAAAAAAAATAAAAATAAATAAATAAAATATTAAAAAAAAAAAAGAAATAGGACAGGGGGAAAAGTGTCCATATGTTCAGTATATATTGTCAGAAGCCTAAATGTTTTCAATTTGTAGCTATTTATTTAAATATGTGAATTTGAAACTTGTACAGACAAGGGGCAAATGTGGTCTCTGCTAACAGGAAGGTTTAACATTTAGTAAGTCTTCATTCTTTAAAAAGCTGCAATTAGTTATCTTCGGTTTTCCATTCCACCTGTTCCATGCCTATAATCATGCCACTAAATACAAATAGAGAAAAGAGCCTTCTTTAGCATCACACTTAAAACTTGTACCTACCTACCTAGGTGGGCCTTTAATATTGCCTGGCAATCACAACAGTTTACTGTTACATACCTATTTCAGTTTCATATCTTCTTTTCCCATCTCCACTATTACCTTTCCTCCTTATTTCCTATCATATGGAGGATGTAGAAGTCAGAAAACAATAATGACCACAAGCTCCAACCATACTGCTACAACTTTCTGCAACCAGGCCCAGGTTCATTCTCTCTCTCTCTTTCTCTCTCTCTCCCTCTCCCTCCCTCCCCCCTCCCACCTCTCTCTGAGAGAGGGCCTCATGTAGCCCAGGATGGCCAAGGCCAAGGCTAAACTGGAACACCTCTGATTTTTCTGTCTTGCCTCCACAGTGCTGGGATTATAAGCATACATTACCATATCCTTTTTCTCCAATGACTTATGAAAGTAAAAGCTAAGTCTCTTGGAATAGTCCTTTAAAACATGGACACATCAGCTGTAGGTTAGTTGGTAGAGAGCCTGCCTAGTATACATGAGGCCCTGGGTTCAATCCTCAGCACCAAATAAAGTGGGTGTGGTATGACACACCTATAATTCCAGCACTTGGGAGGTGGAGGCTGGGGGGGGGGGGGGGGGGAGGATCAGAGTTTAAGGTCATCCTTGGCTTCAAAAGGAGCTCTTGAGGCTAGACTGGTATACCTGAGAACAAATAAAATACAAATTCATCAGGTAGATATGACAAAAAATATATTTTATGGAATTCTCAAATAATAAAAATATTTTTTAAAACTATGATCCATCAGGGCTGGAGAGATGGCTCAGCGGTTAAGAGCACTGACTGCTCTTACAGAGGATCCGGGTTCGATTCCCAGCACCCACATGGTGGATACGAACTGTCCTTAACTCCGGTTCCAGGGGAATCTGAAGCTCTCTTTTGACCTCCTCAGCACTGCATGATACGGGTGCACTCACATACATGCAGGCAATACACTCATACACATTAAAAAAATGAAAAAAATAGTATTAAAAAAAAAACAACTATGGATCCATCATGAATTCTTTGATCAACTTCTCTGCCTATTTATCTACCCTAGTTCTATATACACACTAGCAATATTCCAGATCATTCTATTTAAAACAGTAGTCTCTTTAGCCTCCCAAGGAATGTCTATTTTTTTCTTCTCTAGATCTTTCTCAGTTACCAGCTGGCAGACCTTTTTTAAAAAAAAGTTATATTTTTAGACATTCATGCCACTTGTGTGCAGGTACCCAGAGGCCAGAAGCCAGAAGAGGGTACCAGATTCCCTGAAGATGGAATTACAGGTGGTTGTGAGCTGCCCACATAGGTGCTGGGAACTGAATCAAGGTTCTCTGAAGAGCAGTGAGTGCTCTTAACCACTGAGCTATCTCTCTAGTCCTTTGACATTATCATTTTTAAAACTTTTTTCTCCTCTTCAACCTGTGAGAGCTGCAATTTGATATTTTGTTTGCTACTGAATGCCCAGAACAATGGCCAGCATACATTAACTGCCCAATAAATATTTGCCAAATAAAGGAATCCACAGCAAATAAATAGGCAATTTGGATTTTTTCACTTGATCTTAACCAAAAGGTTAAGAGGTGATTAGCTTTCAACATTCTTAGGCAAGTTTGGTGATGGATGCCTCATAATCCCAGCACTTGGAAGGTAGAGGGTAGGATTGCTTGATCCCACTAGTTCAAGGCCACACTGGCAACTCAGTAAGACTTGTCCTTTAAACCAAACCAACCAACACACATACACCGGCCCCCCAAGAGGTATGTAGTGGGAGAAGGTTCACACTTCTAATCTTCCTTTCCCATCTCTCAAGTTACTTTAACTCTAAAGAAAGGTAAGTAGTCAGGCAGATCCTTGATATACGGAGTCTTTCAGCTTATACTACTAGTTTCAAGTGGACCTGAACTTGGGAACAACAAAGGGAACAGCATAGTACTATAGCTAAAGTTATTCAACTTCAGTTCTCTAAGGACAAAGTCACATCATTTCATAATTCCAATTAACTACTCTGACAGAGCCACAACACAGACTCTAAGAGCAAAGGGGTTAAGGAAAGTGAGAAGGATGGCAAGACATGTTTGTAGATCCAAAGAGAGAATGGCAGTTATTACTAATTAAAACCAGGAACAAAGTCAGATACCTCCGGAAGTGAAAGAAGCGACAGGCTACAGTAGAATCATCTTGCTCCTGTTCCTTAAACTTCCGGTACCGCTCCAGGCGACACTCACGACATTTGTGCAGATGAGGTGCCACATTGATACATGAGCCATCCTGCAGGAAGGGTTCTCCAGACTGTTTCAGCTTCTTCACTTTACTCACATCTTTCAGCACCGACTGGCCAACTGTGGCAAGGGAGTGAGGAGAAAAGGCTTTCATGAGAGGTGTAAATGGGGCCCAATAATATGGTCCTCTTGGAGACAAGGGTTGTCCTGACCTAAGCTATATCTCTTTGTATGCCTTAGGAATGTACCTAGAAAGGGGGAACAGGAAGCAAAAATGCTTAAAATGGAATTCAAGAACCATGGGGAACTTGTACAAAATACCACAGATACACGACATAAAACTCTGGGCATGGGTATGAAAAACCTAAGCAGGGGGATGGTAGTCATCACCTGCCTCAGATTCTTCAGGATATAGCTATTCTCCTAACTAGGGCCTCGTGGGCTCCCAAAGCATATCAATCCCTAATGAAAACCGATACTTTCACAGAAAGTTCTGGACCACAACTTCATGTGGTAAATTAATGGACTTGGGTAGGTGTTAACATCCTTATGTATAGGGAGAAACAAGGGGGGTGAATCTCTTTATCAAGTCTTGTTACAAGGGGTTTCTATGTGAGAGCAAAGACTAGTTTTTTCCTTTTTTTTTTTGGTCTTTTTGAGACAGGGTCTCCCTGTAGCCCCAGCTGTCCTAGAACTCACTGTGTAGACCAGGCTGGCCTTGAACTCATGGAGCTCTGCCTGCCTCTGCCTCCCAAGTGCTGGGATTAAAGGCGTGCACCACCACACCTGGCCTCAAAGACTAGTTCTTAGAAACCTACAGCAATGGTGTCAGCATGCACAGACCCATGCAAACTTAGGCAGACAAAAACCCAGCAGAGAACTGTGGAAATGAACAGCAAGCCCCAAACTTAGTAGAATTACTGGCAGTTGATTACTGCTGGGCAAGAAAGAGTTAATCTTTTTGGAGAGACTCTAGATAGGCTGACTAAACTCTGGTGGATGAACTTGCACTGAGGGACATCTTGGGACACTAACTCTACATAATAGGCCTTAATACAAATGACTGAATGTATGAACTCCGGTGGGGGGGGGCTATGGGAAGGTGCCAAAAGAGAAGGGAGTAAAAGATTTTATGTATAAAATACATAAAAATTCAATAAAAAAATTTAAAAAAACGACTAGCTCTTGGTAACTCTCCTGCAGTAAATTTTAAGATGGTCTAAAGTTAAGCAGAAAGGAATGAGATAAACAAAAAGACACAGTTCCTGATAAAATAAATAACAGATTGACAAAGAAGGCTTTCCTTTTGTGGTCAGATATCTTTCTAGTGATGACATAGAAGCAACTCTGCCCTGACCCAGGTTTGATGACTGGCCTCTGCCAAGCCCTTTTGATTCTGTGATGCTTTGAGATTAAGAACTTTCCATTAAAGCATCTGAGGACAGTGCTAAAGCAAAGGCCATCTATGGCCCCAGCAGGATCACCTTTCAGGGGAGCAGTCCGAGGCCGGCCCTTTGGAGCCTGCTTCCCTTTGCCCTTGCCCAGCAACAACTCGGCACTGCGTTCCCCATTGGGGCCTAGCTTCCCCATCAGGTGCTCTGGAATCCCCTTCAGGCCACTCTTGGCCTGCAGCTGCTCCTCTGAGTCACTCAAATCTGACAGGTCACTGTTAGTGCTGGAGTCTGAGTCCTGTCTGCAGGCCAAGCTTCGCTCATCCAGTGAGAACCTTTTTACAGCTTCAAAAGGAGCTTTACTGTCCTGTGAAAAATCTGTTGGGGAGGACAAAAAGCTGGCCGAGTGCCTGCCAAAGACGTTACTGAAGGTTTTGAGGAGAGGATTGTCCTGTTGGCCAGGCCCCACTGTTGGCCTCTCTTCTGTGGGGCTGGAGGAGAGAGTAGGCATCTCAATGGGCTGAGTGAGGTTGCTGGTGGGTGAGCTAGAGCGGCCATTCCCCATGGCAGAAAGGCTCGGGCTCCCAGTGCTGAGAGCTGAGCCCAGAACACCAGACACTAGCTTGGAGGAGTCAGTTGCAATGAAGAGGGTTTTCTTCTTTGCTAAAGATGCCGAATCTGCAGAGGAGTGAGACTCGGGCCAGCTGGGTGCTGCTGCCTTTGAGGTGACAGTGGTAGCAGAGGAAGAGCTACCTGATGCCTGAGTTGCAAAGCTGCTGAAAGGGCTATGTTCAACTTTCTCCACAAATGCCAGGAAAGGGTTAGAAGGCTCTTCTCGGGACAGTTTTGGGGGCTGTAAAAATAGATTTTCATGACTTTCTGGGGTACGGGTATTTAGGAGGCTCCGTGGGAAGGCTGGAGTGAGGGTGGGCATGGACTCTGCAGGCACTTTTCGGTCCACAGAGCTGCCAGCCTTAGGGCCTGGCTTAGTGTCTGCTCCAAGAGCAGATCTGCCTTTACAAAGGCCTGAGCTTAGGCTCTCAAGGCTTTGTTTGAATGAGTCTCGGCTAGAAGAATCATCAACCATACTCTCTGAAACCGTAGTGAAGTAGTTACTGCTGGGTAAAGTTTGGGACATGCACTGAAAAAACAAATTCTTGGAGAGATCAGAGTCCTTCTGAGATTCTGGTGTAGAACTACAGCCAAAAGAGAAGCCTAAAGGTTTGTTCTCTGTGGCTTGAACTCCATTGGACTGGCTCCTTCCACTTCCAAAAGTCAATGGTTGTGACAAACTTGAAAGAGATGCTCCAAATCCCGAAGAGGCCAGAATAGAATTCCGTGAATTCTGAAAGAAAATTTTAGCTTGAGTTAGTGATATTGGCTATAATGTAATTATCTTTCTTTGCCTTATCTACTACTAAATCAATGTTTCTTGTAAGTCAATCAACTTTTCTTTCCTACACTCCCATGGATCTGCTCTTAGAACTGGATTTCACCAGCACTAGTAGGGAGGAAATCTGCCATAGACCACAGAAATCATCTTTAGTTTAGCAAGGTGACCCAGAGATAGAAGACTGTTATTCAATCTGCTGCTTCATTCATTTATTGCCCAGTTGGACGGCAGTGCTGAGAAATACACAGGCTTCTTAGTATCTACATTATTTGGAAAGAGACTTCATTAAGGAACTGGGGAAAAGAGTACCTGAACAGGCATCAGTCCTTACTTTGCTATGTAACTACAGGCCTCTTCCTCAATGACCTTAGAACTATTGATAGAAGGTAGTGTTTTGTTTCATCTGAGACAAGGTCTCGTGTAGCCCAGCTGGTCTCAAACTCCCTATCTAGTCCAGAATGACCCTGAACTTCTGTATATAACTGCATGCACAAAGAAAGGCAGGGACACTTTCACATATGCACCTGGACAAAGACACACTCACACTCATAGAACCCTTTCTTAGTGATTATTTAATTTATTAAAATGCAGATCCTAGCACTTGACTTGCAAACTATATATTATTAAAAAGAAGATGATAATATAACTAAATATCCACTTTAAACACTGGAAATAAGAAGTTATTCCATGACTGAAGTATGGAGTATTCTTTTAGGGTGTGGAAAATTTCTGGGACTAGATATAAGCAACAACTTTGTAACACTGTCAGTGAACCAAAACCCACAGATTTGTATATTCATAAATGGTTATAATGGTAAATTTCCTTGAGGGTGGCAAGCAGCAAGAGGCCATCCATGGCTTGTCTCTAGCTGACACCTGCTTAAAAAAATTTTTAAGTTCATTTTCTTCTCATTAACCAAATAAGCATTAGTTTTCCCTGCTTCCTCATGAAAGAGAATATGCTGATAGCCTAGAGGTTCTGCTGTTGTTTTACTAGCAGGAGCCTGACACCTGTATGACTGTAAAGAACTCCACATAAGTAGCTCAGATTTTGCTATTAAAGTTACTGTTTAAAAATTAAATGCATACATGAACAAAAATAATTTGGTCTTTCATTTTCCTGCAAAGAAATTCCTTATAAGAAAGTGATGATAAATTGATTTCAACTTGGGTTTTTAGGACAAGTTTAATGGTAGCTATTTCTCTATTTTGGATTAAGCACTATTGCGGAAACGTTCATGTCTATATTTTATGCCAGATGGCAGGGTAAAATAGTAATAAAATGATTGAGAGCTCAGAACTTTCAACTCATTTGACTTTTTTTTTTGGCTGTACTAGGGCCTGAACCTAGAACAAGTTAGGCAAGTGCTCTACCACTGAATTATGGCCCCAAACCTCTATCCAACAGATTTGAAAGAAATACCTGCTGAATTCACATTTCATCTATTCAGCTTTGCAACTCCCAAGAATAAAAGGTGGTTTGTTTTATAAGCCCATTTATATTCAAAGTGCCTTTGGCATGGTACTAATTTTAAATAACTATGATGGCTTGTCTACACTGGAAATCTATATGATTCTAATTCTTTTGGTAATATTGGTTGCCTAACAGGAAAAACCATGAACGTATAAAATTGGCATTTATAGGTATTCTCCTTTAGACGGGGTCTCCATGTAGCCCCAGCTGGACTGGAACTCTCTATGTAGACCAGGCTGGCCTCAATCTCAGAAATTCACCTGCCTCTGCCTCCTGAGTGCTGGGATTATAGGTGTGCACCACAATGTCTAGGCATTTACTGGTGCCTAGACATTTCATCTTTCTTCCTGTCCCTGCACACTACAGATTTAAAAATTGCATTTGCTGGAAACGAGAAGTCAGATGACAAGTGTGCCAGAGGTTTTTGTTGTAGCTGTTTTGTGGTGCTAAGGGGCTGAACCTAGGGCCTTACATATGATAGCCAAGCACTCTACCATTGAGCTACATCTTCAGCCCAATGCCATGTTTTTTGTTCATTTTTTATTAACAATGCCATGTTTTATCTGGCATTCCTATACTTCAAATGATTCCACCGTATTATTTGAGCTCCTCAAAATAGGGAATTTTCTTTTTTGTTTTAGTTAGGATCTCATGTAGTCCAGGCTAGCCTCAAACTCTCTAGATAGGGGATAACCTTAAACTTCTGATCCTCTTACTTCCACCTCCCAAGTACTGGGACTACAGATATGCACCTCCTAACTGGGTTTTCAAATATAATATACAGTATTTAGCACACAGTAGTTTTCTACATATAATTTGCTTGTTATGGTTTTCTTTTTATCCTGAAATATGGTTTTGTTATGTTTTCTAAGATAATTGTCTCAAACTCCTAGTTCACATGATCCTTTTGCCTCAGCTTCCTTAGCAGCTGAGACAGAGATACACCACTGTATCTAACTTTTATATTCTTTAAAGTTAAGGATTTCATGTTCTAGTATGAGTTAACAACAGCCTGTTTGAAAGAAAAAATATGGCTAACAACATAAATTATGCTTTGGTGACCAAAATTCGTCAAAAAGACTATACAATTGATTTTGATATTGTCCATTTTAGCAAAAAATATAAACATATCAAATAAAGACCATAGTAAACTGGATACTATTGTGATTAAATACATGAAATTATTAAAAGTATGAAATTAAGTAGGAAAAAATTTTGGTTGGGGTGGGGGGGGAAGGCAAGTTCTCAGTATGTAGACCAGGCCAGCCTGGAACTCAGAGAGATACACCTGCCTCTGCCTTCTGAGTATGGGGCTTACAGGTGTGTGCCACACCTCATTAGGAAAAAACTTATGGTGTTTTCAAATGGGAAGCAGTCCACTCACAAAGAAAAATATCACAGGAAATGATAAGCTGAAAACAGGGTAATGGTAGCTTGCACCCATAGCCTCAATATGGTGTTCACTTTTTTTTTTTTTTGGTCTTTTTGAGACTGGGCCTCCCTGTAGCCCCAGCTGACCTGGAACTCACTGTGTAGACCATGCTGTCCTCAAACTCACAGAGATCTGCCTGCCTCTGCCTCCTAAGTGCTGGGATTAAAGGTGTGCACCACCACTCCCGGGCTGGTGTTCACTATTGTAATACTACAATTTGTTAGCGTTGCCCCAGAGTCTTTGTGATGGCTCAACCACTATGTGAACTAAATAGATAACTGAATGAAAAAAGATTCCCCATCAGATCTATTTTACATCTCATTAAATTGGGCTGTCTATCAAGTTTTGATTAACCCAATTATTCAGGTGACTTTCGTTTTTGGGTCTTTTTGAGATGGGGTCTCCCTGTAGCCCCAGCTGTCCTGGAACTATGTAGAGAAGGCTGGCCTTGAACTCAAGAGATTTGCCTGCCTCTGCCTCCGGAGTGCTGGGATTAAAGGTGCCTGACTTCAGGTGACTTTTTAAAAAAATTGTTAAAAATCTTTATTTTATGTGTATGAGTGTATTGCCTGCATGTAAGTGCACCCCTGCTGTCAGAAGAGGGTGTCAGATTCCCTGGAACTGGAGTTACGGATGGAGTTAGCGGCCATGTGAGTGCTGGGAATTGAACTACTCTGCAAGAGTAGTCAGTACTCTTAACCACTGAGTCATCTCTCTGGCCCCTCAGGTGACTTTTTAAGAGCTTATAAAGTTACTAAAACATACACATTTTCTCAAGGATCAGGGAAGACCTAGTCAGAATAATATCTAAATAAATCTCAGAAATATTTCTTCCTTGGGACATCTGAGGTACTTTTCAGTGTGTTAACAATAAAAGAGGGTGAAAGAGTTTACCCAAATCTGGTAAATCTGTCCCTGAAGCAACTCACCTCTCCTGAGGCCTGCGACCAGCTGCCTTTCTGTTTTTCGGGCCCAGTCCCTGATGCAAGGCCAGCGTCTGAGATCCTCACCGTGGTTGGGGTAGAGCTGGCGGTAGTGACTACAGCGGCTGAAGCCACCATGCCCTGGCTAACTTGTTCCATTGTTTTTCCTGCCTCTTTGCTTTCAGCTCCACCCACCTCTGAGACCAAAGGTGTCTGACCCGTGGCTGAAGAATATGGAGTGAAAGGTACAGGTGTGTCCCCTCCTACAGGTTCATCCTGCACCACCAGAGTCCTGCCATTTTCTTTGGTGTAAGTGGCAAAGCGCATGTTGCGGTTAATTTGGGGAACAAATGTAGACGGTGGCTGCTTGGCTCTTTGATCCAGCCCTGGCTCTCCACTGGCATTACTTCCTTTCCAGGGCCCTCGGCTTGCCTCACCTCCATCACTCCCATTACTGTCTACTTCACCCCTGTCTCCTTTTAATTTCTTTGATGTAAGGTCACACCCAGAGTCCGAAGCATTTTTCCTCCTCCGGCCATCTTTCCCCTCTATGCTCTCTCTCTTCTTCTTTCCTTTGGAAGACTTTACTGCTTTTATCGTACCCCCCTACAAAACAAAATTCAAAAAAGATTTATTATAAGGAACCTTTCATCCTGTGAAAACCATAGTCCATTAGTGCTTTCCCATCCCTAGAAACAGATAAAGAAGGCAAAGACTGCCAAGTTCTGATGCCAGCTCTAGGACGGTCTCTTTATCAAAAAGCTCCAATCTTCCTGTGGATCTTAAATGCACACATACACATTCAAGATATAGCTCCTGGAGGTTAACTACCTTAGCAAACCTTTGCATATAAAATATACTACATCTTCACAGATTCTTTTTTTTTTTTTTTTTTTTTTTTTTTTTTCAGGGTCTTCCTGTAGTCCCAGCTGGCCTGGAACTAACAGAGATCCACCTGCCTCTGCTTCCCAAGTGCTGGAACTAAAAGCCTGCACCACCACGCCTGGTGATTTGTGGAATTTCTTCAACAAAACAAATTGCCAGAGTTAGGCTGGGCACACATATGTTTTTTGATTAAAAAAAATTATTACAAATTTATCTCCCAGTTTTTGATAGAAACTAGCATTTCAAGTATTAAAATATGAAAACTCCTCTATCCAGAAGTAACTAAAACCAACATATCTGTGACCAAAGTGAACCTGACAGAGACTGGATTACACAGACACTGTATAGACACTGTAAGACTCAACTGATTTCCAGATCTTACTTCAAAGCATTAGACAGGTAAAGGGGAAAAATAACAGGCCAGCACAGGCCAAAAAGCCCCTTTTCTCTTCTAATAATTTCAGCCCGCCTAATGAAATCTTATTGGTACCTTGAGAGTCCAGACAACTAAAAAGATATGGATTAGAAGGGGCAGTTTTCATCCTTTCCTGAGAAGTGTTGAGGTGGTAATTTGCTAGTGATATATAGCCATGAATATTTACCAATTAAGGAATCCGCCTTCACTGTCCTTAATACCTAGAGATTCTTTGCAGAGTCATATCTTTATTGTATTATATGTTATAACGTCAACGTTTTCATATTTTAAAATTTCTTATTGCTATTTCTAATTTCTATATTGTTCCTTTTTAGTTGCCTTCATTTTTCTTCTCCTTTAATTTTTTTTTTTTTTTGTTAATCTATCTTCTTAAAAAAAAAAAAATAGCCGGGTGTGGTGGCGCACACCTTTAATTTCAGTACTCAGGCAGAGGCAGGTGGATCTCTGAGTTCCAGGCCAGTTGGGGTTACTGGGAGACCCCCGTCTCAAAAAGACCAAAAAAACAAAACAAAAACAAAACAACAAAACCCAAACAAGCCACCTTCAAGATTTACCTCCATTTTCCCCATAGTTTTGGTAGTATTACTTTAATTCTTGAATTTCCAAATAGGTAACAGGTAAGAATAATAATCTACTTATTATAACTAAGTACCTATCATATTTCTAGTAATATTATCTAAGTTTCCCAAATATTTTATTCAAGAATAAAAAACTGTTGGTAGAACATTGTTGTTATTTCATCCTCATTTAAAATTTCATCCTTTCTTCAACTTCCATCTCCATCAAGTTTTCAGTGTTTTTTGTTTTTTTTTTTTTTTTTTGGCTGTTGTTCTTTTTGAGACAGGGTCTCCCTGTAGTCCCAGCTGGCCTGGAACTCCCTATGTAGACCAGGCTGGCCTTGAACTCACAGAGATCGATCCACCTCTGCCTCTCAAGTGCTGGGATTAAAGGAGTGTACCACCATACCTGGCCTCAGTGTTGTTTTGAGACAGGATGTCTCTATAGCCCCAGCTGGCCTGGAACTTGCCATGCAGACCTGCCTGGCATAATCTGCCTGCCTTTGTCTCCCAAGTGTTGGGATTAAAGGCATGTGCCATGGTGCTGGGCCCAAGTTTTCAGTGTTTTTTTTTTCTTTCTTTCTTTTTTTTGGTCTTTTTGAGGCAGGGTCTGAGTGTCTCCCTGTAGCCAAAGCTGACCTTGAACTCACAGAGATCTGCCTGCCTCTGTCTCCCAGATGCAAGAACTAAAGGTGTGCTCCCACCAGGCCTGGCTGTTTAAAAACTATTATTTATTTATTTTTTTATTTTTTGGTCTTTTTGAGACAGGGTCTCCCTGTAGCTCCAGCTGTCCTGGAACTCACTATGTAGACCAGGCTGGCCTTGAACTCACAGGGATCCACCTTGACTCTGCCTCCCAAGCGCTGGGATTAAAGGTGTGCACCATCACGCCCAGCTTGTTTTTTTATTTCATGTGTATGCGTGTATCGCCTGCATGTATATAAGTGCACTCATGTCATGCAATGTCTGCAGAGGTCAGAAGAGGGTATCAAATTCCCCTGGAACTGCAGTTATGGATGGTTGCCAGCAACTATATGGGCACTGGGAATCAAACCCAGATCCTCTGCAAGAGTAGTCAGTGTTCTTAACTGCTGAGCCATCTCACCAGTCCCAAGTTTTCAGTTTTTTAACCACAAAAAGAATGTCTTTTTTGCTCATTCACGTATACTTAAAGGAGATGAGGTGATCATGAATATTCAAGAAGGGGATGACTAGAAGGATTACTATAAAACTTGGCATTCTATTAATAATAATTGTACTTTGTTACTCTAAGAAAATAGTCACGTCATGCCAAAGCCAAAAAGGGAAGAATCAACACCTGTAGCTCAAAAAAGACAGGTCTAATTTCTAACTCATCTCGCCAACATGCAGACCTGGTTCACAGCAACCTCTTATCATTCCTAAACAATAACTAATATGGATGTCCTATTACACTGAGTTACTCAGATTTGCCTAGATAGGCTAGGGCACTAAACCCAGTATATACTCTCCAGCTATATCCAGCTAGCCTAAACAGTATCAGGTATACAATAGGTAATTAGCAAATAAATGAAATAAAGACAGGAACAAAACGGGGGGGGGGGGCAAAACATCATTAAAATAATAGGTATTTTCGGCCAAGCAAATGTAGTCAAGACTTATCCTATTCATGGTAATGTAATTACAGAGCAATTAAATTTAATCTGATTCCTTCCTTTCCTAGTGATCTTGTTTCATCAAGAATGACTGCACTGCCATGCCTGATGGTCCATGTCTTTAATCCTAGCACTTGGGAGGCAGAGACAGGCAGGTCTCTGATTTCCAGGCCAACTTGGTCTACATAGCAAGTTTCAGGCCAGCTAAGGTGGCACCGTGAGATATTAACAAAAAGGAAAAAAAAAACTATGAAAGAATAAACAAGAAAAACAGTATTTACAGAGGTATTAAGATATATTAAAATTATGTGAAATTGGCCTATTAAAGGAAATTTACATAGGATTTTCTGATTGGGTTGGACATGTACTTTTTGGGTTTTTTTTGAGTCAAGGCCTCGTGTATGTCAGGCTTCCCCTGAACTCCGGATCCTCCTGCCTCACTACCAACATGCTGGGATTATAGGAGTTCACTGCTATATCTGGCTAGTTCAGCAAATTTAACATACCTTTTTTTCTGGCTATAATAATTTTGAATGAACCAAGAATTGGCCTGGCACATAAAAATTATAAAATAACCCACTGTGTGCTAAGCACTGATCTAGGCACTTCTTTGAACTAATTCTACTTGAGAATATAGAATTTCAGATTACTTTGGAGCTCAATGTTACCTAATTGGAGGAGTGGGGAAGAGGCTGTAGTTTTTCCTTCATTTCCTATTATTAGGTCATGGTAATTACTATTGTTTATCACAGTTTTAACTGTTTACTAACTTGTTCTGGGAGAATAAAGGAAGAAACAGTCCATGGATTTTACAGCTAGGGAACATAGCCATAATTAAAAACGTTTGTTCAAGCTAGGTCTGTTTCATGAAGATATATATCCCCTCTTAACTAGAAAAACCATGGAGGAAAAAAAAAAAGCTAGAACTGAACAACTCAAGGGCATCAATGGAAAAATGGAAAACACACATATAAGGAATCCACGTAATTGGATAATTAATGCAAGCTCATGATCTACTCAAATTCAATTATTATACCTCATTCTGAGGAGTTGAGTTATCCGTCAGCATCACATGGATTAGTCTGGGATCTACTGACTTGATCTCACCACTCTATGGTAGCAGAACACATGAAAAAAAGAAAAATACAGTCAACATTCTTTTTATGTTATGTATATTGTTAGGTATATATACATATATATTATGTATTTCCTTATCAATATAGGTATCTATTTGCACTTCCCTACTAAAATGGAAACTTTATGAGATGCGTGATTGCCAATAGAAGCATCTGAAATAACATCTGGATTATGGTAAACATTCAAAATTTGTTAAGTCAATACATTAAAGGATTGAGTTTAAGAACTAAGTATGTCTTTTTAAGGGTATTCACGTCAATTTCTGCATCCCTCAACCAACAATCATTAAAATAAGACACTCAACTGTTAAAGAAAAAAAAAAAAAAGAATAAAAGCTTTGGGAGAGGGGACAAATTGAAAGACAAAGTCCAAAACTTACTGTGCTTATCTTTGACACAGTTATTGCACATTAAGTAATTTATTTTTTAAGTGGATTTATTTTTCTTTAATTATGTGTACTATGCATGTGTGTCTAGGTATGTGCACCTGAGTGCAGATGGCGAGAAGAGGATGCTAGATCTCTTGAACTGGATAGAGTACAGGTGGTAGGGAGGTACATAGTATGGGTGCTAGGAACCACACTCAGGTCTTCTGCAACAGCTATGTACTCTTAACAGCTGGGCCATCTCTCCAGTCCACACTAAGAAATTTATTCCAACAAATGACAAATTTAAAAGAATGCTTAAGTATGTATTTTAAAAAGATGAGTCAGGAATCCCAGCACTCAGGCAGCGGAGGCAGGCAGATCTCTGTGAGATTGAGGCCAGCCTGGCCTACATAGTGAGTTCCAGCCCACCTGCGGCTACAGAAAGACCCTGACTCAAAAACAACAACAACAAAAGGTGAGTAAGATCTCTGTACTGATATATAGAGATGTTTGTTATATACAATTAAGTTCAAAAGATCAATTATATGATACCAATTACTAAAGTACAATTTATACATACATAGAAAACATTAGGAAGAAGATGTACTCCATACCATATTTGGGTAGAACCACTATGTTGAGTGATATCTGCCTAGAAGTGGCAGTTTTCATTATCTACTTCATATGTATGTGTATTACTTGACATTTTAAAATGAAGATTAATAATTGTTCAGAAATTTAATAGACTTAAGTAGATAAAATAATTTATGCTTACATATGTGATTGCTAAAGATAAGTCTGAAAGAAATTCAAAGCCATTATAAACACATTATTTGTCAGTCTCAAGACACCTATCATTTCTCATACATAATTCTCCAAATATATTAGATACTATGCTTTTTTTACTTCATTAGAAAGCATTTTTTTCAGCATTCAGGATATAATGGTAGAAGTACTAGAGAAAAAATGCTTGCTAGATTTTTGTTTGCTTTAAAAACATTATTGTAGGGTATATATGTGTGTATACACGTGTATGGGTATGTGCATGCCATGGCATGTGTGTGGAAGTTAGAGGACAACATGAAGGGCAGTTGGTTCTCTGCTTCTACCACATGAGATCTGGGACTCAAACTCGGGTTGTCAAGTTTGGTGGCAAGTGCCTTTACCCACTGAGCCATCTTGCCAGCCAAATATGATAGTATCACCTTAACATTTGTAGAGTGCTTACAGATTTTTCAAGGTACCTTTGCTTTTGTGTTTTTTCTTTCATTTATCTTTTTGAGACAAGAGCCTTGTAGTACAGCCAAGGGTGGCCTTGAACTAGTGATTCTCTTGCTTCCAGAGTGCTGGAATTAGAATTATGTATAGCCATAACCAGCTTAAAAGTACTTTCAAACACATTTCAGTACTCAAAACAGTACGGTGAAGTCAGTGAGATTTTACCTCTAACTCATAGATGATAGCAGTGAGGTAAAAGCTGCATAGCTTCTCAGGATCATATCAGAACCAAGTTTTTTTTTTGTCTTTTTGAGACAGGGTCTCCCTGTAGCCCCAGCTGGCCTGGAACTCACTATGTAGATGAGGCTGGCCCTGAACTCACCAAGATCTGCCTGCCTCTGCCTCTTGAGTGCTGGGATTAAAGGTGTGAGCCACCACACCTGGCAAACCAAGTTTTCTCATAGGCACTGAAGCACTCACTTTCTCAACATCATCCTCAGCAGGGCAGTAGATGGATCTTTGACAGAATAAACAGTCTCACCTCAGTTATAGACACCTCCATGAGCCGGGTGATTGAATCTTGATGGCTTACAATGCCATACAGCCACCCTTCTTCCCCTTCTGGCTGGTATACTTTGACCCTGTGACCTTGAACACTGTAGGGACCTAAAGAAGAGATCAATCAGAATTGAATGTTTTGGGCTAAGCTGTATTTCATAACCACTTCTAAAAGCAGAAGGAAAACCATATGAAGTAACACTTGGCACTTTTGTGCAAAGCTGAATAAAGGAGCAATTCCAATTTTACCATACTCAGAAATATAAAAATAAAACATAAATATTTTCCCCAGAAATCTTTGTAAACCTTTCATTTCTAAAGAATCTCTCAAATCCCCAATTCTATCTTTGCTCAGTCATAAAATTCTGGAAATAATACAAGAAAGGAAAGACCATTTATAAATAAAAAAGTACAGGCAATATTGAAAATGTACTCAGATAATGAACATGTATATGAAAAAAATGCAGGAGGCCAGGAGCCAGCGACATGGCTCAGCAGGTACAATCACTTGCCCCAAAAGCCTGACAATATGATTTCAATCCCTAGAACCTACATAAAAGTGGAAGTAGAGAACTGACTCAACAAAGCTGCTCTCTGTTGTCTATGTGCATGCTATGGGATGTGCACACCCATGTACACACACAGACACACACGATAAAATTAAATAAGTAAAAAAGAGGAGGCCAGACTAGGAATGGTACTCATTGAACTAAAGCAGAGAAAGCTAAAAAGAGGATCACTTCAAATTCAAGGCCAGCCTAGGCTTTTAAGTGAATACTTGTCTCCAAAACCAAAAAAACATAAACAAAAAAAGAAAACAAAACAAATAAGGGGTTGAAGAGCTGGCTCAGCAGTTAAGAGCACTGGCTGTTCTTGCAGAGGACCCCGGTTCAGTTCTCATACCTACATGGCAGCTAACCACCATCCATAACCCCAGTTCCAGGTAAGTCTGATGCCCTCTTCTGCCTCCATGGGCACTGTATGCATATGGTGCACTTACATGCATGCAGAACACTCATACACAAAAAGTTAAAACAAACAAACAAGCTGGGTAAGTTGGCCACACTATTATGTTAAATGACCATAGAAATGGTATGTGATCATTAACATTCTCCTATTGATCTTTCAATACCATTGAGTGGAGTTTAATTAATGAAGTTTCTAAAGTCTCCACTAATTGATAGCCTGACCAGCACCTACCTTCCTAGGAACACAGAGTTTCAGAGATACTACTTTATTAGTATGTAATGTTACCCTGCAATTTCAGCGCCCCACCAAGAAAAAGTTTCTCACACATATTTGAAGCTTTATACTATAGTAATACTAATGTTAGGTTCAAAGCTATATTTAAGCTTCCTTAATTTTGTATAAAAATTCACATATATCCATCTCTCATTCTGGCCAGTCAAGTATTTTTCTCTGATGCTGATATTTTCTTAACATTCTTTCTATGTATCTTTCCCCTCTTCCCTCTAAAAAAAATTTTTTGAGGAAAAGTCTCATGTAGCCTAGACTCACCTTAAACTTCCCATCCTCCTGCCTCCATCCCTTGAGTTCTGCTTTGTGCCAAGCCAATTTCTATATACTTTCTTGACTATTAAATAATTTATCCTGATAGCTACTTTTTTTTTTCTGATTTTGACAAAAGAGAACCGAGGACACTTTTTTTTTTTTTTTTAACATTAAGACATTTGGGGCTGGTTAAGAACACTCACTGTTCTTGCAAAAGACGCAGGTTCAAATCCCAACACCCACATGGCAATTAATAACTGTCCTTAACTCCAGTTCCAGGGGATCCAACAGCCTCTTCTGTCCTCCGCTGGCATTACATGACATGGGTGCACTTACCTACATGCAGGCATAACACTCATACACATAAAATAAAATAATATTCTAAAAAACCAAACCAAACCAACCAAACAAAAAAAAACATTAGACATTTATTCTGTCCCAGGACACTGTTACACAGGGAGGAAGTGGCCATGCTGCCCCGGCTCCCTCCCAGCAGGTCTCATTCTTGGAGTTGCTTGGCTCACTGAGTCCCTGTGGCCCAAGTCTGGATGTGTTCACACAAAGTTCTGAGTGATGGCCAGTACCTTACAAACTCACCTTCCCTCTGGCGCAGGTATTTTTTAAAAAATATTTTATTTATAGGGGCTAGAGAGATGGCTCAGTGGTTTAGAGCACAACTGCTTTTGCAGAGGACCCAGGTTCGATTCCCAAGTACCCACATGGCAGCTACGAACGGTCCTTAACTCCAGTTCCAGGGGCATCCAAAGCCCTCTTCTGACCTCCAAGGCATTGCACAACATGGGTGCACTCACATATATGCAGGCAATACACTCATACACATAAAATAAAAATAAAAAATATTTACATAATATAAACAAATATTTTATTATTTTTTATTTTATGTGTATGAGTGTTGTGCAATGCCATGGAGGTCAGAAGAAGGCTTTGGATTCCCCTGGAACTGGAGTTAAGGACGGTTCGTAACCACCATGTGGGTGCTGGGAATCGAACCCAGGTTCTCTGCAAGAGCAGTCACTGCTCTTAACCGCTGAGCCATCTCTCCAGCCCTGGGGATAGGTATTTTAATTTGAGTCCCTACAGGGTTCCTATTGTACTCAATGAGAACCATGCTGTTGGGAGTCAAACCTGGGGGTCATTTGAGGGCCAGGCATGCGATGCCCCACGAAAAGAGCCTTTTTCTTCTGAGCCTTGATAGCCAGCAGCATCTGGTCGCCACCTTGCCAACCCCATTCTTGTTATAGGCGTGGATGCACTGAGGAAGACCATGGTATGGGGTGTTCCCCAGGGCACTGTTGTCCACCACCACACCCCAATCATGTTCTGGAATGCACTGAGGTTCCCAGAGGTGCTGAAGCAATGCTGGCTAAGCGCTCTTCTGACATGGGCGAAGGGGCCCCAGAGCCCAGGTGAGACAGCCGTGGGATCCCAAGATGACAAACTAGCACTTGCCATCCCAGAATGTCCTGAGGTGGGCCCCACTGGCTAAGCCACGTCCTTCGCACCAGGCATGCTGGCAGCCCCAAGGACACTACTTATCTGAAAATGACTACTTATCTGAAAATGTCATGAGGCTCAGAAAAGAATGGACATTAGACTTAGAATGGGATACCTTTCATCCTGGGCAAACCCTGCGTCTGGGCTAGGCATATAGCTCAGTGGAAAAGAACCTACTTGCATTATGAGGCTCTGTGTTTAATCTAGTGTTGAGATCTCCAGGGATGCAAAGGAAACAAAATGAAAACAGCACAAAATACCAAAAATCTGCTGTCTGAACTTGAAAACCATCTTTATTTTCTTCCTGCTTTGTGGTGCTAATGATATGAAATCTAGGGCCTTGTGTGTATTACAGAAGCACTCTACCACTGACTATATGCCTAATCCTGCTCTACTTTGTTGTTGTGGTGCTTAAAGACATAATAATCACCTATGGATTTGTTATTTGTTGGCATTAAAAAGTGCCAAGTTTCTTGAGAAACTTGAAGACAATAGGTATAAATTAACAAAAACAAAGCTTTTCTAGATATTGGCAGTAATCTTAATATGAAGTAATCACTTATTGTTTTGTTTAGTACATGGTAATGCTTTAGTGAACTTAAGAAATGAAAAAACAAAATCAGCAGGGCATGGTGCACACGCCTTTAGTCCCAACATTTGGGAGGCAGAGGCAGGTGGATCTCTGTGAGTTCGAGGCTATCCTGGTCTATGTAGAGAGTTCCAGGCCAGCTGGAGCTAGAGGGAGACCCTGTCTCAAAAAGACAAAACAAAACAAACACAAACAATAAAACCAAACTGACAACAAAACTTTGTGTAATGAAATGTGGAATGAAGAGGATACAGGTAGACTATTAGTTCAGACTATTAATTAGTGGAGAGTCTAGAAACTTCATAAATTGAACTCTCCATTCAATAGTATTTATTGAAAGTCAGACAACAGAACAGGAATAGTCACTATCATTCCTATGGTCATTTAATACAATGGTCTGAGTAAAGTCCCATTTTTTCGATTTATTCTAGAAATACAGCTTCTGGAATAAATTTTATACATATTCAAGACTTTACCCACAAAAAGAAAATAGGATAAAATGTTTAAAGCTGCATGGACTTTTTTTTTTTTTTAAAGATTTATTTTTAATTGTGTATGTCGGGGGGCAGGTACCTGAGGAATCCAGAAGAGGGTGTTGGATCTCCTGGGCCTAGAGTTTCAGGTAGTTGTGAGCCACCCAACATGGGTGCTGGGAACCAAACTTGGGTCCTCTATAAGAGCAATACACTGAGCAATCTCTCCAGCCCCCCAGGTGTCACATTCTATCAATCAACACTGACCATTCACTTGATCTAGAGCTCAATGACACAAAACTACCTGTTCTTACCTCGACTGAATATCTCTTGTAGCTTTTGGTCACTGATCAAAGCATTAACTGTTTCTCTCAATGCAGCATGCTCTAAAAGAATCTGGTTTTGGGTATCTGTTCCCATCTGGTAAAGATAAAAGGAAACACCTGAATATTAAAATGAGTAACAGTAAGACTAAACTAGATGAGATAAATCATACACCAAAAACTCTTTATCAACAGTTGCCAAAAATGCCTGTAGATGTCAGGCTGAATTAGGAAGTATTATATACTATATCTTTCTGTATACAACAGGATACTAAAGGTTCTGAGAAGTCATATAGGAAAGAAACCCATTTAAGCCAGAATTTCCCATACTTATTTGACAAAATACCAGTTTATGACATGTTAATTTTCTGGCTTATTATAGTACCTAGCCGACATTTGATGAGAGCCATCTCATAAATACTAGGATTATATCTGTATTTTTGTTGTTGTTGTTGTTTTTTTCGGGGGGGGGTCTTTTTTGAGACAGGCTCTCCCTGTAACCCTAGTTGGCCTGGAACTCATTATGTAGACTAGGTTGACCTTGACCTTGAACTCACAGAGTTCTGCTTCTGTTGAGTGCTGGGATTAAAGGCATGCACCACCATGCCTGGATAACACTAGGATTATAAAGATGAATCAAGCAAAGGTGCTGAGAGGGAAAGAGGCCTGAGGAGAGGGGGAGATATAACAAAAGAAACTCTCACAGAACACAGTTTAAGAAATACTGGTTTTAGCTTTCTCAATAAAAGAGTAAAACTCATAATTTTTAAGCTTGAAACTCTTACAGAGAAAAAATAGTACCTTTCTCAAACTCTGAAAAGTACAACTCAAATGCTAGTTTGTTTAAACTACTCATTTATTCCTTTTCTTTGTAGCCAAAGATATACCTAGCCTCTTCACACTTCATGCTGCTGGGAACCAGTCCACAGTTGTTTCCAGCTTTCCTGCTACTAAAGTAAAATAGACCTGTTAGCCCTCCAGTTAAACTAAAGTAAAATAAGCCCATTAGCCTCCAGTTAAATTTGTTATATCAACAGCCATTTTAGAAGTCACTTTTTAATTTATGTATTGTTTTATGTATGTGGGTGTATATATACATATGCCACATTTGTGCAAATGTCTACTGAGGCTTAAAAGGGGTATTAGATCTCCAGGAGCTGAAGAAGTTGTAAACTGTCCAATGAGGGTGCTGGGACCCAAATCAGGTCCTCGTGAAGGGCAACAAGTGCTTTTAACTACTGAGCCATTTCTCCAGCCCCAAGAAGCCACTTTTCTGAATGAACCCTCAGAACTGTGGTCTTAAGTTCTGGGTGACTTTAGAGTGAGGCAGGTATATACAGAAAAGGAAAGAAGCCACAAATACCAAATGTACTTTTAAAGAAGCAGAAAGCTTTAAAACGCACAGGACAATCTATTAGAGGAATCAAAGTAATGCCACAAGCAGATAAATACCCATATCTGCATTAACAACAACAACAACAACAACAAAAAACTAGAGGTAAATAACAAGCTCAAGACAAGAATAAGTGTAAAATACCTGGAACAGATGTAGTCCACTAGCATCTGACAGGAAACGAAGCTCTCGATCCACAAGGTATTCAATTGGCACCACAGAACCCAAACCCAGTTTATCTACAAGGGGAGTGAAAGTCTGTGAAGCACAGTAAGAAACTGATTAGAACTTGGAAATGAAAACAACTGCTCAATAATTTCTAACTTCAGAGAGAGTAGCCATTATTATTCTCTTTCATCACAATAAATACAGATAAGGTAAAGAAGTCCTTGGAAACATTCTCAGCCGAGGATCTGTCCCTCAAAAATAATCATACAGTGCAAACTAAAGGAGAAAAGCTGCTCAACATTCTCTAATTTTTGTTTGTTTGGTTTTGGGGTCAGTTTCACCCTATAGACCAAGCTAGTATTAAACTTGCAATGATCCTCCTGCCTCAGCCTCCTGAGTCCTGGGATTATAAATGTGTGCCACCATGCCTGACTTTTAATATTCTTATTTATGGCTAAAAAGGACTAGTGGAATGAGAAATTCAGAGGGATCTAATTAATCTTGCTAAGCTTCAAGAGAACTAAATTAACATAAATTTTCCACAATAAGAGTTGCAAACTGGGGTGGTAGTGCCTACCTATGATCCCAGCATTTGGGTGGTGGAAGTAGGAGAATCTTCTGATTCAAGGTCATCCTCAGCTACACAAGGACCACCAAGCACATACACAAAAAGTTGTGTATACTTATATACCTTTGTTCATTTTTATATTTCTAAAACCACTGAATAAATGTTTATGTATGCCAGGCTAGATTAAACTCTCTATAAGCTGAGGATGACCTTGAAATTCTGATCCACGTAAGTGCTGGAATTACATGCATGCACTACTACACTAGACTTTTTAAGAAAATATTTTATTTATTATTTTTATTTTACATGTATGAGTGTACTGCTTCCATGTATGCAAGTGCACTCGTGTTGTGCAGTGCCTAAGGAGGTCAGAAGAGGGCGTCAGATCCCCCGGAACTGGAGTTACAGTTGTGAGCTGCCACGTGGGTGCTGGGAATCAAACCTGGGTCCTCTGCAAGAACAGCCAGTGCTCTTAATCACTGAACCATTTCTCCAGGCCCTGCACTAGATTTTTATGTGGTGCTATGGATAAAACCAAGCATATGCATGCTAGGCACTTGCTAATACTCTACCAACAGAATTATATTCCCAACCTCTCCCTTTCAATTACAATTATTTATTTATTGTGTGTGTGTTTGAGTGTGTGTGTGTGTCTGTCAGAGGACAACTTGGGAGTCAATTTTCGCCTTCTACCACATGGGACTCAGGTTATCAGGCTTGCTGGCTAATTGACCTACTGAGACACCTTCCCAGTCCTCAATTAAGTTTTATTAACACTATTTTATCTCACTTCATTAAAAAAAAAAAAAGACTTGAAAATTAAATAAACTGAGGATTATATTGTTTCCAAATGTTATAAGAAAAGTGTGGGGCTGGAGAGATGGCTCAGCAGTTAAGAGCACTAGTTGCTCTTGCAAAGGATCAGGGATTGATTCCCAGCACCCATATGGTGGCTAACAACCATCCATAACCATTATCTCCAGTTCCAGGGGAATTTGAAACCCTCTTCTGACCTTTGAGGGCACTGCACGATAGGAATGAGCTTACACACATGCAGGCATACACATAAAATAAATATAAATAAGCGGGGCATAGTGGTGCATGCCTTTAATCCCAGCACTCGGGAGGCAGAGGCAGGAGGATCTCAGTGAGTTCAAGGCCAGCCTGGTCTACGTAGTGAGTTCCAGGTCAGCAGGGGCCACAGGGAGACCCTGTCTCAAAAAGACCAAAAAAATAAAAAAAATAAATTTAAAAATAAAAATTTTTTTTTTTTTAAAAGAAAGAAAAGACTGTAAAAACATCCCTAAATCCTCCAAATTTGTCCCATGTAGATTTAATGCCTAACTGTATTCCCCCTATACTTGAATTGTTCTTGCTAGGCCACTGGTCGACATAGTGAGTTCCAGGACAGCTGGGGCTACAGGCAGAAAAAAAAAAAAAAAAAAAAAAAAAAAAAAAAAAAGACCAAAAAAAATAAAAATAAAAAAAGTTGGGGAGGCCAGAATAGAGCTGCATGGTCCAAATCTCAGGACCCAGGAGGCTGAGGCAGGAGGACAGAGGTCAACATGGGCCATGAGATCCTATATCAAAAACCAAAGAGGAGTCTGGAGAGATGGTTCAATAGTTAACAGTGTGTGCTGCTATTGCAGCACCCATGTGAAACAGCTTACAACAGCCTGTAACTCCAGCTCCAGGGATCAGATGCCTCTGGCCTCTGTGGGCACCTACACTCATGTGCATGTGCCCACACACATAATTAAAAGTAATAAAAATAAATCTTTTTTTCTTTTTTTGGTCTTTTTGAGACATGGTCTCCCTGTAGCCCCAGCTAGCCTGGAACTTGCTATGCAGACCAGGCTGGTCTTGATTTCACAGAAATTTATTTGCCTGCCTCTGTCTACTGATGCTGAAATTAAAGGTGTGCATCACCATGTCCAGCAATAAATCTTTTGTAAAAAGGGAATTCATTTCCCTGGAGCCCCTCCCACTCTCCAGAATTTTTTTCTTTCTTAAAGCTATGCTTGTTCTACTAAAATCAAAAGTTTTGGAGGACACAGGAGAAAAGATCTCTGTTAATTTTTGCATTGGTAACTTAAGAATAAAAGTTTGTTAGAGACTAAGTGTGTAGTTTTTTTTTTTTTTTTTTAAGAGTTCTGAAGTGTTTATCTATGGGATAAAAATATAGTTACAATATAAGAAGAAAGGTCAAATTGTTCTTATTCAATAAAAGCCCCTGACTGGGTTGCAGGATGTAGCTCAGTGGTATAGCACCCTGCCTAGCATGCAAAAGGCTCTGGGATGCCCTAGATTCAATCCTCAGTACCAAAAAACACCAAACAAAATAGAACAAAATAGTCAAAGTCATTTTGTGGATGGAGCTATGGCTTAGTGGAAAAGTGATTGCCTAACATGTGCAAGGGTTTGTGTTAGATCCCCAGCAAGGCATACACAGGGCATGGAGGCCTATACATCTATAATCCCAGCACTAGAAAGATAAAGGCAGAAAGATAAGGCCAAGGTCATCTTTAGCTACATAAAGCTTACAAGGCCAGCCAGAGCTAAGAAAAACCTTATCTCAAAAATAATTACAAAGAAGCTGGGCATGGTAGCACATGCCTTTAATCCCAGCACTTGGAGGCAGAGGCAGGTGGATCTCTGAATTCAAGGCCAGAGACCTTGTCTCAAAAAGACCAAAAAAAAAAAAAAAAAAAGATAGAAAAAAACAAAGAATAAATAAATAAAACATAAAGCTACTCACCAGTGCTGGCCACTGTGCAACTGAGACTCGAGTGCCCTGGAGAAGGACTGGGTCCTTCCGGGATGCCCAAACAAGTGACCCTTCTAGCAGAAGTACAATAACTTCTTCAGCATGAACTTTAACCCAGGAGTGTTGCTTCCAGTTACAGCCATCAAATTCTACAAAGATCTGTGAAAAGATTAAAAGCAGTTTGGAAATCACATTTGGGGATATGCCATAACACATAAATATAACCCTTCTGGTTTTGAACAACAGACTAGAAAAAAAGTTCCATTTACTTACTTCCAAGGTAATTCTTGATGTCTTTACTCTGGAATGTAGACACACTTAAAACAATTTTTAAAACATTTGTGTGTGCGTGTGTGTGTCTGTGCGTGCGCCCCACAGCATGTATGAGGTCAGAAGAAAACTTGTGAGAGCTGCTCCTTTCCATCATGTGGATTCCAGGGACAGAACTCAGGTTGGCAGTGTTGGTTGCAAGTGCCTTTATCTTCTGAGCCTTTCACTGGCAGTTAATTTTTTTTTTTTTTTTTTTTTTTTTTTTTAAACAGGGTCTCCCTGTAGCCCCAGCTGTCCCGGAATTTACTATGTAAACCAGGCTGGCCTTGAACTCACAGAGATCTGCCTGCCTCTGCCTCCCAAGTGCTGGGACTACAGGCGTGTGCCACCACGCCCGGCAACAGTTAAATATTTAAAAATTTTTATTGCAGTTACTCTTCTTCAAGATTTAAAAGTTTTGATGTGCAGCAGGGTGTCTTGTTAAGGGATGGGCACTTATCTGCTACTCATTCTTAGCATTTTGTGCAGCCATGAGTTTCTGCATTCACTGCCATTCACTGAAAGAGGTTTCTCTGATTAAGGCTGAGAATAGTATTTGTCTATGGGTATAAAACACCTGATTCTTGTTCTTGCTTCCTGTGCCTGCTTGAAAATGTAGAGCTTAGCTTCTGCTTCTCCTCCAGCCACCTCTGGCCACCATGCCTCTCCACCATGACAGACTGTAATTCCCCTGGAATTGTTCCTGCCCTGAGTTCCAGCCTGACTCCCCTCAAAGATGGATCATCACTTGGAGGCTTAAGATTGCAATAAACCCTTCCCTCCTTACAAAGAAAAAATAAGAGGGCTGGAGAGACGGCTCAGCAGTTAAGAAAACTAGCTGTTCTTGCAGAAGACCTGGGTTCAAATGCCAGCACCACATGGCAGCTGACAACTGTGCGTAACTCCAGTTCCAGGGGATCCAACAGCCTCTTCTGTCCTCCACAGGCACTGCATGACAAGTGTGCACTTACCTACATGCAAGCAATACACGCATATGCATTAAAAAAAAAAAACTGATTTTTAGAAAACTATTTTATGTGTATGAGTATATTGCCTGTATGTATGTAAGTGCACCAGTGTGATGTACTCACTGGATATCAGAGATTCTTTAGCCATGTGGGTGCTGGGATCCAAACCCTGGTCCTCTGTTAAGAGCTGTCAGTGCTCTTAACTGCTGAGCCACCTCTCCAGCCCCAAAACATGATTTTTGTCAAATGCTTTTTTCTTTAATTAATGTGTTTATTATTTATGCAATTAAATGTTTTTTTTGAGCCCCGACTAGCCTGGAACTCACTATATAAACCAGGCTGGCCTCAAACTCAAGAGATTAACTTGCCTCTGCCTCCTGAGTGCTGGGATAAAAGGTGTGTACCACTGCAACCAGCAAATTAATTTTTTAAAGAATTAACTGAGTCAGGCTTAGAAAATAAACAATGAAGAGAAGAAACTAGGAAAGGAGACCATTTACAAAGTGATAATAAAAGGAAAAAAACAAGCTGGGCGTGGTGGCCCATGCCTGTAGTCCCAGCACCTGTGAGGCAGAGGCAGGTGGATCTCTGCGAGGTCAAGGCCAGCCTGGTCTACATAGTGAGTTCCAGGCCAGCTGGGGCTGCAGGGAGACCCTGTCTCTAAAAGACCAAAAAAAAGAGGAAAAAAAACAGTAAGACTATATGAATATAAAGTATTCTTGAGAAATTATAGATTTTTTAAACTTTTTAAAAAATTTTTATTTATTATTTTTATTTTATGTGTATGCGTGTATTGCCTGCATGTAGGTAAGTGCAACCATGTTGTGCAATGTCCTTGGAGGTCAGAAGCGCCTGTCGGATTTCTGGGGACTGGAGTTACGGCCAGTTGTTAGCTGCCATGTGGGTTCTGGGATTCGAACCTGGGTCTTCTGCAAGAACAACCAGTATTCTTAACCACTGAGCCATCTCTCCAGCCCCGAGATAAAATTTTTTTATTATTATTTTCATGTGTATGAGTGTATTGCGTGCATGTATATAAGTGCACCCGTGTAGTGCAGTGCCTGCAGAGGTCAGAAGAGAGTGTCGGATGCCCTGGAACCAGAGTTATAGATGGCTGTTAGCTGCCATATGGGTGCTGGGATTCAAACCCAGGTCTTCCACAAGAGCAGCCAGTGCTCTTAACTACTGAGCTGTTTCTCCAGCCCCTAATTTTCCTATTTCTAAACATAATGTGAATGCTGTATAATTTTACTAAAATATAAAATATGTGGGGACTAGAGAGATGGCTCAGTGGTTAAGAGCATTGGCTGCTCTTGCAGAGGACCCGGGTTCAATTCTCAGTACCCACATGGCAGCTAACAATTGTCTGTCAAAACGCCAGTTCTAGGAGAATCCAATGCCCTCTTCTGACCTCCATGGGCACTGCACAACATGGGTGAACTTACATACATGCATGTAATACACTCATACCTACAAAAATAATTAAAAAAACATTTTTTTTGGTCCTTTTGAGACAGGATCTCCCCATAGCCCCAGCTGGCCTGCCTTTGGCCTATGTAGAGCAGGCCTGCCTCTGCCTTCCAGTGCTGGGACTAAAGGCATGTGTCAACACGCCCAGCTAATAAAGTATTTTTTTAAATATAGGATATGTGAACAGCTAAAGTGTGGATAAAGTATGTCTACAATGCTGCTGTTTTCAAGAAAGTAACAATTTTCTCTTTATGGTTTCTTTTAATTTTTTAAAAATATAGTGTTTTAGCAGCTATAAAATCACACAAAAAAGGTCAGGGATTTGCACCCCAATTCCCCCACTGTTCATACTTTAGCTTCTTTGAGCCTCACTTCCTTTGTCTACAAATAGAAACAATAAGGACCTCAAAGGATTGCCCTGAGGATTACATGAAATTAAGCCCTAAAATATATGGGCTCCTGACAAGCACTCATTCCTTAAGCAAGCTTACACTACCGGTCAGGGTATAAAGTGGTATATCATTAAAAATAAAGTAAAATCCCAACACTTGGGAGGCAGAGGCAGGCGGATCTTTGTGAGTTCGAGGCCAGTTTGGTCTACATAGTGAGTTCCAGGACAGCTGGGGCTACAAAGAGACCCTGTCTCAAAAAAGACAAAAAACAAACAAACACACAAAAAAACCAAAGTAATGCTGGGTATGGTGGCACAGTCCTGTAAACCCATCATCATTCATGGCAAGCTGATTCGGGAGAACTTTAAATTATAGGCTAGATCCTGCCTCAACTAAACATAAATAAAACATAAAAATAAATTTAAAATATCTTAAATATGTACATGCTCTGGCAATACCATTTCTGGTAATAATCCTAATAGCCCTAAACACAGAGATGTCTACTCATAAAAATTCTTATCACTAAAGTGGGCATGGTGACAAATGCTTGTAATTTCAGCTCTTGGGAGGCTGAGACAGGACAGAAAGCTAGGACACCCCATCTCAGAAAAAGGAAAAAAATAACCAAAGAGTGTGAGTGTGAATGATTTAAGTCCACGGATACAGGTGAAAATGCCATGATAAAAATCATTATTTTGTATAAGTAACACATGTTCAATTTCTAATTTTTTAATTTTTTAATTTATGTTCAACTTAAAAAAAATTTATATTGGCCAGGCGTGGTGGTGCACGCCTTGGGAGGCAGAGGCAGGTGGATCTCTGTGAGTTCAAGGCCAGCCTGGTCTACATAGTGAGTTTCAGGACAGC
>NW_008339573.1:999140-1004063 GCF_000622305.1 Nannospalax galili
ATATTTATCCTTTTTATTTTATAAGTGTATTGCCTGCTTGTATGTAAGTGCACCAGTGTCATGCAATGTCCTGCAGAGGCCAGAAGAGGGTGTTGGATCCCCTGGAACTGGAGTTACAGACAGTTGTTACCTGCCATGGGGTGCTGGGAATCGAACCCAGGTCCTCTGGAAGAACAGCCAGTGCGTTAACCACTGAGCCAGCTCTCCAGATACCTTATTTTTGTTTTGTTTTGAATATTTTACTATTTTTATTTTATGTGTACAAGTATATTTATTGCCTGCATATATGTGAGTGCACCCATGTTGCGCAATGCCACGGAGGTCAGAAGAGGGCTTTGAATTCCCCTGGAACTGGAGTTAAGGATGGTCCGTAGTCACCACATGGGTGCTAGGAATTGAACCCCGGTCCTCTGCAAGAGCAGTCAGTGTTCTTAACTGCTGAGCCATCTCTCTAGCCCCATTGGTCTCATGTAGCCTAGGTCAGCCTTGAACTCAATATGTAGTGCAGAATGACCTTAAATTTCTGATCCTATCTCTACCTCCTCAGTGTTGGATTAAAGGAATATGCTACCACATCTATGCAATGCTGAGGATGGAACTCAGGGCTTCACACATGCTAGACAAGCACCCTACCAACTAAACTACACACATCCCTAGGCCTAGGTATTTAATTTCTACATTTTGTATAACAGACGTACATTACTTTAGAATCATAAAAACAAAACACCTAATTTAAGAAAATGCTGATATAATCCCCCCCAAAAACGGACAATGAATAAATGTAAAGAAAAAAAGCCTTAAGCATCAGTTTATCTCATAACAGGAGGCAACAGCAGAAATTCCACAATTAAACCAGAAATGAAAATAAATTGAATATGGTCTCTTAAGTAGTTTACTTTTTCAGATAGAATGGTCAGGGAAAAACAGTAACAGAAACATTAATAGTGAAATAACAACAGAAAAATTTAAGCCCAAACTGGGCATAGTGGTGCACACCTGTAATCCCAGCATTTAGTAGACTGAGGTGAGAGGATTGTTTGAGGTTACATGGGCTATATATGGAGACTCTGTCTCAAAAGAGGAGTGGAAAACAGAGCACTAGGAAAGTAGAAAATCACAAAATCAAGGTTGCACCATGTACTATAAGTATCCGAGCCACACTGGACTTCCTTTTTCTAATTCTTCACAAAGCTAGGAGCCTTTTACCTTGAGTAGATGAGGAGTCTTACCTGTATTATCTTCCACTGTATTAATAACCCTTGCATATAGGTTTTCAAATCAGTCTCCAGAGAGTTTGGTTAGTGAGAGTCAATCCCCTAGAGCCCCATTACCCACGAAGTCACTAAAAATATGGGGCTTATGCCCTTATAAAACAGAGTCCATACCACTTGAGTCACTACTAAACAATCAGGAAGGTTTTACCCACCTGGAGAACAAGAGCGAGACACTTTAGCAGTAGGAATGGTAGGTTAGGAAAGGCTTAAAAATCAACAACCTATCAACAGCTGTGGAAAACTGAGAAGGAGTAACAGGTGTTATATGTCCCCCAGGCCTTGAGGCAGGAAAGCCTACAGGCACCACCACAGCTGTTGTTAAGAAAATCACCAACTACAGAAAATGTTCTTTCATATATATCACATTTTTGGTCTGTCTGTGAAGGGGAAACTAAATTAACCAGAACAAGTTGTAGGTGAGAACCAAGCAAGTGTGTACAAGCTGTTGGCAGGTGAGGAGTTAGTGAAGCAAGCCCCTGATAAACGGACAATTAAGAGGAAAGATCTGGCCTGTAAGTGGTAGCACACACCTGTAAGGTTAGGTCTCCAAGGTAAGCCTGGTCTACACAGAAAGTTCAGGGACAGCCAAAGCTACATAGCCAGACTCTACCTAACAAACAACAAAACCTAAACAACAACAAAAAAGGTATATGTGGCAGGGGGTGCTGGGCTAGGAATCTGTAAAGAGAAAGGGTATTGGACAAAATGACTGGTGTAGAGTGTAATTGGGTAGACATACTCTATAGCTCTGAAATAAAAGGACAGAGCCTTAAACTAGGTGTGGTAATACATACCTGAAATCCCTTGGAAAGCTAAGGAAGCAGCTTCTTGAATTCCAGGTTACACTGGGCTACATAGCAAGATCCTTATTAATTAGTTTTTGTTTTTCCTGACCTAGAACTTACTATGCAGCTCAGATTGGCCTTGAACGCTTGATCTTCAGGCCTCCAAGTGCTCGAATTATAGGCATGCCCCACCACATCTGACATTTAAAACATGAGCTGAGCTAGGCATGGAGACTGGTGTCAGTAGGCTCAGCTACTCAGCTACTTGGAAGGCTGAGGCAGGAGGACCTCTTGAGCCTAGTCCATTATGACCCATCGGGGGAAGAGTATTAGTTTGAGCAACATAATAGGACTCTATCTCAAGAAATAAATTTAAAGCCAGCTGTGGTGGGGCATGCCTTTAATCCCAGCACTCAAGAGGCAGAGGCAGGTGGATCTCTGTAAGATTGAGGGAAGCCTAGTCTATATAGTGAGTTCCAAGCCAGCTGGGGCTACAGGAAGACCCTATCTCAAAAAGACCAAAAAAGCCAGGCATGGTGGTGCACGCCTTTAATCCCAGCACCCAGAAGGCAGAGGCAGGTGGATCTCTCTGAGTTCAAGGCCAGCCTGGTCCACATAGTGAGTTCCAGGACAGCTGGGGCTACAGGGAGGCCCTGTCTCAAAACGACCAAAAAAAAAGTAAAAGAAATTTAAACAAAGTAGGCAAAACAGTTTAGTGCTTGAAAAAACCATGGCCCAGGTCTTCAATGCCAGTAATGGGGAGACTGAAGCAGAGGAAGATAGAGCTCTGTGAGTTTGAGGCCAGTCTGGTCTACATAAGAGTTCCGAGCCAGTCAGGGTGACATAGGGTAACCCTGCTTAAAAAAAAAGGGGGGGGGGCTGGAGAGATGGCTCAGAGGTTAAGAACACTGTTCTTGCAGAAGACCTGGGTTCGAATCCCAGCACCCACATGGCAGCTAATAACTGTCCATAACTCCAGTCCCAGGGGTTCCAACAGCCTCTTCTGACCTCCTCGGGCATTGCACGACATGGATGCACTTAACCACATGCAGGTAATACATGCATACACATAAAATAAAAATTTTTTAAAAAGGGGGGAAGCTGGAGAGATGGCTCAGTGGTTAAGAGCACAAAACATATTTACTTTAATAAACAGTAAAAACAAAAGAGTATACTGCCAGGTATCTTAGCACATGCCTTTAGTCCCAGCACCAAGGGAGCAGAAGCAGGCAGGTCTCTGTGAGTTGGAGGCCAGCCTGGTCTGTAAGTTCCAGGTCAGTCAGAGCTACACAGTGAGACCCTGTCTCGAAATAAAGCACATGATATCACTTGCATTTTTCTTTAATTTTCAAAATTGTAAGCAAAGGATAGTTGCTATATTCCAAAGGTTGAGTCAGGCCTGTGAGTTTGAGGTCAGCTTGGGCTATAGAGATCTTGTCTCCTATCACTCCTGGTGGGCAGTGGGGGAGCATTTATTTTTTGCTATTAGTGACTGATGTATGCTCTGAGTGCTGATGGAAGCCAGAGGCCAACTTTGTGAAGTCCTTCTCTCCATCTTTCTGTGGGTCCTGGGATTGAATTTTGGTCATCAGTTTTTTCCTGGTTCAAAAGAAGTGCATTAGAAGACACAAACTGGGGGAGGGAGAGTGTGAAGGTGGGGTTTCACTAGGGATGCAGCTCAGTGGTACTTGCTTAGCAGGCTCAAGGCCCTGAGTTTGATCCCCAGCACCAAACCACAAACTCTACTACAATGAAGGCTGATCTTTTAAATATGAAGTTAGGAGAAAGTAAGAAGTTTGTACACGAGAAATATGGTATTATCCTGGACCTGACTACAGTTACATTATCTAGAAACAAAGCAGGGAGGTATTAGGGTCCACCTATACTATTATAAGACAAAGAGGAAGAATTGGTAAAAAAAAAAAAAAGATGATTCAATTGTTTGAGATATTCTGCATGAAATACAACAAAATTTAATAAATTTTTTTTAAATAATAAGGAAAATAGATACACTTTCATTTCTCAAGGAAGACATCCAGATAGAAGTAACATGATAACTAGCCTGGTCAATGCTACAATTATTTTATCTCACACCAGGAGAAAGGAGTACTTGAGAGTCCAGCTTACCCTGAAATAGAGTTAAAAGATTAAGAGAAAAAATTAATGTAGATAATGCTTTCATCATTCTTCACAGTTATGGACAGCTGAGATAGCTGTGATAATCAAAACAAAATCCCAGCACTCAAGCAGAGGTGAGTGGTTCTCTGTGAGTTCCAGGCCAGCTGGGGCTACAGGGAGGCCCTATCTCAAAAAACCAGAGCTAGGTGTGGTGGCACATGCCTTTAATTCCAGCCCTCAGGAAGCAGAGGCAGGCAGGTCTCTCTCAGTGAGATCCAGATCAGCCTGGTCTACATAGGGAGTTCCAGGCCAGCTGGGGCTACAGGGAGAGCCTGACTCAAAGAAACCAAAGCCTCCACCAATCAACAACAAAACACACATACAAAAACAAAACCAATGCTACACCAACTGCATCACTGAATTGTACCATACTGCGGAAAAAAAAAGATTTAAGATAGCTCATCGGTTAGCATTCGCTGCTCTTGCAGGAGTGGGTTTGGTTCCCAGCATCTACATGGCAGCTCACAACGGTCTAACTCCACTTCCAAGAGCATCAGGCATGCATGTGGTACACATACATACATGCAAGCAAAACACTCAATACACATAAAATAAATATTTAAAAACACAGTGTCCAGGCATCGTGGCACACGCCTTTAATCCCAGCACTTGGGAGGCAGAGCCTAGTCTACGTAATGAGTTCCAGGACAGCTGGGGCTACAAGGAGATCCTGTCTCAAAGACACA
>NW_008339573.1:1004086-1031294 GCF_000622305.1 Nannospalax galili
CGCACGCACGCACGCACGCACGCACGCACGCGCATTAAAAAAAGAAGTCACCTGAGAGTTTTTCCAGAGGCAGGAGGATTAGAAATTCAAGGCCAGTCTGGACTATAGTAACACCCTGTCTTGAAATAGAAAATAAAAGCCAGCATGATGGCATATGCCTTTAATCCTAGCACTCAGGAAGGAGACAGAGGCAGGCAGATCTCTGTGCTGGGATTAAGGGCATGAGGCACCATGCCCAGCTGTTTTCTGGTTTTGTTTTGTTTTTTTTTTGTTGTTGTTGTTTGTTTTAGTGAGACAGGGTTTCCCTGTAGCCCTAGCTGACCTGGAAATATCAGAGATCTGCCTGCAGAGTGCTGGGATTAAAGGCGTACACCCGACACTGTTTTATGTTTTTTTGAGATAAGGTCCCATTCTGTAGCTCAGTTTGGCGTTAAACTCCAATCAACCTTCCTGCTTCAGTCTCCCAAACACTGGGATTACAGACCTGAGTCACCACACCCTGTTAATATTTTTTCTGTATAGCGAGAAAAACATGAAGGCTAATAAGAGTTAAAATCCATATAAGGAACTCAGAGCGATAACAGATTTTCTCAAAGGAGCAAAAAATATGTACAAATAGGAAGGAAGGACAGAGGGAACACACACACAGAAAAAGACCAGACAGAAGTCATGAAAACCTTAGATTATTATTTTTCACCTTCTAGACTGGCAATATTATTTGACAACAAAGATGAAGGAAAACAAACACTATATGCACTCTTGATGAGAGTATAAAATGCTACAATCTCACTGGAAAATAACCAGACATTACTTAATGAAATAAAACTATATATCCTAACAATCTCATTCCTCCATAGGTAAAATATACAAATAAAACCCAGATTATAAAACAAAAACATCAATAAACAAGTATACCAACGGTGTCCCCTCAAAATAAATATGGATGTCCAGCAAGAGGAAGAAAGAATAAATCATGGCATTTTCATTCTATAGAACATGAATTACCAAAAATGATGAGGGGGACAGGCATGGTGGGTGCCCACCTTTAATCTCAGCACTTGGAGGCAGAGGCAGGCAGATCTCTGTGACTTTCAGGCTAGCCTGGCTTACATAGGGAGTTCCAGGCCAGTCAGGGCTACATATTAAAGCCCTGTCTCAGAAACAAACACAAAAACAAAACAAAGGGAGTGCTTGCCTAGCTTGTATAGAGCCTCTGGAATCCACCTTCAGCACCAGGATTGGGAGAATGAGGGAAGTGTTAATTAGATATATAATTATTAATGCCCATGGTATGTTAATTTAAAATTTACAAAGCAGGCTGCAGATATTATTTAGTAATCATTTGCTTTAAAAAAAAAAAAAAAAAAAAGCAATCCTTTGCAGAGACAAAAAATTTTTTTTGAGCTAGGGTTTTATGTAGCCCAGACTAGCGGCCTCAAACTCTCTATATGGCCAAGGATGACCCTGAACATTTGATTCTCCTGCCTCCACCTCCTATGTGCTGGAATTACAGTTATGTACCACACCACTACCACACGCCAAAGTAAGGTAGAACTGGCAGGTTTGAGATTGCTTTGTTTTCTGGTGCATAGCTTTAACATTCTGCAAATAGTTTTACTTTTAAAAGAAAAGAGAAGGTAGGAGTGATGCTAAAGACTTTTTTTTTTTTTAATTTTATGTGTACGAATGTATTGCCTATATGTATGTGAGTGCATCCATATCGTGCAATGCCGAGAGGTCAGAAGAGGGCTTCTGATTCCCCGAGAACTGGAGTTAAGGACGGTTCGTAGCTGCTATGTGGGTGCTGGGAATCGAGCCCAGGTCCTCTACAAGAGTAGTTAGTACTCTTAACCGCTGAGCCATCTCTCCAGCCCCAGGTAAAGACTTTTTAATCACAGCACTTAAGAGACTGGGGCAGGTGGATCTCTAAATTCAAGGCCTTCCTGTTTTACATAGAGAGACTCTGTCTCAAACAAAACTCAAAATCTGTGGTATTTTTGTGTGTATATATTATACACATGTGATGGTCTCAAGGAGCCTGCAACTTACATGGAAAACCAAGTGTACCACTAGGTTAGGAAATAACTAAATATAAATGCATAAAAGTCCAAAAACTAAGCCTGGAGCGGTGGTGCACATCTGTAATCCCAGCACTAGGGAGGTAGAAGCAGGCAGATTTCTGAGTTCAAGGCCAGCCTGGTCTTATATAACAAGTTCCAGGCCAGCCGGGGCTACAGGGAGACTGTGACTCAAAAAAAAAAAAAAAAAAAAAAAAAAAAAGACAAAAAAAAAAAAAAAAACAAAAAAAAAAAAACAACTGTCTTTTTAACACAAAAGGCCTACTTTGAAAGACAAAGTCACTATTCCAGGAGAGGCAGAGTGGAAGAAAGTTGGTTTTGTAGCTGGCTAAAAATACCAGTAGTTGCTTGTTAGAAGAGATTTACGAGTGAAGGAAGATACCTACTGTAAGACCCTTATCAACAAATCCTCCAATAAATAGCACATTGATTTTCATTCTCTCATATCACTTCTAAAGATGCGGTTTTGGTACTCTTTTCCAAAAAAAATTTTGTTAAATATACCAGTAGTATATATTCTGAAGTATTTCTTGATCAAAAAGTATTTAGGAAGAGGGTATTAATGGAGCTAAAACTGAGAAATGTGTTTTCAATCACTTCAGAAACTCATTCATCCAACCCTCAATTACTCATCCTTAACAGGGGGCGCCCTGCTATGCATTACTCAAAACCAAGCACGTCTGAAAACATCTTAAACATAACTGAAAGAAAATCTGCCCAATCACTAGCCAGCTGCTTGCAAACTCCACCCTTGAGTACAGGAAGAACACTTTTGATTGGAAGACAGCTGTGTTTACTACAATGTGTGGTGCAAATTGGAAAGGTCCACATGCCCAGAGTCCAAAGGAAATTCGTCAAGAAAAAATGAAAACAAAACGGTAAATTCTAATCCTTTACTAATCATTGTCATTAATAGAACCTCAATGTAACTGCAATTCTTGAGCCATTTTGCAAGCTGATTAAAAAAAAATTCTTAAGACTGAATTTTGTTGTGATTGTTTCTTATCTATGCCCCTGAATAAATATACAAGACAAGCACAAATGTATTCGCAAAACCCAAACTTGCCTTTGCTCCTATATTCACATGGCCCCATGCAAGACCTCAGCATAGCTGTGAGAACACTTTGCTTTGCTTTTCCAAGAATCACTGCAAGTTTTTACAGGGTTGGAAAACCCAGTTCCATGGGCCAATTGGTAAAAAATTAATCAGTATTTAGCCTAGTAGGTGTCCAGCACTCAGTGAACTTCAAAAACCTCAGTCCTCAAGGAAT
This sequence comes from Nannospalax galili, assembly GCF_000622305.1. Classification (NCBI taxonomy): domain Eukaryota; kingdom Metazoa; phylum Chordata; class Mammalia; order Rodentia; family Spalacidae; genus Nannospalax; species Nannospalax galili. Next base: position 1,007,436 of record NW_008339573.1, read on the forward strand.
CCAGCAAACTGCAAAAATGAAAGGGTAGCCATTTCAGGTGCAGAACTCATTACCAATTCATCTGAAGGAGGAAACCAGGAAAACCACCATTGGAAGAATTGCAAAGTAAAATCCCAAAACAGAAGCTAGGGCAGACTATGCCTCAGGTCAAAGTATGCGCATAGGGTGGATCTCAGGAATGCTTTGCTTCCAGGAGTCAATTAAAGAATCAGAGGACACCTCCCCATTATCCCAGCAGTCCACCGAAAGTAAGCTGGCGAGGAATTTAGATCGAAATCTCCATCATATTTATCATCCCTACCCTCCTTACATTAGCGGTTTCTTTTTACAAATTCACTCCACTAAAGCTTCATAAATATCCTAGCAGCCTTTCTTATACAGCATGAAGAATACTTAAAGTGACTGAAGCAGCAGAAGAAAAGCCTAAACCAGGCACAAGTCAAACAACCCATGAAGACTGGTGGGGGGGGGGGGGGCTGACACACTGTTGACCACTTGGAAGAAAAAACGAACACTGGAAACCTAAATTATCCCCAGATCTCACAAATGCGTCCCTGTTTAGGAAGTAAAATGTCTGCAGAAGCAAATTCATCAGGAATATTTTCTGTTTGCTGATCTATTACATTAATTCCAAAATACCCTTCCCGCCCCATTTTCCATAGCTTTATCTACCAGAGAGGCTAGGGCTGTTATCAGAAAGAGGAACTAAATAAAGAGGCTTGACAAAATTGAAAGACAGTATTTTGCCTCCACAATAACAAAAATAAATCACGGTCTTGAATGCTATTTAACTTCTTTTACTAAGCAACTTTAATCACAAAACACTCCCAAGTCAAGCGACCAAGCTCCAAATACAAAGTTTCAAAGCAAAATCTCTCCCAAGGTTTAGGGGAGTAGCCGAACAAGAAGCAAAAAGCACCAGTCAGTAGCCTCATTCGGCTACTAACACAGACCTCAAACTTATCAAAAAGGCACAAGTGCAGCTCCTGTCACCCAGAAGCGCCAAGAGAAGGGAGCTAGAAGACAGACTTGAGAGCTGGCCTTTCTGGGGACCGCCAGGCCGAGCCTGGCTCAAACAAGAAGGAAGTAACTGCTAGATAAAAAAGCCCCGAGCAGCTCCAACTGCAGCCTTGGTGCCTCCCACAACTGCCCACATTCCGGCCCTACTCCGGGCTCCGGAAGGAACGAACCCGGAGCAGGTCTCCTGAGGGGGCCTGGGGACCATAGGTTCGCGTCTTCTGGCCGAATTCAGCGGGACCCGGGCATCCAGGGTTCGAGAGACTGCTCTGAAGGCGTGTAGGGGGGGAGTACGCCGAGCAAAGGGTCGCCCAGGAGGCGGGGCCTGCCGGCTAGAAGCAGCAGCAGCAGATCCTGGCACCCCGGCCGCCCCCCGAGAGAAACTGGGGCGCGCACCCCGACGCGGAAGCTACGCCGGCCAGAGCTCAGTGCCGGGGTGCCGGCGGGGGGCGCTGAGGAGATCCGGGGGCGCAGAACTGGGTCACCCCCACCTCGCCACCCCCCTCACAAAGGCCCCCGGGGAGGCCGCCCACAGGCCCCGCAGCCCCGGCCTCGAGTGCCCGCCTCAGCCTCCACTCACCGCTAGGTCCTGGGGCACCGCCCCGCTCATGGCCCGCACCGTGCCTGCCCGCCAGGCCCGAGTGCGCAGCGCAGGCCCCGGATCTCCGCTCGCCGCCGCGGGGGCCGAGGCCGAAGCTGAGGCCGCGGTGTCCGCGAACAGAAGCAACAGCCGCTTGCCCACCGGGGAGGCCGCCGCGTCCGCCATCGCCAGGGCCAGCCGGACCCGCGCTCCCGCCCGCTGCCTCCCACCACCTCCACCGAGCACCCGATCCACCCGCAAGGCCTCCCTCCGCACCACCCGCGGCCGCCGATCCCCCCCACCCCCCCCAACAGCCACCACCAACCACCACCAACCACCGGCGCCGCGCAGCGCCCCCCGTGGCCGGGAGCGGAGTCGCAGCCCGGGCCGCACACAGCGCCCCCAGCGCTCCGGAGCCGGGCGGCAGCTCTCGGCCCCTCGCGGCGCTCCGCCCCAACCTCCCCCCGGACCTGCAGTGCCCCCTGCGGCCAGGAGGGGAATTGCAGGTTCGCCCGCGGACTGGGGGAAGTGGGCGGGTCCTGAGTCCCCCATGGCACCATTTCTAGCCCCAGTCTTCAGCGGGTCACATGTTGAGAAGCTTAAGTTTACTCTCCTGGAACACCTAAGACTTTTTAGGGGGTTGAGGGATGAGGGGCAAGGTACCTAGAAGATGAGTGTTTTGAGCTAAGATTTTACTAACCCCAATACTCCATTATATCCTACCCCGAAAATGAGTTCTGCTCCCTAGCATCTTTTAAGAAACATTCACCCCATTGGTCCACAGGACATTCTATCTTCCTTCTCATTGGCGGGTAACATAATGCTATCTTATTCTACACTACCAGTACTTCATAGGTTGCCTTTCCAATTGGCCAATGCATTACTACAGCCATTGGATGTGATTATGCTGTTTCCATTGGCTAAAGACTAATGTGCCTCCAACATCTCGGTGTTCTTCCTTGAACCCACAGAGCCACTTCCCTTTTCCAGTCTGCCAATATTATTAAGTCTAGGTGTTGTAAGCCAGGCGTGGTGGCGCATGCCTGTAGTCCCAACACTTGAGAGGCAGAGGCAGGTGGATCTCTGTGGGTTCAAGGCCAGCCTGGTCTACATAGTGAGTTCTAGGCCAGCTGGGGCTACAGGGAGACCCTGTTTCAAAAAGACCCCCCCCAAAAGAAGACTAAGTATTAACTTTCAGGTAAATTGGAAGGAGACCACACTTCAATTTACCATGGAAGTAATGGGGTTAAAGGTAAAGGAAGTCCACTAATACCCATTTGATTTCAGGTATGACATACTGATTAATCCCAATTAGAAAAGGAGGTGGTAAGAGAGGGCAGATGCTGAGATTTTGGCTAGACTGTTATTCACAATACACTATGGGAAACTAATCATTTAATGTTGGTAATGTCAGACCATCATGTTTCCAATAGTCTCTTGAATATATAGACTAAGTATATACAAAGATAAAATGTCTAGTAATAATATATGACTGTTACTCCAAAAGTGGCTATTTCTTTCATTGATCTGTCCCACAGAAAGGTAAGTAGTAGTTGGGTTATTTTTCTCCAAGGTGTCTATCTAGTTATCTCCTTGTGTACACCCTTGATCTACATTTCTTGTGGTAAAGACTGGGTTGGGAGACACCAACTACCAATTTTAGTTATATAAGACAAAACATCTAGGGAAGTCTTTCTAGAACTAACTCTATGGAGCACCAAGGCAACATTTCCTCCCTACTCAAAACTATCCCACAGCAAACCTCAGGCCTTGACTCAAATGTTTTTCTGGTGAGATAAATCATAGAACACAAAGTCCATAAATTATTTGGAGGAAAACAGGGATGAATTCATACAGGACCTACAGTTTTTTTTACAAAAATTAACTACTGAGATTTTTCTCCCATAGAGAGCTTTAATCACTGCTCCAGTGTCTAAGGCTGGTTTTCATATTTAAGCTCAGGGATAGAAAGAACAGAGAATTTCATTCAACAAATATGACAGGAGCTTTTCATGTATCGGGATATTTCCAAAGTATTGAGGCCACAATAAAACAAAATAAACATGAATAAACTGAATTTAAAAAAATTGAATAAAACAAAACCCTAGCCCTCATAGAAATTTTACCTCTTTCCAATAAGGGACTTCAGCAATGAAAAATGATTAACACACACAGAACTACAAGGCTGGCAATGTAATTCAGCGGGAGGAATATTCACCTAGCATGTGTGCAAGGCCCTGGGTTTGGTCCCCAGGACCACAAAAGGCAAAACCAAAAATACAAAACAAAAATTTAAAAACCAACTATAAAATTCAAAAAAAGAGGAATAAAGTCATTTTAGATGTTCAAACTTTACCCCTGCTCAAGCAGGTGAAACAAGTTTTAAAGATAAAAAAAGCTGTAATTCAAAGCTTCTTTAACCACATGCCTCTGCCCTACTCAACCCATCTCCAAAGCCACACCTTTGTTTTAAGGGCAAGTGACAACTCCCACTCACTAGTGTAGGTTTACATCCAAATGTTTCTACTTCAGGTAGTCATGTCAATCCTGTCCAGCATACTTCATTGGTATTCAATGATGAGTACCACAATTTGAAGCAGGAAAGTAGGACTGAAGCTAAGCAACTTTTGACTGCTGCTTGGTAAAGAAAGGCTAAACTTTAAGGACAGAAACTCATGCTTGGATCTCTAAGCAACTATATTTCACCCACACATTTTCAAAGAAATGTTAGGGTAAGAGGAAAGGGTGGAATAGAAAAGTCTGAAAATGTAAGCCACACAATTTCTTTCAGCAAATTAACAATCCAAATAGAAGCATTAGGAAAAGTATCTTCTAAGACAAAAGAGCTTTGATATTAGAATGATCTTGCAAACAGTCTTTTTAGGATGGAGAAGTTACCCAGATCTTTGGAATTCTGATGATTAAATCTCCATCTCTCTAGGATACAGCATGTAGCAGTGAACTCTGAAGGGATTCCTTGTCATCTCCCACTCTCTTCCCCAGCACCCACAGCCTATGAACTGACCTAGACAAGTTTCTAAATGTACCATCAAGTGTTTCTCAGGAAACTGGAATGTACTGATACCTGTGGCTTCTATCAGCTGCAAGTGAGAGTGATAACAAGGAAGAGGCGACATGTGTTAAGTGCCAGGGAAAAGGGACCAAGACAGATTGACAGACTCCCAGGCAACAGGATCTGATCTGCTATGGTCATAAAGGGTCTAGGGATCAGATATACTGCCCTTTTGGAATGGCCTGGTCATGTCTTAGAGAAAGGAACAACAAAGTTAGTGGCCTTCTCTCTGCCCTGTTTTTTTTTTTTTTTTTTTTTTTTTTTTTTTTAGGGTCTCCCTCCTGTAGGAAAGGGAAAAAGACACTATAGTACACAAGGTTGCTTGGGAAAATGGATTATTCTAATAAAACTTTATTTTTTCAAACACAGCCACAGAGGCAGAACCTCATGTTTTAACACACACAGACTTATGGATTTTTTTTTTTAATATAAAACAAAGTTTACGAAAAATTTTTTTTTTCCACTTTTTGTTTCTGTAATCCCATTAGCACAGGGACTTTGGCAGCAGGTGGGAGTGAAGGGCAGCTGGGGCTGCCACTGGGCAGTCACCGGGCACAGGAGGAGAGCATCAGCCTGGGAGTGGCTTCACTCACACACGCAGGAATACTCACCTACTGGCCAGCCACATCATACACGCAGCACAGATGCAGACATCTACTCAGTGTCAGCCACAAGCCCTGGAGGTGTGCTCCACTCTGAGTAAGCCCAATATGTGAAAACCCAAATATTTAAAACAAAGTACAGGAAGGTTGCTTGCTTTACAAAAGAAGCAATCATAGGCTGCTTTTAAATGGTCAGCAATCCAAATGCATTTAAAAAAGTAAGCATTTGGTTTACATAGAACTTTTGGAACAGATCTATTGTATCAAGCAAAATAATTCACTTCTTGAAAAGGCTTGTTCCAGGGCCAGAGGTGCTTAGATTTGGAAGCAAAATGATAGTTCTGACTAGTTTAACTTTCCAGACTTAAAATAATAGAATTAAAATATGACTGTATGCCTTCTTTCCTAAAGATGGTGACCTAGGGTTTGGGGAAAGCTAGGATGGTGACAGAACTACTGCCTTCACTTAAGCTTAGGACCTGCAGAGACCCTAATGGCATTGCCAGGACCTACAAAAAGCTGGCACTGCCAACCTGCAGCAGAGCGCCCCAGGATGAGGATGCACCAGGAGATAAACTGGCACTAGGGAAATTATGGACCAAAGAGGGAGAAGAACCAGAGGAGGGATGAAAACGAGGATGGGTAACTCCTGGGCTCAGTTTTCCTGATTCTCCAGAGAGCCTCTCTTAGGCCCTTAGAGGCTGGTAGCCCAGTGATAGTATGTGGAAACTAGCCAGGAGATAGGGAAGAGCTTAGAAAACTAAAGCCTCTGAGGGCCACAAGCTCGAGAAGACACGGGCACCTCCCCTGAAGTGGAGGCAAGGAGGCTAAAGCCTCAGTGGTAGTCCTAGCTAATATGTGGGAGAAGCAATAAACATCAGGCTCAATTCCACAAAGAAAAAACACAGACCTTAGTCTTCTGAAACGTGAGGAACTGAGGTCTAAGATATTCTGGAAACTGAACAGAAAAATGCCCTTGTAAAAAATGGGAAGGGCAGGTCCAATTTGGTTATGCAGGGTCTTCTAAAAAAGCCTACAGTAGTGGCAGCTTCTATATGCAGATCCACCAATGCCAGCTACAAAGGTATCTGCAATCCTTAAATCCATCACTGTAGCCACTGGGACCTGCTACCCTGGCTCAAGTTGTGGGCGAGAAACAAAAAAGGAAATTCAATCCAACAACAAACTCCCAGCTGCTTCTCACAGCCTTTGCTTTACACATCCTCAGCCAATCCCTCAGTGAGCCCCAGGGTTCTCTCAGGGCCAATTAGAGGCAAATAAACATTTCCTGGCAAAAGTGGAAGACAAGCAAACTATTAAATGCTGAACACCCTTCCTCTTTCTCAAGCAGGTCAGGAGAGCGTTATGGGCCTAGATCTTGCAAGAACAGGTTTCTCAACAACCAGCTTTCAAAAGGCATTGCTGGGTGGGCTCAGGGCTGCTGGGGACTGAATATCACTGCTCCTGCTGCAGGTCTGCCTCAATATATCCTGGTGATCAACCTTGTCTCTTATCGATCAGAAGATGAAAGGGTCCCCTGGTGAAGAAAAGAGGGAGCCCCTCAGCTCTGCTTCAGTGGTCTATGTTTGCACTCAGAGAACAAGCAAGGCAGGCTGTATACAATAGTTTAGATAATCTGATGAAAACAAAAGGATCAGCTCAGAATAAATGTGGCAATCTTCCTACAAACCCTCAATACTAGATTTATCTAGTGGGAGAGAGTGGGACTGAGAAAAAGACTATTAGCTGAGGTTACAGCACTTAAAAGACTCTGCTAGACCCCAACAGAGAACCCTTTGCAGAGCAAGTGATGCTATGGATTATAAGCCTGGTTCCAGAGCTAGTAAGACAAAAGGAAAATTTGGAGCCCCCTCTCCTCGACTCCTTGAACAAGCCCACTGTCATATTAAAAACTCAAGATTCTGGGGGTATCCTGATGCTCTGCTGTTAAAAGGAGCAACTGCCTTCCTTCCCTAAGGCTACACAAACACCTTTCCTCAAGTATATTCCCACACACACACGCACACACACTCACACAATTTCTCCAAGGAGGCTGAACGAACCCCCCCAACCCTGGCCAAATTCTAAGACACAAGTGCCCTTTGAAGCAAAGGGGCTAGTGAAATTCCCCGAGCTGGGGTCAACAGACCCCTTCCTTCCCTGCCCATTGCTTTCTCAGGGGCAGGGATACTCACACTCAGGGCCGCCACAGGGAGTCTGCTCTGGGGATGTCCCTCCCGCCACCAGCTCTGTTTATCTTGTCCCGGCCAGTCTCTTGGCATGGTCGAGCTTGCTGGAGCGAGGAGACTTCGGCTGCCCTGAGTCGGAGCCCTCCACTCACCCCCTTTCCCAGGCTGGGCTCTCAGCCTTGGGGCCTTCACACTTGTTAGTAGCCATATGACAATCAGTCTGTGTGGCCCCAGGAAGTAGCCTCTCAATTTTAGTTTTCCTCAATCAGATTCAGGTCCAGGTCCCCAAAGTCCTGCTGACACAGTGTCCGCTTGCTTAGTGCCTGTCGTCCCCACCGAACAGCCCCCTCTTCCTCCTCTTCGCTTTCACTCAGCACCTGGGATGAACCCTCAACAGGGCTGCAGGAAGCAGAGAGAGGTGGTGGGCTACAGGCCATGAACCACGGTGGAGAGATGCTGCTGCCTTCTCGAGCTGTTTCTTGGAGACAGAGGCCTCCTGAGTATGGTTTCTGTCAAAAAACAAAGTTAAGACAAATATATTAACTTCCCAAAGTCTCCTAAGGTATATTTCGAAGTGCACCTCTCAGTTATACTTGAAGGCAAAAATCCTAGGCTTCAGATGAGGCTGGTAAACTGTTGATAGAATTTGGAAAATTTAGTATACATGTACGTACATTTCTCTGAGCAGAGCCTACAGTTCTCATCAGATTGAAGAATAGAAGCTTAGGGGCTAGGGTTTAACTCAGTGGTAGAACATTTGCACAGCATGGCCAAGGTTCAATGACAAGCACCACAAAAAAGAATAGAAGCTATAATGAGGGTGCGGGGGTAGCGGGGAAGGATAGATAGCTCAGCAGTTAAAAGTGCATATTGCTTCTCCAGAGAACCTGAGTTCCGGTTCCTAGCACCCATATTGGGTATTTTACAATCACCTGTAACTCTAGCTCCAGAGGATCCTATACCCTCTTCTGTCCTCTGAGGGCACCTGCACTCACTTGCACATACCCTCACACACAGTTTTAAAATCTTTTTTTTAAAGAGAAAAGACTTATTTAAAAACAAAACAAGTTATGAAGGGCCATAGTGGTGCACACCTGAAATCTCAAGAGTTCAGGAAGCTGACGCCAACCTGGGCTGCTTAGCAAGACCTTGTCTCCAAACAACAATAACAAAAAAGACACTAATTTATAAACTCCATGCAGGCAGGAACACCATCTATATTTGGCTGGTCTGTTCTGCCAGTGCCTAAGCAAAGTCAAGTACATAGATTTTCAGTGAATGCTTCCTGTTCCCTAAACGACTAAGGGAACAAACTCTCAAAGAGGCCTGTAATCTAGTGGTCTAGAAAGAAAAATATGGAAAACATGGGCAAGTGCATATACAGCTGTTCTTATGACTAGGAAAGTAAAAAAGTATTTGTTGAATTCATAAACATCACTGTTCGTCTTGCTTAAGCCTTCAAAGGCCCAATGAAGCAGTGAAGAGCGAGTAGCAAACAAAACCAGTCCTGAGCATAAGGAAGAATAGGGAGCTGGTGACAGGGCTTTTTCTCAGAGGAAAGTGCCTCTAGCAGGACAATTACTGACCCTTGTTGAAAAGTTTAATGTCTCACCCTAATTTCTTTGGAACTTCAGGCCTGACTAATTTGATAGGACAGAAGACCTTCAGTGATAAACCTGGAATAGTCCCAGGCAAACCCAGAATGGTCATCCTAAGATAAGCTATTACAGAAGAGTTCCCAAGGAGGCAAAACAGCTTAACTCATCCTCCCACTCCTAGCCACACTCCTCTCATCTACTAGTCCCACCTGATTCATCTTGTCAAAATCCAAAGAAGGCCGAAGGCGCCGGGAGTCTTCTTCTAGACGCCGCTTGACCCCAGTTTTGCGTGCATCCAGATCACAAGGCTGTGAGCGGCTTCGGGGAAGATTGCGGAGACCTCGAGGTCTCCAGGGCAGCTCTGGGGATGATGCAGGGGAGCTCCGAGTAGAGGGCAAGAAACGGCTTGCCTGTGGGCCCAGGCTGGGTGACAGGGAGAAGCGACGCTGGGGTGGGCAAGGTGACAGGGACTCAGCATCACTCTCCCAGGAACCGCTCTGAGGAGAGGTGGCACAGGGTTGAGAGGAATCCTGAGCCAGGGCCAGGCTGAAGAAAGGAGGGCTGTAGGGTCTGTGGGCTGGGGCACATTGAGAAGAGGCACTGGGAGCTTGGAGGAACCTGAGGCTGGAGACCCTCTTTGGGGGGCTCTGGTGAGGCACCTGCGGCCCACCCCCTCCAGCACTTCCCCGATGCTTGATGGGAGTCCACAGCTTGGAGGGGGCAGGCCGCCACGCAGGCTGCCAGCGAGACAGGTCCACAGGCACCGAGAGAGAGCGGCAGTGCCTCTTGGATGGAGGGGCAGGGGGCACAGGAAGCTTCTCTGGGTCTGGGGGCTCAGGGCTTAGTACTTGGGAGAGGGGTTGTTCTTGTGGAGAGGTGCCCCGACTGGGTGGTCTAAGGTGTAGGCTCAAGCCAGAAGGATGGTAGCTGAAGTTGAGGCTGTCCTGGAACTCAGCACAGGAACAGTGAGGCAGGCCCCTCCAGGAAGCACCTTCTGGAATGAATTTGTAATAAAAAATATTAATAATAGCTAACATGTGCCACGTAATGTAATAAAAAATATTAATAATAGCTAACATGTGCCACGTAATGTACTGAGCATTTCATATATTTTCCCCCAAATATCTATAAAATAGGTATTATGAATATCCTTTTTTCCACAACTGACAGTAGTCTAATAACTTGCCCCAAATCATGTAGCAATCAAACTGAAAGCAGGATTTGAACTTAACCACTATATGCTATACTATGTTCAACATAAGAAACCACAGCAGGCATGGTGGCACATGCCTTTAATCCTAGCATTCAGGAGGCAAAGGTGGGCAGATCTCTGTGAGATCAAGGCCAGCCTGGTCTACATAGTGAGTTCTAGACCAGCTGGGGCTATAGGGAAACTGTGTCACAGTAAGACCAAAAAAAAAAAAACCACATGGAATCATGGAATAAAACATTCAGTACTGGGCTGGAGAGATGGCTCGGCGTTTAAGAACATTGGCTGTTCTTGCAGAAGACCCAGGTTCGAACCCCAGCACCCACATGGCAGCTAACAACTGTCCATAACTCCAGTTCCAGGGGATCTGACAGCTTCTTTTGTCCTCGCAGGCACTGTACAACACGGATGCAATTATCTACATGTAGGCAATACACTCATACACATAAAATTAAAAAAAAAAATTCAGTACTGTCTACCACATCCTGTCAAAGGTAAAGTATGTCAAGAGGAACCTACATGTATGTGTGCCCTGCTCAGGCCCAATCCACTCCATTAGCCCTATCTATAACCCACCCTTCCCTACTCCCAGCCTGAGTTCTGAAAATCAGGCCTATGTTCTCCTCCTTTGGCCCTTTTCTCGTGTATCAACAGGACCAAGACAGAAGGCAAAGATGTCAAGGGTAAGTTACCAAGCAGGTCAAGCAATCACTTCTATTCTCAAGAAAGGAAAATTTGACAGCAGAACACATGCTTAAGAAACCCTAAGATTTTTATGTTGCTTTTGTTCCTGTGCATATACTCTGATTCCCTTCCCCTTGGGCCTTCTTTTAAAGCCAAACAGATTTGGGGACAATTGGGTGTGATGATTCAGGCCTATAATTCCAGCACTTTGGAGACACCAGCAAGAGGATCTGAACTGAGTTCTAGGCCAGCCTGGGTTGCATGAGACTCTATCTCAAAAACAACCAACCAACCTCCCTATCCCCACCAAAGATAGAGGAACCAAAAGAAAGTGAAATGGGCTAAAAGGAATGATCCTCACTGCATTCCAATCAAAACTGTGACTTTTTAAATTTTTTATTTATTTATTTTTTAATTTTTTTTTTTTATGTATGTGAGTGCACCCGTGTTGTGCAGTGCTGCGGAGGTCAGAAGAGGGCTTCAGATTCCCCTGAACTGGAGTTAAGGATGGTTCGTAGCCCTCTGCCTCCCAAGTGCTGGGACTAAAGGCGTGGGCCACGACGCCCGGCTTAAATTTTTTATTTTTAAGCTGGGCGTGGTGGTGCACACCTTTAATGCCAACACTCAGGAGTCTGGAGGCAGAGACATCATCTTTGAGTTCAAGGTCAGCTGGGGCTACAGAGAAACCCTGAATCAAAAAGACCAAAAACAATTTAATTTTGTTATGTGTATGAGTGTTATGGCTGCACGTATGTAAGGGCACCCTTGTTGTGCCATGCCCATAGAGGCCAGAAGACGGCATTGGAGCCCCTGGAACTGGAGTTACAGATGGTTGTTAGCCACCATGTGGGTGCTGAGAATCAAACCTGGATCCTCTGCAAGAGCAGTCAGTGCTCTTAACCACTGAGTCATCTCTCCAGCCTCCAAACTGTGACTTTTTTGTATGTGTATTGTGTATACATGCTCCTGTGGGTGTGTGCACAAGCCTCTGCATGTTGAGCCCAGAGGTCAACATCAGATGCCTTCTTCACTCTCTACCTTATTTATCTGTGTAGTGCACTCGCACCAGTGCCACAGGGTGCCACGTGTGTGGAGATCAGAGGACAACTTGAAGTCAGTTCTCTAGTTCTGTCTACCAAGTAGATCCTGGAAATAGAGCTCTCATTTGTTGACAAGCACCTACCTGTAAATCCATCCCTGCAGATACATCCCCCCTGCACTTAGTTTTTGGAGGCTGGCTGGTCCATGAGCTCCAGGGATTTGCCTGTCTCTACCTCCCTAGCACTGAGATTATAGACTGGTGCCACCATGCTTAGTTTTTAGGTGAGAGATGGGAATCTGAACTCAAATCCAAATGCTTACATCAAAAAGCACTTGATGAACTGAGGCATCTCCCAGACCCCCAAAAATTGTGAACTTTGTTTGTTTAAGGATTTTTAAGAGGCTGGAGAAATGGCTCAGGGGTTAAGAGCACTGTTGTTCTTGCAGAAGACCCAAGTTTGAATACCAGCACCCAAGTGGCAGCTAAAAATTGTCCATAACTCCAATGCCAGGGGATCTGACACCCTCTTTTTTGTCCCCTGCAGGCACTGTATGACACAAGTGCACTTATATACATGCAAGCATAACACATACATAAAATAAAATATAAATTTTTTTTTAAAAGAAGATTTTTTGGCTGGGTGTGGTGGCGCACACCTTTAATCCCAGCACTTGGGAGGCAGAGGCAGGCAGATCTCTGTGAGTTCAAGGCCAGCCTGGTCTACATAGTGAGCTCCAGGACAGTTGGGGCTACAGGGAGACCCTGTCTCAAAAAGACCAAAAAAAAGAAGTATTTTTAAGTGATTTATTTATTTATGTTTATAAAGTGTTTTGATTTCTGGTATGTTTACTGGTTTGTGTGCAATGCCTACAAAGGTTGGTAGAGGAAGATAGAGCTGCCATGTGGGTGCTGGGAGTCCAAACCTAGACCTCTAGAAGTACAGCAAGTGCTCTTAACCCCTAGGCCACCTCTCCAGCTCTATCCCTTCTTTGTTTTTTGAGGCAGGGTCTCAGGTAGTTCAAGCAGGCCTCAAAGTTGGTATGTATCCAGTGCTGACCTTGAAGTTCTTATCCTGCCTCTACTTCCCAAGTGCTGAGATTACAAATGTGTCCCACACCACCTAAAATTGTGATCTTGGAGGAAACAGCTCACTAGGGAACAATAGGGCTATTTCAAGCCCTGATTAGAATTTTATAGAAATGGAACAAGTCTGGGTTGGGAGAGATGGCTCACCAGCTGCCTTTACAGAGGACCTGGGTTCAATTCCCAACACCTACACAGCAGCTAACAACCATCCATAACTCCAGTTCTAGGGGAATTTGACACCACCCTCTTCTGTCCTCCTCAGATACTGCACAACATGAACATAGTTACATACATGCATGCAGGCAGTACACTCATACACATTAAAAAAAAAAAAAAAAAGCCAGGTGTCATAGCACACTCTTTTAGTCCCAGCACTCAGTAGGCAGAGGCAGACAGATCTCTGTGAGATTAGAGGCCAGCGTGGTCTACATAATGAGTGCCAGGCCAGGTGGGGCTACAGGGAGACTCTGTTTCAAAAAGACCAAAGACAAAAAAAAAAAAAAAAAAAAAAAAAAAAGAAAGAAAGAAAAGAAATGGAACAAGTCACAAGTATATGAAGCCAGATTTGATGACAAGTGTTTGGTTAATAATTCTTCCCCCTACTAACCTTTATAAGGGTTGGGATCATGGATCCTTATGACGGTATAATACCTGACTTTCAACAAGTACTTAGTAAGAGAAAAAGAGAATGAAAGAAATACTTTGGCAACTCACTTCCCATGCCAGGTACCCCAGAAAAGAAAATGAGATGCATAACAGCCCAGCAGCATGGTTTAGAGAGTTTCTAGTTGTCTGCCCATGATCACAGGTCCCTGAATTTATAATTTAGGAATTCACATTGCAGACATATTTTCACATATGAAAAATGACCTATGTGCAGGGTGTGGTGGTGCACGCCTTTAATCCCAACACTCTGGAGGCAGAGGCAGGCGGATCTCTGTGAGTTCAAGGCCAGCCAGGTCTACATAATGAGTTCCAGGACAGCTGGGGCTACAGGCAGACCCTGTCTCAAAAAGACCAAAAAAAGAAAAAGAAAAGAAAAATGACCTATGTATAAAGTTATTCACCACAGTTCTGTGTGAAGAACAGAAGACTGGGGACTGGAAAGGTGGCTAAGCTGGTAAGAGCACTTTGCTGCATGAACAGAGTTAAAAAGCCAGGCACACATGTGCCTGTAAACAAACACTGTAGAAGGGAAGAGAGGAGGATCACTGCGGCTTGCTGGATGCCAGCCTAGCTCCACTTTCAAGAGAGACTCCATTTCAAAAGAATAAGGTGGAGAGTAAAACAGGACACCTGTTGTCCCCTGGTCTCTCTCTACCCACACATACACACATGCATGTAACACCCCACACACATGCCACATTCTCACACATACACACCAAAAAAAAAAAAAAGAAAAAATTGGAAACTACTTAAATATACTTTAATAGACCAAAAAAAAAAAAAAAGTATAGAATGGCATGTAGTATACAACATACAAATATATGTTTACTTTAAAAAATTTTCTTGATTGTATGTGTGTTCTGCCTGCATATTTGCAAGTACACCTATGCATACAACGCCCTCAGGTCAGAAGAGAGCTCGGATCCCTGGAAACTGTAGTTACGGTTATGAGCAGTCTTATGGGGTGCTGGGAACTGAACCTGGGTCTGTTGTACAAGCAGCCAGTGCTATTAACTGCTGAGCTCTCTCTCCAATCTAAACATACACTTTTATATTCACTTCTGTTTATATAAGAAATTCTGGAATTAGCAAGATGGCTCAGTAGGTAAAGGGTGTGCTTTGCTGACAACCCTGAAACCTGAAATCATTCCCAGGACCCACACAGAAGGAGAGAACCAACTCCTGCAAGTAGTCCTCTGATTGTCACAGGCCATGGTATATATACACATGAATAAATGTAGTTTTAAAAATCAGTTTTTGTTTTTGTTTTTTTTTTTCGAGACAGAGTCTCACAATGTAGCCCTGGTTGGCTTGGAACTCACTAGGTAGACCAAGCTAGCCTTAACTCAGAGATTCCACTACTTCTGCCTCCTGAGTGCTAGTATTAAAAGCGTGCACTACCACACTTCTTTTGAGACAGAGTTTCACTATGGAGTCATAGGTGATGTAGAACTTGCAATATAGACCAGATTGGCCTCAAACTCACAAAGATGTGCCTGCCTCTCCCTCCAACAGCATGGTTTAGAGAATTAAAGATGTAGCATTAAAGATGTGTGCTATCATGCCCAGCCGAAAAATCAGAAATTCTGAGTTAGGCCTGGTGACATAGGCCTGTAATCTGGAGGTTACAAGTTCAAAGCAACTATGGGCAATTTGGAAAAACCCTATCACCAAATAAAAAGTAAGCTGGGTATGGTAGCACATACCTATAATCCCAGTACTTGGGAGGTAGAGGCAGAGGATCAGGAATTCAAGATAAGCCTCAGTTACATATATTACAAGTTCAAGACCAGAGTGGGCTAATGAGACTGTCTCAAAGAAAAAGAAACAGAGAACTGGAGCTATAGTTCAGTAATAAAGTGCTTACTTAGCATATTTTAGCCCTAGGTTTAATCCCAAGCACTGAAAAAAAAAAAAAAAAATCCTAGTGGATATGTGTGTGTATGTACAAGAAAATAGTTAAAAGCCAGGTGTGGTAGCTCATGTCTTGAATGCCAGCACTTAAGAGGCAAAGGCAAGGAGATCTCTATGAGATGGAGGGCAGCCTGGCCTGCTGGGGCTAGGGAGACCTGTCTCAACAACAAAAAAGAAACTAGTGAAGCTGGAAAGATGGCTCAGTGGTTAAGGACATTGGATGTTCTTGCAGAAGACCCAGGTTGGAATCCCAGTACCTATATGGCAGCTAACTGTCTGTAACTCCAGTTCCAGGGGATCTGACGCCCTCTTCTGTCCTTCACGGACATTGCATGACATGGATGCACTTATACACATGCAGGCAATACACATACACACATAAAATAAAAATAATAAATAAAATTGAAAATAAATAAATAAATAAATAAATAAAAAGTTAACAGGGCCCGGCAAGAAGGCTCAGCAAGTAAAAGCACTTGCCACCAGAGTTCAAGCCCCCAAACTCATATGGCAGAAAGAGAACGAACTCCTGCAGGTTGTCTTCTGACCTCTACATGTATATTGTGGCACTCTGCACCACACACACAAACACACACACACACACACACACACACACACACAGTCACATGCCCACACACAAATAAATGTGAAAAAGGAAATTTTTGGTTCACCGAGATAGCTCATGACCTGAGTTCAAGGGTGGAAGGAGAGAACTGACTCCTGAAAATTGTCCTCCGACCTCCACATATGTGCTGTGGCATGTATACACATGTACATACATCATAAATAAATTAAAATGTTGTAAAGAAACTAATAACAGGAATTACCACCCCTTAATACCCTCAGTTCCTGAGATAAGCCAAGGGCTTCATACATGCTAGGCACCTGCCCTATCAAATAAGCAACAGCTTTCAGAAGTCACTTTTAGGGAGGTGGTAGAAGCCAAGTGGATTGGAGACAGGAGAGGATGACTTTCATCAGCATAACCTTTTTGTTAGTATTTTTAAATCCAAAACAATTAGATTAAAAAAGTTCCCACAAACAGCCAAGCACACCTTTAATCCCAGCACTCGGGAGGCAGAGGCAGGTAGATCTCTGTGAGTTCAAGGCCAGCCTGGTCTACATAGTGAGTTCCAGGACAGCTGGGGCTACAGGGAGACCCTATCTCAAAAAAACAAAAACAAACAAACAAAAACACTGTTCTTGCAGAAGACCCAGGTTCGAATCCCAGCACCCACATAGCAGCTAATGACTGTCTGTAACTCCAGTTCCAGGGAATCCGACAGCCTCTTCTGTCCTCTACGGGCATTGCATGACACGGGTGCACTTACATACATGCAGGAAAACACTCATACACCATTAGAAATCAGTAAAAGAAATGTGTGGACAGAGGCACACACAAATATATACAAAAACATAGATGCCTTACCAGATACAAGCTGGAAAGGGTTCCCACAGTTGGATATGTCTGCATGATCAGGCAAAGGCTGAGAGAGAGATTATTCATCATTATTTGGGTTCAGGACACAATGACAAATTTCTAAAGCGACTTTTTAAATTCTTCCTGTAGTTCATGGGCTACCAGGGTGTCAGAGACTCCTAAGTGTTCTCTTCCTATTGTCTTCCCAAAGTTAGTAAGTGAAACAATCCACATCTTCCAACATCACAAACCCTTCTCCACCCAAGTTTTACTGTCCCTTTTTTCTCACTGGAAAAAAAAAAAAATCCTGCCCTTTCCTTTTGGGTTGGGTTTTGAGCTTTGGTGGGCTCTTCTAGTACAAGTATGATGCTTCATACAATACAGGACAAGGGTAAAGAAGTAGCAACAGTCTCAGAAAAAAAGGGGGAGAGGGAGCATGAAGAAGCAGAAAGACTGGTCTTTTACCAGACTGATGCTGAAGCGTGTGCATTTCAGCTCATCCAGAGTCTGCTTCTGTAGCTGCTCAGTGATCAGAGTTATCATGTTTCTGCCCAGGATTTGACTTGCACACTTTGGAGCAAATGATGTCTTCCCTGTTGTTCTTCCAGACCTCACTCATGAGCCGTCTTCTGCCACTGCAGCACCATTCTAGCACCATTGGGATTTCCCTCTCCAGTCATGCCTGCTGAGTCTGCCAATTACAGAGGGACCAGCCCCCAAGTAATATTAGAGGTGTACCTGGTCCAGAGATGGAGAATGCATGGCATACATACTACAGCACCCCTATTCCAGGCCTCTGGCAGACATCATTAATTGATTACAACTCTTTCCTGGTAAGCCTAAAGATAGCTTCAGAAACATTCTGAACTTGGCACACCAGGTATTCAGTGAAATAAACTGGAGTTGGCAAGCAAACTGAAACCTATTTACCATTAACCTGGCTTATACTCTGTTGTTTCTACCTACAATATCAATACCACTTAGAAAACAGCTCAAATGAGAAAGATGCCAAATGGTTAGTTCTATACTGACTGGCACAATATTTTCTTTATCTTGTGGCTAGAAGCCAAGAAAGAACCCTTCTCCTAAACCACAGAAATACAGTACAAGCAGCAGCAATGGTTGTAGGTATCTCTTTTTGCTTCAGACCAGAATGAATAGGATTTTATATCCTCCTATGGCCTGAACAGCTAATGCAACATTACTTTCCAATAGAGACTGTGGATATTCTTTTTTACAATGAGAAGACAGGAAATGGTTAGAGTAGTTCTTATTACATTTCAACTCTACAGATACTAAAAACAACTCCATGACTTAATTCAGCTAAGTGTTTTACCTACTCTGACTCAAAGAGCATGTATATAATTAATCAATAATCTTTATTATGGTCAATTTCTGAGTGAAGCAAGCTAATTTTTAATCAGAGAACAAGCTTCAAAATCTCACACAATTACATACCTGAGGGGTCTTGCTCAGGGGAAGAGAGGCAGTTAACCTAGAATCTTTTGTTCTACCTATTTCCATAAATGACCAGAAGGTAGATAGCTCACCAAAGAGAACAAGGAGCATTAACTTGTAGACAGAACAATCAATCAAGAAATTGAAGTCTTGAGCCACGAACAGTGGCAACACACCTATAATCCCAGCACTCAGTAGGAGGAAGTAGGATAAGGAGTTTATCAAGGCCAGCCTGGGCTGCACGAGACCCTCCCTCAAATACCAATCAACCAACCAAAAACAACATCACCACCACCACCACCAAGTAATGCAATTTGCTCAGTTTTGGCTAACCACTTAACATACTTATCTACCTATGTATAAAATGGGTATAATAATCTTACTCTGTTACAAGAATGGGGTAACATGAAATATCAAAATGTGCAAAAGCATATCAATGGCCTATAAAAACAAAATAGGAGTCCACACAGACTGCAGTTTCTCATCTCTCCTGTTTGCTGCTCTTCAAAGCTTTGGCGTGCCAGAAGTGATGACATCATCAAAATCAAGAACACAGTGGGGTCTATCTCTCTGGCTAGATGCTATTCTCTCTCACCTGCTCACCCAAGAACCCAAGATGGCTCTTCTGTCTGTGACCTTGTGGGGGGGAACCACCCTCTACAAAAAAGAGGGTGTCATTCCCACCTCAGAGAAAGGCAACAAACAGCAAAGAAGTACCTAGGATGTGTTTGGAGCTCTCTGGAAGAAAGATGTGGGAGAAGTCAATCATCACTACAGTTAACTATCATTTTCATGCATAATTATTACTACCACTTGAAACAAAGTTCCAGCTTCCTGAGAACTCCCTCAGCTGCTTCCCGTGTTCTTGTGGGAGAAGCTAAAGCTTGAATCACTTCTGCTTCTACTTTCTTAACTCTGTCCTCAAAAATGAGCCAGAAGGGAACCTAAGTGTATACTTTTATTCTTAGCGACCCAAGGCCCCAAACTCACCAGCCATGAGGAGTAGGGAGTAGAAAACAAAAACAAAAAACTTTCAAGCTTTTCTTAAGGCATTTGGACAGAGAGCAAACTCCCAGGCCTTTCCAGGATCAAGTGATGAGAGTGATTTTCTATTTTTCTGCATTTTAATTGTTGGGATGTGGCCACACACAGCGGTAATTGGAACAATGCAACTACCACCACGCAACTGATACTCTCAGCCCGAGTTTCCTAAAACAGGCCAAGCAGAGAGGGGGAACACAACGGAAGCCATAAGGAATCAAACCAGGACACAAAAGAAGGCAAACCAGCTCCGCAAGGGGCCTCCTCTTTCTCAAGCAGGCATTAAAAAAAGTGTAAGAAGCCCTCTCTGGCGGCCTTCCTTCCCCTTCCATTTTGTGTATCTGAAGGGTAGACAGCCCTCAATATTCACTAAACAAGTTAAAACTTCTCAGCTTAACAACTGGCACAAGGCTCAGCTCTTTACAGAGCAGCAGGCCGCTAGGCCCTCCCAGCAACCCTACCAGGCCTACCTAACTCTCAGCCAAGGATCTCCTCCACCTCAAGTCCCCTAAAATAAAGACTAGACACCCCTCACACTCTATCTCCTATTGGACAGAAGTAACCCCTGACACTTGTGTTTCAAGGATGCTGAGGTTAGGCTGAAATCTGGATAACCAAGGATCCAGTCAGGACAAGGAAAAGGAAGAGTCACAGATCTCCTGGGGACCCCCCTCCCCAGGTCCCAGTCCCACACCTCTGGGAAAGACTAAAGGAAAACATGAGCAAGGCAGGGAGGTGTAAGAAAAGCCAAGTAGGTATCTGATTGCTCTTCTTCCATATGGTTCTTATGGGGATAGGGGTGACAAGTGGGGACCACCCCTCCCCCCCGACCCCGACGAAGAAGCAAGCGGCTAGGCCCCTTCTAATCTTCAACCTCTCCCTCTGTTGCCCTGCCTGTCCCCGCGGGGTGGGGCATGGGGCATCCACTGGCCCTTAGGGGTGGAGTGGGGGGGGGCAATGCTCTGGGAGACTGTCGCTCTCCTCTTTCCACTCGCGTTCTTCCTTCAGACCGCGGGAAGCGAACTCAGGACGCAGAGATGGGGAGGGTCTGGGACTTGGACTCCGCCACCCCCTCCCCCACCGGGTCCCGAGCTCTTCCCGCGAAGGCGGCCTGCGAGGCCCAGCCGCGCCGTCCGCTGACCTGGGGGAGGGGAAAGAGGGAAGGAGGGAGGGACGGTGGAGGTGCCCGCCCCGAGGCCCCAGCGCCACCTGCCCTCCGCTACCTACCGCGGCTCCTCCAGCTCCCAGGGCCGCGGCCGGAGCAGCTCTGAGCGCTCCGTTCGCCCCACGGTGCCCTTAAAAGGCGCCGGCGTGAACCAAATGGCCCCGGAGGAGAGTGAGGGGGTATCCCTCGCTTGTAGACTGCATCTCAGCCGCCCCAAGAGGCCCGAGCCCCATGTACTCTCTCCTGAAAGTCTTTTCAGAATGCAGCGGTTGGGGACAAGCCTAGAGCTTCGATCTGGGGATGGGATGGTTGCCTCATTAACCAGTCATCCCCTCCAAAATATCGCGGAAAGTGGACCGGCCCAGTTGGAAGCACATCCTAAAAGCCGTGGGGGAAGCCATGTCGGATGAAGGTAAACAAAGCCATTGCCCACTCCCTTCATCCGTCCATGAACCCAGCTGAAGCCGCTTACTCCTTTCGGGCTGCGAAACAGAATTAGCTACAGTGCTTCTCACCTGCTCTCCTCTCAGCTCCGATACAGCCACGTCTCTGAAAGAATCCCCCTTCCCCTGGCAAAGGACCGGTCCTGGGCCTGAAGGCTTCTGGGAAATGTAGTCCAAGCGCGGATAAGGGCCTGCACTGAGTCCCTGGAGCCCTTCTGATCTGCAGGAACCTTATAAACCCGGGATTTATAACGGTTGCGGGGACAGTGACCACTTGGATTTGCCCTCACCCAAAATGAGGAGGGCCCAAAGATACTCACTCCTTCCCTTCCCTATAAGCCTCCCCCCCCCAGCAGGATGAGGTAATGGGATTGTGATTATGACATCAAGGGCGGAGTATGGTGGTTACGGGCTGGACCACTTTCCTCCTTGGGCAGAAAGGGAGGGAGGAAGCTGACAAATGGGGAAACGATGTCGACAGTAACTGTATTTCCTCTTCAGGAACAGGAAACCACCTTTTTATTAAGTCTCCACCACTACCATTACCTCCCACCTCAGTCAAAGTTTTAAGCCCTTTTTCAAAAGGCTGAATCTTGATGTAAGTGCGCGAAGAGATTCCATAGAGGTTTCTGGCTCTTCTATAAATTTGAGTCTAGGCTGACATTAAGAAGAAACAAAGGAGAAAAAAAAGTTTTGAACAAATGCTTTCATACTGTGATTACTTTGTTGGACAGAGTTTTAGATTTCTTTTTTAATTGTTAAGAGAGTAGTAATTCCAGTCATTTCACTATTACACATAACAGAAAACCCCTAAAAAACATTTGCTTTCCCTAAAGATTTGCGCCATACTCAAGTCTGGGACAGGAAAAACAGCAGTAGAGTTAGTGGTGAGATCTTCCTCATTGAGCTGGTGAGGGAGGAAATAGGAGCCAAGATTGCAGACTGAAAAAGATTAGAGAAAAAGTGAAATATTAATCAAAAGTGGAGGTGGAAGCCAGGTGTGGTGTTGGTGGCATGCATCTGAAATCCCAGCAGTCAGGAAGCAGAGGCAGGGGTATTGCTGTAAGAGTTGTTTAAGTTGCAGATCAGTCCTTGGAGCCAGGGCACCGTGCCTGCAGATGGCAGTGGCTTGTTGGGGAAGTGACATTCGTGGTGCTCTACTGGGGGGTGCGAGTGATGAATGGCCACCAGGATGAAGAACAGGAACAGGGGCCACAGCAGTTCCTCGAGTAGCTGGATCGGCTGTCTCCTGCGATAAATGTAGTTTTTCCAAAGTAAAAGCGCCAACTGAGGGCAAAAGGCCATGATGACTCTGGACAGGGGACAGAGCGGAGGGGTGGAGACGAAGGTCAGGCCGGGGGCGTGCTGTGCAACGTCGGGGAACGTGCTGTCGGTCTCTGATCCTCATCCTCCCATCCCTGGGCGGGGTGGGGGTTCCTGGCCCCGACCTCCCTAATCAAGGTTAAGGATTTCAGCTCTGTCTTTCCTTTGTTTCTTCTTTCTCTTGGTACAGTCCTTTGCCCAGTGTCCTTTTTCCTTGCGGTAGGCACACTGGTCTGACCCTAGTTGGACACGCCCTCAATCTCCCTTCCTCTCTACTCTGCCCTCATCTTCCTTTCTTACTACTGTGGCCAGGATTCTGCTTAATTCCTTATTTCGCTTTCAATCTCTCATTGCCTCTCTATCTTCTGCCTCTCTTTTTTGTCTTTCTTCTCTTTCTTCTGGTGTCTCTCTTTTGTTAAAAATTCTCTCTGCCTCCCTCAAGAGGTCTCTAAGACCTTGCCCCTGCAAATTTTCCATTCTCTGGAGCTTACTCCTAATATCAGGAGCTGATTGCCATATGAAAGACATGGAAACACTTACTTCCTGTTCGGGGCTGTCTGGATCAAAGGGAGTGTACCTCCGATATGCCTCTTTAAGTCTTTCTAGAAACACAGTGGGCGGCTCGTCGGTTCCCTGCATTACTGATCTTACCTTGGCCAAATTGGTGGGGCATCTTCCTGCCCCTTGGAGGCCCGCTACAAGCACCTGGCGATAAAGACATAGGTGTTCCCTACCTTCAGCCGTGTTGAAATCCCAAGCAGGTCTGGTGAGGGGAAAGGCAGCCTCGATCTCGTTTGGCAATTGGGTTGGTCTCCCGTCTGCCCCCGGGACATGCTTTCAGGCTTCTAGAATGACTCTCTGCTTTTCCTCCGTAGTTAGGAGGACTTGCAGGAGCTGTTGGCAATCGTCCCACGTGGGTTGGTGGGTAAGGAGAATAGATTCTATCAGAGCCGTTAGGGCCTGCGGGTCTTGGGAAAAGGACGGGTTATGAGTTTTCCAGTTATACAGGTCTGAAGCGGAGAAGGGCCAATACTGAAACTGGTTTCCTTCCCCTCCTGCGAGTCGGAGGGGCAGGACGTGTGAGGAATCTCCCTGTCCTCTTCTTTCTCTGAGTCGCCCCACAATGGGGGAGGGAGCAACCTCCGGTCCTTCTGCTGGGACTTCATCTGGAACAGCCGCAGCGGCCTGCGGGGGAGGGTGGTAGGGAGGGGGATTCTCACTCAGCAGATCAGCGGGAACACTCTCATCAGGGGGAAGAACAGGCTTTTGTTTTACCACAACAGGACACAAGGAGGTGGTCGAAGGGTCCGAATTAGGGGCAGAACGGAGGGGGACTCTTAGCTTTAAC